>NW_027397066.1:84451447-84768397 GCF_003265705.2 Callorhinus ursinus
CTTTCTTTTCTTTCTTTCTTTCTTTCTTTCTTTCTTTCTTTCTTTCTTTCTTTCTTTCTTTCTTTCTCTCTCTCTCTTTCTTTCTTTCTTTTTCTTTCTTTCTTTCTTTCTTTCTTTCCTTCCTTCTTTCTTTCTCCCCCCCCCTAAAATTTTTATTTTTTTAAACAATCTCTACGCCCAGCATGGGGCTTGAACTCACAACACCAAGATCAAGAGTCACATGTTCTACCAACTGAGCCAGCCAGGTGCTCCCATTTTGGACATTTTAAAATCAGCCCAACAGTCATTCACATATGAAGGTTTCATAATTTTGTGAAAATATTCAAAAGCATAGAAGGCTTCAAAAGATTTGTCACACAAAGACCCACATTAACAATAATTTTGTTGGGGGCACCTGGGTGGCTCAGTTGGTTCAGCATCTGTCTTCGGCTGGGTCATGATCTTGAGTCCTAGGATTGGGCTTTGCATCGTCGGGCTCCCTGCTCAGTTGGGAGTCTGCTTCTCCCTCTCCCTCTGCAGCTGCCCCTGCTTGTGCTCTCTCTCCCTCTCTTTCTCTCTCTCTCTTTGTCAAATAAATAAATAAAATCTTTAAACAAACAAACAATAATTTTGGTGAAAGTACTTAAATGGGAGGAAAAATGAATCTAGGAGTTGCTGCAACAGAAATACAAATTAAGGATAATAAAAAATCTTAGTAACTTCTATACTTACCTTTATTTTAAAAGGAAAGAAAGAAAGAAAAAGAAAGAGAGAAAGAAAGAAAGGAAGGAAGAAAGAAAGAAAGAAAGAAAGAAAACTAAGATGGAAGAAAAGAAAATTTATATTGTTATTTAACTTGCAATAAAATGTTAGATGATATCATCATGAAGGGGTTTGAGGCAGTCATAGCAAAATAATAACATGATATTAAATAAGGCAAAGTTAGGTGGGGGTTGGAGGAAGGAAAAATAAAAATAAAATAAGGCAAAGATAGTGTAAGAAAATAAGCCACAGTTCAATTTCATTTATGTTCCTAAATATGAGCAAATTGAATATATCAGTTTGTTAAAAGAATAAAAATGCTGACCAAGTAGGTGAATGCATGGATGGTTCTGCATTATGACACTGTCAGTATAATTCATAACATTATCAAGATTGAAAGGAAAAAATGATAATTTTTTTATTAAGAGGCAAACTCTTGACAAACAAGAAATATAGGAAACTTTCTTTAACCTAATAAAGAGCATCTACTACCACCCTATAGTAAACATCATATTAACGACAAAGTATTAGAAGAATTCTCAGTAAAATTAGTAAAAAAATAGAAACATCTCTTTTTTTCATTACTAATATTCACATTGATGTGATATTCAATTGAACACAATAAAATAGAAATAACAGCACAAACACTGGTAAAGGAAGTGACAGAAGTTTAATTATTTGAAGACAGGATGTTCATATAAGAACTAATAAAAGTACTGATATGAACATTCAGCAAGGTGGTTATATATTAAATCAACCTTTAAAAATCAGAAGTAGGACATCTGCTTACTGCTGTAAAAGAATATAGGTTCTGCAATTACCCTCCTACTGAAAGGACCTAGAAAACCAGACAAAAAAATAACAACTATTTTCAGACATTGGACAACAGACAGTACAAGACTATTTAAAATGAGAAAAGGGAAATGAATTAAACCTCACCATTGCCCAGGTTTTCTGCTTGGGAGCAATTTCAAGGCTGTGGTGGAGGAAAACCAAACAAAGCCCAACATCTTGCTGAGTTGAGGAGAAAAGAGTCTGGAAAGCCAAGGCAGCTAAAATTTTCAGAGCAGAGTACCTGAAGGAGGGAAAGACAAAAGTTCCAGAAATTTGCATGAAGGACTCCCTGTGTCTTTGGTTGAACACCAATGAGGAAGGGCATAGAGTAAAACCCCATAAATCTGGACAAGTACAACACCTAGAGAAAGATTACCTAGAAGCAGTAAGATAAATAATTTCCAGAGCTCACAGAAGGCTGGGAAAACCTTTGGGTTCCCACCAACTAGAGTGGAGATACTTCATCAAATACATAAAGCATTCAGTAGAGACTCAGAAGGACCACATCTTAGAAGGGAACTAAATTAGTCCTACAGTAAGGCTACTCTAGGTAATCCCTAAAAGATCTTAAAAATGAGACTTGAAAGAATCAACGAATTCACACATAATTTAAAACTGCCTTCCAGGACAAAGTCTAACACTCTAAAGAAAAATAACAAAATCCAGATTTCAACAATGTAAAACTTACAAAATCCAGCATCTGATTACTAGAGATATGAAGGGGCAGGATAATGTAACCTATAACTGGGGGGAAAATCAGTTACTAGAACACAGATCCACAAATGACAGCAATGAAGGATATGATAGATCAATATGTTAACACAGCTGTTATAAATATGTTACATATAAATATGTTCCTTAAGATTCTAAAGGAAAACATGAATATAATGGGGAAAAAAAGTGGAAGACAGAATAAAGAACCAAGAGAACTTTTGGAAGTAAAAAATGGCAGTATCTGATGGAAACAACCTGAGTATCTGCCAATGGATGAGTAGATAAAGAAGTTGCATGTGTGTGTGGTATATATGTGTGTGTGTGTGTGTGTGTGTGTGTGTGGTTACACACACACACACACGTGCGCACACTCTCATGTATGCAATGGAATATTATTCAGCCATAAGAAAGAAAGAAGTGCTGCCATTTGCAACAACATGGATGGACCTTTAGGGCATTATGCTAAGTGAAATAAGTCAGATAGAGAAAGACAAATACTGTATGATCTCACTTAAGTGTAGAATCTAAAAAGGCTGAACTCATAGAAATAGAGTAAAATGGTGGTTACTAGGGTCTGGAGGGGGGTGGGAGAAATGGGGAAATGTTGGTCAATAGAGTATGAACTTCCAATTATAAGATGAGTAAATTTTGGAGATCTAATGTACAGCCTAGTGATTATAGTTAATGGTACTGTATTATATACTTGAAAGTTGATAAGAGAGATGGTCTTAAATGTTCTCACCACACACATACAAAAAAGTAATTATGGGACAAGATGGAGGCATTAACTAATGCTACATTGGTAATCATTTTGCAATATATAAGTGTATCAAATCAACACATTGTATATCTTAAACTCACAAAATGTTGTATGTGAATTATATCTCAATAAAGTTGGAAAGAAATATATGATGGCTTACAACAAAAAAAATGCAATATCTAAATTTAAAAAAAATTCACTGGATAGTATTGAGAGAAGGTGGAACACTGAAGAAAAAAGATCAATGAACTTGAAGACATAGCAATAAAATATATCCAAAATGAAGTGCAAGCAGTCCAAATGTCCATCAGCTGATGAATGGATAAAGAAGATGTGGGGTGAGCATATATATAAGAGAATATTGTTCAGCCATAAAAAGGAATGAAATCTTGCCATTTGCAACAACACGGATAGAGCTAGAGAGTTTACATACATATATATATACCACATTTTCTTTATCCATTCATCAGCTGATGGACACCTGGCCTCTTTCCATAATATGGCTATTGTTGACAATGCTGCTATAAACATTGGGATGCATGTATTCCTTTGAATCAGTATTTTTTTATCCTTTGGGTAAATACCTAGTAATGCACTGCTGGATTGGGCAGTTCTATTTTTAACTTTTTGAGGAAACTCCATACTGTTTTCCAGAGTGCCTGCACCAGTTTGCATTCCCACCCACAGTGTAAGAGGGTTCCCTCTTCTCTGTATCCTCGCCAACGTCTGTTGTTTCCTGTTAATTTGTTAATTTTAGCCATTCTGACAGGTGGGAGGTGATATCTCATTGTGGTTTTGATTTGCATGTCCCTCATTATAAGTGATGTTAAGCATCTTTTCATCTGTCTGTTAGCCATCTGTATGTCTTCTTTGGAAAAATGTCTATTCATGTCTTCTGCCCATTTTTTAACTGGATTAGTTGTTTTTTTGGGTATTGAGTTATATAAGTTCTTTATATATTTTGGATACCAATCCTTTATCAGATATGTCATTTGCCAGTATCTTCTCCCATTCCAGAGGTTGCCTTTTAGTTTTGTTGATTGTTTCCTTTGCTGTGCAGAAGCTTTTTATCTTGATGAAGTCCCAATAGTTTACTTTTGCTTTTGTTTCCCTTGCCTAAAGCCACAACTTTATACCATTACACATCCACTAAAAAATGGTAAAATTAAGTAGACAGACACTACCAAGTATTGTAGAGGATGTGGATGGCCTAGAATTTTATACATTGTTGGTGGGAATATACTCCAATACTTTGGAAAAGTGTTTGGCACTATTATTTATTTTTATTCTTTTAAAGATTTTTATTATAAGTAATCTCTACGTGGGGCTCACAACCCTGCTCACAACTCACAACCCTGAAATTAAGAGTTGCATGCTCTACTGACTGAGCCAGCCAGGAGCCCCATTTTTTAAATAAAATTAAACATTATCTTACTATATGATCCAGGAAATCTACTCTTAGGTATTTCCCTAAGAAATGAAAACAATTGTCTACACAAAGACTTGAATGCAAAAGTTCATAGTAGCTTTATTTGTAATGGCTGAACTGGAAACAATCTAAATATCCATCAACAAGTGAATGAAGTTGGTGGCATATTCATACAATGAAATACTACTCTGCAATATAATGGAATGCATAATATGGATGCATCTCAAAAACAACTTGCTGACCAAATGAAGCCAGAAACAAAAGAGTACGTATAATTGCATTTATTTAAAACTCTAAAAAAAATTGAACCCACTGTGACAGAAAATAGATTGTGGGTTGCCTGGGGCCCATGTGGAATTGACTGAGGGGGGTCAAGAGAGTTTGTGGAGGGGTAATGAAAATATTTGGCATCTCAATTGTGCTGATGGTTACATGGGTATATAAATTTGTCAAAACTCATTGAAATGTTCACTAAAAAACGGGTGCTCATTCTATTGTATATGAACTGTACCACAATAAAATTTATTTTAAAAAAATCAGTAGCTTTCTTATATATCTGCAAAAACTAATTAGAAAATGTTATGAAAAAAATCTATCAATAAAAAACACAAAATACCTAAGAACAAAACTATGAAGATAATCTAGATCTTTCTAAAAATTATAAACACTGTAGAACTTAAGATAACACCTAAATAATTGGGGAGATGTCTCAATATTATGACGGTGCCACCTCTCCTCCAAATTAATTTATTAATTTGTTGCTAGCCAATTAAAATATTCTCAGGATTTTTCATTGAATTTGACTAGCTGATTCTAAAATTCATTTGGGAGAATAAGAGCTTAGAATGAAAAACCAAGTCAATGTAAACAAGAAGATACTGTTTTTGTAAAGGCAAAATAGTTAAAACCCTAGAATAGTGACATAGAAATACAGAAAATAGATTGGAATAAAATAGAACACAAAGTATAAAACAAATCTATGGGATTTGTTACATGATAAAATCAACATTTCAAATCAATGGGGACCAGAAAGAAGTTTTCTATAAATGGTGTTGAGACAACTACCTATTCATGTGGAAAAGAATGTAGCTAGATCCAATCCTTTCTTGATTAAAACTCTTCACAGTGTAGGGATAGAGGGTACATACCTCAATATCATAAAATCCATCTATGAAACACCCACAGCGAATATCATACTCAATGGGGAAAAAGTGAGAGCTTTCCCTCTATGGTCAGGAACATGGCAGGGATGTCCACTATCACCACTGCTATTCAACATAGTACTAGAAGTCCTAACCTCAGCAATCAGACAACAGAAAGAAATAAAAGGCATTCGAACTGGCAAAGAAGAAGTCAAATTTTCACTCTTTGAAGATGATATGATACTTTATGTGGAAAACCCAAAAGACTCCACCCCAAAACTGTTAGAACAGGAATTCAGTAAAGTGGCAGGATGTAAAATCAATGCACAGAAATCAGTGGCATTTCTATACACCAACAACAAGACAGAAGAAAGAGAAATTAAGGAGTCGATCCCATTTACAATTGCACCCAAAACCATAAGATACCTAGGAATAAATCTAACCAAAGAGGGAAAGAGTCTGTACTCAGAAAACTATAGAATACTCATGAAAGAAATTGAAGAAGACACAAAGAAATGGAGAGTTCCATGCTCATAGATTGAAAGAACAAATATTGTGAAGATGTCAATGCTACCTAGAGCAATCTACACATTTAATGCAATCCCTATCAAAATACCATCAAGTTTTTTCAAAGAAATGGAACAAATAATCCTAAAATTTGTTTGGAACCAGAAAAGACCCTGAATAGCCAGAGGAATGTTGAAAAAGAAAAGCAAAGCTGGTGGCATTTACAATTCCAGACTTCAAGCTCTATTACAAAGCTGTCATCATCAAGACAGTATGGTACTGGCACAAAAACAGGCACATAGATCAATGGAACAGAATAGAGAGCCCCAAAATGGACCCTCAAATCTATGGTCAACTAATCTTTGACAAAGCAGGAAAGAATGTCCAGTGGAAAAAAGACAGTCTCTTCAACAGATGGTGTTGGGAAAATTGGACAGCCACGTGCAGAAGAATGACACTGGACCATTTCCTTACACCACACACAAAAATAGACTCAAAATGGATGAAAGACCTAAATGTGAGACAAGAATCCATCAAAAACCTTGAGGATAACACAGGCAGCAACCTCTTCGACCTCAGCCACAGCAACTTCTTCCTAGAAACATGGCCAAAGGCAAGGGAAGCAAGGGCAAAAATGAACTATTGGGAATTCATCAAGATAAAAAGCTTCTGCACAGCAAAGGAAACAGTCAACAAAACCAAAAGACAACTTACAGAATGGGAGAAGATATTTGCAAATGACATATCAGATAAAGGGCTAGCATCCAAAATCTATAAAGAACTTATCAAACTCAACACCCAAAGAACAACTAATCCCATCAAGAAATGGGCAGAAGATATGAACAGACATTTCTGCAAAGAAGACATCCAAATGGCTAACAGACACATGAAAAAGTGCTCAACCATCACTTGGCATCAGGAAAATACAAATCAAAACCTTAGTGAGATACCACCACACACCAGTCAGAATGGCTAAAGTTAATAAGTCAGGAAACGACAGATGGTGAGGATGCAGAAAAAGGGGAACCTTTCTACACTGGTGATGCAAGCTGGTGCAGCCACTCTGGAAAGCAGTATGGAGGTTCCTCAAAAAGTCAAAAATAAAGCTATCCTATGATCCACAATTGCACTACTGGGTATTTGCCCCAAAGATACAAATGTAGTGATCTAAAGGGGTATGTGCACCCCCAGGTTTATAGCAGTAATGTCCACAATAGTCAAACTATGGAAAGAGCCTAGATGTCCATCAACAGAGGAATGGATAAAGAAGATGTGGTGTATATATATATACAATGGAATATTATGCAGCCATAAAAAATGAAATCTTGCCATTTGCAACCGTGGATGGAGCTAGAGGGTATTATGCTAGGGGAAATAAGTCAATCAGAGAAAGATAAGTATCATATCATCTCACTGATATGCGGATTTTGAGAAACAAGACAGAGGATCATAGGGGAAGGGAAGGAAAAATAAAACAAGATGAAATCAGAGAGGGAGACAAACCATAAGAGACTCTTAATCTCAGGAAACAAACTGAGGGTTGCTGGAGTGGAGGGGGGTGGGAGGGATGAGGTGGCTGGGTGATGGACACTGGGGAGGGTATGTGCTATGGTGAGCGCTGTGAATTGTGCAAGACTGATGAAGCACAGACCTGTACCCCTGAAACAAATAATATATTATATGTTAATAAAAAATTAAAAAAAGAATGCAGCTAGATCCTCACATGTAATAAACTCTAGCTATTTTAAAAGAATTTTTAAAAATTAACTTAAACATAATGAGTATAAAATATAAAAAATATATTTGTGATCATAGGTTAAAAAGGACCTTTTGAATGACACACAGAAAGACATTAAGCAGAAACAGAAATTTTGATAAATTCGATTACATTAAAAAACGCTTTGGTATAGCAAAAGCAGTTACACTCTGCCTCCCATGCCCTCATTTTTCTTTTTGATTTTCAAGGTCAAGGAATGGTTTTCTGTATTTGCTCTTCTATCTGTTGGAAATAATAAAATACCCTTTTTAGATCAAAAGAAAGGCACCATAAGCACAGTCAGATACCTAGTGGTGTACTAGGATGAGATATCTGCACACTTGTAACAAAACATTGAAATAATAAGAAAGAAAAGAATAACAGAAAAATAGAAAAAGGTTATTAAAAGGTTAGGATAAAAATACCCAAGCTCATTGATAAACACATAAATGCATATTAAAACAACAATGAAATATCATTTTTCATTTACCAGATTGGAAGAAATCATAAAAGTTTGGTAATATCAAGAATTTGCAAGGATGTGAGAGAATAACAGTTATTTTCAACTCTGCGGGTGATCGGGCAAATTGGTATGTGTTGAAGGCATTTTGATAGTATCATCAAAACTGAAAATGCACATAACCTAGGTCACTATTCTAGAAAAACTCATATTTGTGCAAAATGAGACAAATAAAATGTATTTGTAACACTGTAAATAAAATCTGGTCTTATCATAAAATGTAACACTATACAAAAATTAAACAAATGAACTACATTTTTTAAGGTGTATAATCTCCAGATTATAAAAAGGAGAAAATTGCAAAGAAAGTGATACATTCTTTGATACGATTTATATAATATGTATGTATACAGTAGATATATCCCTGGAAAACAGAGCATTATTTTACCTATTTTCATATAAATCATATGGAATGTTAATTTTACAGGTCTAGAATGGTAACATAAAACTCATAAAAGTTGTTACTTTGGGTAGGGGCATGGGCACTAGGATTTGAAGGCATGGTTAAAAGGCTTTTTCCTTTTGTCTGTAAAGTTCTAATTTTGCAAAAGTAAAATGCACATGGGTATTACTTTTATAATAATAATTAATTTTAAAGAATCCATTGCATTTGGCAGTAAGTATGTAATGGGTGAACTTTACTATACATTTGAATGGATAAGTAGAGGCAAAAGGTAAATGCATTGAAAAATTAAAATGAGTTCAGGATCTAGAGAGGGTGATTATAGACTATTATTCTGAGGAATTGGGACATGAAGGGAAATGGATAGTGGGAAAATAGATGGGACATTGGATATAGGGAAAGAGTATTTTTGTTACAATATCTATATCTATACAAAATCTCTCTCATATATGTATATAATATGTACATACAATGTATAAGGAAAAGGCCACTGAATGGGTTAAAGAGTAGAAATAGATTATCATATAGGAGAGAAGGAATAAATTGATCAAGTGAATTATCTTGCCCTAAACATTTAGGGACTATGCATGTTTGTTAATGATATGGTAGATTAAGGACATGGCTCTGCTTCTGACCAACCAATTTTCAAGGTTTTCTACCACTGTGAAAATAATTTTAATGAAAAATTTGTCTATATAATATTCTGATTATTTCGGTAATTTTAAACCCAGCATCCTTAACTGGAAATTTTGTAGAGAAAATAAGAAAAAGTTACCCCAACAGAAATCCCCATTGCCAGGGAAAATTCATAAGGAAGTGGGAAACAACAGCAGTTGAACATGCCTCCATGAGGCATGGACCAATAGCCAACCTTAAACAAACTCTCTTCATATGCCTCAAAGCCTGAAATATAAAAATAATCACATTTAGACAAACTTATAATGGCCAACAAGAAAATTATTTAAGTAAATTCTGAAATATATAGTCTTTTTTGATTAATTAGATTTTACTAAGCTAAATCTTCCAGATTATTCCACTGGGCTTGAAATGCTAATGCACCTCATTTTATATGTCAGATTGTAATTAGAAACTATTTCACATTTTATAAAACATTGTTGTATTTAAATTATTTTAAAAGACCCATTTGTCTGTAATTAAATAACTATTTCTACCTTCTTAGTCTTCCTTGTAAATAGTATAATGAAAGTAACCTATAGGTTTATTTCCATCAGTTAACTTTTAGAAATGACTTGTTTCATCAATTTAATAATTATAATAGAAAATATCAATGTGCCAAAAGAGAAAATCACTTAAAGACAGCATAACCACTAAAAAGGAGAACTTTAAAATTTTCTCATTGGTTTGATTTTTCTACTGGAGAATATAATAAATTATCACTGTCTTTATGCTGTTTTTTAGAAAGATTTTTAAATTTACTTGACAGAGAGAGAGAGAGAGTGAGCGCAGAAGCAGGGCGGAGCTGCAGAGGGAGCAGGAGAAGCAGACTCCCTGCTGAGCAGAGAGCCTGAAGTGGGGGCTCCATCCCAAGACCCTGGGATCATGACCTGAGCGGAAGGCAGATTCTTAACAGACTGAGCCGCCCAGGTGCCCCTGTCTTTATTCTCTTGTCATATTTCCACTACACTCATCTATTTGCTGTTTGAGTACTGTTATACTCATGAAGAGTCATCTTTTTAAAACCCAAATAGATTTATGATTCCTAGATATTAGCATTCTAAGAAATATTTAAAAAGATTAGCTTCTACAATAATGCAAAGGTAATCAGGCACATACTTCTGTGGGGTGTAAAATGTCACAAAACAAAAATATTACCAAAATTCTTAACCCCTCTGAAAAACAAAACAAAAGAAAAGCAAAAACAGTTTAGCAGCGCACCTTATCCTTTATTAACTGAAAAGTAAATCGTTCTCCATAGAAAAGCTGCAGCTCCGAAATAATACAAATGCTGTACAAGGGACATGTATCTCTATGCACATAATTAAAGATGAGCTCTAATAAAGATCTCACATGATTAAAGATGATCTCTAATAGAGATCTTACATCATAATAATTCTCTTCATATCAGTAATAATGGTGACCAGAAGTAGAAATTATAAGATGCCAGTATTTCTGCAAAACCCTTTTCTCTATCTTAGTTTTGCTTACAGGCTTCACTTGGAACAGCTATAATAAAAATTCTGTCTCTTTTCCTTTTTTACCAGCCTCTAATATTTAAAATATTTTTTTTGAGATATAATTAGAAATCTACCTGTGGATCGAGTCCAAGCCCAGCTTGTATTAGGATAACAGTAAGGGCAGTGTTTCTTAAAGTTGAAGACCATGTGTTATTAATATGGATGTAATTACTGAGGAATGGAACATTCCTGACAGTAAAACCAGCCAGTAACATCCCTTAAAAGAAAGAAAATAAGGCATGTCTGATTCAGCTCATTTTTCTAAGTTAGGAAAGAGAAATGTTTAATTTCCCTTCTTCAAACACACTACGTCTCATTGCTTCGGTGAAGGGTAGCTTACATACAAATAGAGGAGGCAGCATAAGTAAAGGAACGGAGTTAAGAAATGACATATCTCAAAAGGCTACAACAAATAATTCAGTATTGTTGGAACATAAAGGGCACGGATGGGAGTGGGAGAATGGGCAGGAGGGGCCAGATAATATAAAGCTAACCCCCCTGCAGCCTCCATTCCCACTGCTTTGGCAGAGTAATGCACCATATGGAAGTTTTATGAGGAAGTGACAAAATGAGTCTTGTATTTTCTGTGATGGTCTTGATGAATTAGATAGACATAAAACTGGAGGAGAGAACAATTAGAAGGCTCTGCCATAGTCCACGGAAGAGTTGGAAAACGAATAGCCTAAGCTAGGACAAGAGTGGAAGTTTTGGAGAAAAAGAAGATTCAATAAATACTTAGCAGGTGCTGAAAGGGTGTTGTGGACATAGAAAGGGTATTAGCAGTAGGATGGAGTGATTATCTCTAATGACAGTGTACTGAATATTTGGGTGTATTGAATACTTAGAAGATATGAGACACCGCTAATAGAAGTTCTTCCACTAATTTCCCTCTGTCCAGATGGAGAGTTATTTAATAATGGTAATGAAGAAATAGGATATAATACTAGTTAGGCAGATAATGCATCTATGAATATAGCTTACTCAAATAGCTTACTCAAAAACCATAAAACCTTCTTATGCCCTAATCACTATAGTATTTGAATCTTACAATTATATTTGAGTTAGGTTATCTATAGAAAAATTCAGTCTTTTCTACAATATATTTAAAATTAACTAAAAAATGTCCTATTAAACAATAAAGCAACAGGAATCATATATTGAATATATTTAAATTATTTCAAAAATATATTTCTGAAAAAAACTGTGCTCATGTGTAGAAAGAATAAATAGTTCTATAAATGAGCTATATGCATACATATACAGTAAATACATACATAAAGATCATATTACATTGAAATATTTCTAAATTATATCTATTCTGACTAGAGTATGTTCATAATTTATGTATAGTTAATTACAAAAAAAAAAATAAGAGCTAACTGTACACTTACCAAGAAGAGGTGGAATTTGAGGCACTGAAGGTATTCTAATGAATTCCAAAAGTTTCCCCCCAATAATGGCACTATAAAAGATAATTAATAGTCCAAATAAATTTCCACCTGGGAGAACTTCAGGGCCTGAGAATGACCAGACTACACACCATACCATAAAAAATGCAACTCCTGAAATATAAAAAAAAAACCATATATCTATATATCTACATAGACATAGATATATATATACAAAAGATGAATTCTATTTTATCAAATATCATATTAATAGTCCTGTATAATGAATAATACATGGCATAGACTAATTTTGCTTGCTAGTATAATTGAAGAAATATCTGTTTAACATATATTCCAAAGTCCCTATGAATTTATGGGACAAGTTTTTAACAAAGTATTATTAGTTTTTTGAGGATACTTGAAATATGTTTAATAATAAAAGACAACCAACATTCTTTTTTTATTTTTATTTGCATTTATTCTATGGAGAATTTCTCCTGGACCATAAGTTTTTGTTTCTTCAGTTTCTTCTGGGATATCTTTTTCTTCTGTGCAACCTCCTCTTCTGGTTTAGGAACAATCAGCTCTTTTTCAGTAAGGATCATCTCAATGTGGCAGGGGGAGCTCATGTTTGGGTTAATCCAACCTTGAGCCCTATAAATTCTGTGCTGTATCTTGGGGGCTTTGTTCACCTGGATGTTCTCAATGACCAGAGAATCAACATCTAAACCCTTAAGTTCAGCATTACTCTCTGAATTTTTAAGCATGTGCAGTAAAAATTCAGCACTCTTCTTGGGCCACCAACCCTGTGTCCAGCCCCACTGTTTGGCCTGGGCACACCACCACTGTAGCAATTGAATGGCACACACTGCTTCTGCAAAGTGATGTCTTTCAGATACTTGGAGGCTTTTCGGATATGCATACCCTTGATGGCCTGGGAAGTTTCACATGTGTTCTTAAAGTGAATACGCAGATTTGAATCTCTTGATTTGCATGATTTTGTAGGGTTTTCTGGGTCAGGTGAATAGCGAAACATTTTCTGACGTCACCTCAGTCCGCTTAGGGGAAGAGCCAAAGTATTATTATTTTAAAAAAATATTTAAAAGTATATGTGAGTCCTTTAAAGTGCTAAACTATTCTCATAATATAAGACATTTTAAAAATGTTATGGTAGGGCTCCTGGGTAGCTCAGTTGGTTAAGCGACTGCCTTCGGCTCAGGTCATGATCCTGGAGTCCCGGGATTAAGTCCTGCATTGGACTCCCTGCTCAGCAGGGAGTCTGCTTCTCCCTCTGACCCTCCTCCCTCTCGTGCTCTCTGTCTCTCATTCTCTGTCTCTCAAATAAATAAAATCTTCAAAAAAAATAAAAATATTATGGTAATATTATGAGATTTACTTCATTTTATATCTTAGAGTAGCTTTTGTTTCTTAAATTTCACATATGAGTGAAATCATATGGTATTTGTCTTTCTCTGACTGATTTATTTTGCTTAGCATAATACACTGAAGCTCCATCCATGTCATTGCAAATGGCAAGATTTCATTCTTTTTGATGGCTGATTAATTTTATATATATATAATTATATATATATGGAAGATGTGATATATACATATATATCACATATATATCACATCTTCCTTATCCATTCATCAGTTGATGGACATTGGGCTCTCTCCATAGTTTGGCTATTGTTGATAATGCTGCTGTAAACATTAGGGTGCATGTACCCCTTCGAACCTGTATTTTTGTATTCTTTGGGTAAATACTTAGTAATGTAATTGCTGGATTGTAGGGTAGTTCTATTTTCAACTTTTTGAGGAACCTCCATACTGTTTTCCAGAGTGGATGCACCAGTTTTGCATTTCCATCAACAGTGCAAGAGTATTCTCCTTCTCTGCTTCCTCGTCAACACCTCTTGTTTCTTGTGTGTTGTTAATTTTAGACATTCTGACAGGTGTGAGGTAGTATCTCATTGTGGTTTTGATTTGTACTTCCCTGAGAGAAGCATTTATTCCAAAAAAAAAAAAAAAAACCCCAGGGTTTTGGGTAGGACTGGTGAAAGTCTGAGGCCTTCCTGCCTGGGATTGCTATTACTCCTCCCCCCGTTTTCCCTCACTTACTTCATTTGGGGAAAACTTTAGTTTTACCATCATGGACCTAGATTAAAAACAAGCTGCTTTGTTGCCAGAGGAGGTGGAGCAGATTTGATATGGAGTGGAGGGAGAAAACCCTGACTTTGCTGGCTAAAAATGGCAGATTGGTTTCAGAATTAGCAGAAAAAAACATGCAGTGGTGCTAGTTTGAGGTTGCAATTCAAGTTGATATGAGTAACAGATAAGCTAAAAATTTAACTGGGAGATCTTAGATATGACAGATTCAGAAAGGTTGAGGGTAAGTTCTCCACATATCTATGGCTGATTGGGAAAGTATGCAAGTGTAGAGAAGACTCCAGAGAGTATGGCAAAAAGTAAAAAAAAAAAAAAAAATAATGTGAGACTTGATTACCAGCAGCAATTTTGAATGCCTTCTTCAACCCACCTACCGATCACTTGGCAGAGGATAGAAGCCTTAATGGCTTAAACACAATGTCTCCCCTAAATCATTAGGTGACTATTAAGCTATGCAGACAAAAGAGAAACCCTTAGGAAGACAGGCTAAAAACAAATAAAAACTAAGAGACATCAGCTGCTGCAAAACATGGGTCAGAATGATTCCCCCAATTTAAGTACATGCAAATTACCCAAACAACAACAACAACCTTAAGAAAATATAACTGAATTCAAAGTTGCCATAGTGTGTAACTAAAATGTTTCATTTTCAACTTAAACTTACTAGACATGCAAAGAAATGAGAACATACAACCCATATTCAGAAAAAAAAAAGCAGTCAATAGACAATGAGTAAATGAATCCAGGTGTTGGATTAACAAAGTTTTCAGAACATCCATTTTAAATATGTTCACATAACGAAAATGCAACAATGTGTCATTTAATAAAGAATATCAATAAAGAGATACAATTTATTTAAAAATGGAAATCTGGAATTGAAATGTACAACAATTGAAATGAAAAGTTGACTAGAGAGGCTCAACTGTTTTTGAGCTTGTGAAAGAAAATATCAGTGAACTTGAATATAAATCAATAGAGATTAATTAGAAAAACTAAAGGAAAAAAGGAATAAAGAAAAATGAACAGAGCCTCAGACACCTATGGGATACTATCAAGAGTACTAACATATGCATAAAAGAAGTCCCAGGAAGAGAAGAGGAAGATATAAAGGGGCAGAAACATATTTGAAAATATAGTGTCTGAAAACCTCTCAAAGTTAATAAAAAACATTAATTTATAGATGTAAGAAGCTCAACAAATCCCAAGTAGAATAAGCACAAGAGATCCTCACCTAGAGACATCATCATCATCATCAAATTGCTAACAACAAAAGTCAAAAGGAAAATCTTGGAAGTATCAAGAAAATGTCTCATCATGTACAGGGGAACAACAATGCAATTAACAGCAGCATTTTCACCAGAAAAAAAAAAAGCCAAAAGGCAGTGGAGTGACATTTCAAAGTGCAAAAAAGGGGGCACCTGGGTGGCTCAGTCAGTTGAGCCTCTGACTCTTGATCTTGGCTCAGGTCTTGATCTCAGGGTTGTGAGTTCAATTCCTTCACCGGGCTCCACACTGGGCACGGAGCCTACTTAAAAAAAAAAAAAAAAAAAAGTGCAGAAAAAAACCTGTCAATCAAGAATTCAATATGTAGTAAAACTATTCTTCAAAGTGAAGCTGAAATACATTCCCAGACAAACAAAAATAGAAAAAATTCACCCCCACTAATGAAATACTAAAGAAAATGCTTTAAGTTGAAAGGAAATGACACAAGATGGTGATTTGGATCAATAAGAAGCAATAAAAGGCAGTGGAAATGGTAAATAAATATCTAAGTATAGAAGATTGTGTGTATGTATACATATATATGCATGTATACATATATATATACATATATATACACACATACATTTTTAAAAAGTTAAGATTATTAAGAGCAATAAGTATAACAAAATAAATATCTAGGTATAAAAGATTGTATATATATGTATATATATATATTCATTTAAAAAAGCTAAGATTATTAAGAGCAGTAAGTATAACAAAATATTGTTGAGTCTATAGCATATAGAGGTCTATTGGCTCAAAGCTACTATATAACACAGGAATTAAGTCAATATTAAATTGAAGTAGATTGTGAAAAGTTGAAGATAATTATTATAATCCACAGAGAAATCACTAAAACTAAAAACCTCTAAAATATAACTAAAAAATCAACAGGGAAATTGAAATAGTGCACCAACAATATTTGGTTAGCACAAAAGAAGCAGTAAAGAATGAAGAGAAAAACAAAAGACATGACACTTATAGAAAACAAATAACAAGATGGTAGACATAAGTCCAACTATATCAGTAATTATGTGTAATGTGAATGGTCAAAAGGCAAAGATTATCTTACTGGGTTTAAAAAAAAAAGCAAGATCCAACTATTTGGTGTCTACAAGGAACATACTTTGGATGAAACAGATAGGCTGAAAGTAAAAAGATGAAAAAGATATATTATGCAAACAATAATCATGAGTCAAAGAAGTAAACATAAGGGGACTTAGAACATATCTTAAAGTGAATAAAAATGAAAACACAGCATATCAATATTAATAGGATGTGGTGGGCACAGATGGAAATGTATAGCTTTAAAAATATTAGAAAGAGGGGCGCCTGGTGGCTCAGCCGTTAAGCGTCTGCCTTCGGCTCAGGTCATGATCCCAGGGTCCTGGGATCCAGCCCCACATCAGGCTCCCTGCTCAGCAGGAAGCCTGCTTCTCCCTCCCCCCTCCCCCTGCTTGTGTTCCCTCTCTCGCTGTCTCTCTCTCTGTCAAATAAATAAAATCTTTAAAAAAATATATTAGAAAGAATTACCTAAAATTGACAATAAAAATTTCCACCTTAACAACTTACAAAAAGAGAAGTAAATCAAACCAAAAGTAAGTAGAATGCATGAAATAAAAAAGATTGAAGGGGAAATTATTAAATAGAAAACAAAAACATTAGAGAAAACCAATGAAATAAAAATTAATTATTTGAGATCAATAAAATAGATGTCTTTAGCTAGACTGACAAAGGAAAAAGAAGGTACAAATGACCAAAATCGGGAATTAAAGAGGAAACATCACTTTAGACCTTAGAGAAATTAAAATAATGCAAAGGAAATACTGTAAACAACTTCAAGCTAAAAAATTAGACAACTAGATAAAATAGACAAATTCTGAGAAAGATACAAATTACCAAAACTGATTCAAGAAGAAAGGAAAATAGAAATACCATACGATCCAACAATTCTGCTTCTGAGTATTTATCCAAAGAAAATAAAAACAATAAGTCAAAAATATATATGCACCCTCCTCATGTTCACTGCAGCATTATTTACAATAACCAAGATAGGGAAACAACGTAAGTATCCATTTAAGGGCGAACGGATAAATTGTGGTATATATATATACAATGGAACATTTTTCAGTCATAAAAAAGAAAAATCTTGGGGTGCCTGGCTGGCTCAGTTGGTGGAGCATGTGACTCTTGATCTCTTGGCATTGTGAGTTCGAGCCCCATGTTGGGTGCAGAGATTACTTAAAAATAAAATCTTAAAAAAAAGAAAGAAAAGAAAGGAAAAGAAAAAGCTCTTGCCATTTGAGACAACATGGATGGGCCTTGAAGGTATTATGCTAAGTGAAATAAGTCAGACAATGTAAGACAAATATTGCATGCTCACCTATACATGGAATCTACAAATCAAGCTTATAGATACAGAGATACAACTGGTGGTTGCCAGAGGCAGGGATGGGAGGTTCGCAAGACAGGTGAAGGGGGTCAGAATTACAAACTTCCATTTAGAAAATAAATATGTTATTGGGATGTAATGTACTGCATGGTGACTATAGTTAATGATACTGTATTATATATTTGAAAGTTGCTAAGAGAGTAGATCTTAAAATTTATCATTACAAGAAAAAAAAGGTTTCTATGTATGATGATGGAAGTTTACTAGACTTATTGTGGTGATCATTTTGTAATATATACAAATATAGAATCATTATATTGTGCACCAAAACTAATATAAGGTTATATGTCAACTATACCTCAATTTAAAAAAAGAAGCCAAATTGAGACACTTTCAGACAAAAGCTGAAAGAATGCTAGAAGACTTATACTACAAAAAACACTACAAGAAATTTTTTAAACTGAAGGGAAAGAATTCCACATGAAAATTCAGATTGCCAGAAAGAAATGGAGAGAACCAGAGAATGTAAATATGTGGACAAATATGAGACTTTTTTTAACTTAAAAAAAAAGACTTTTGACTTTTTAAAAGCAAATGTAGAAGAATATATATATATGCATATATATATATATAAATGTAGAAATAAAAATAAGAATGTAGAAGTGAAAATATATATAAATCTAGCACAGAGGGCAGAGGAGGGATAAATAAAGTCATATTGCTGTAAGGCTCTTCTATATTGATGTGAATGATGACCACAGGATATGTAGGTTTACAGTACGTCTTGTAGTTGGGTAGTGTTAGTTCTCTAGCTTTTAATTTTTCTCCTTTGATACTATGTTGGCTCTTCTTAGTCTTTTGCCCCTCTATATAAACCTCAGAATGAGTCTGTGGGCATCCACAAAGTAACTTGTTGGGATTTTGATTGGGGTTGTGTTGAATCTATGGATCAAGTTGGAAAGAATTGACATCTTGACAATATTGAGTCTTCCATGAACAAGGAAAATCTGTGCATTGATTTAGTTCTTTTTTGATTTCTTTCACTAGTTTTGCAGTTTTCCTCGTGTAGATCTTGTACATATTTTGTTAGATATATACCTAGGTATTTTATTTTTAGGGATACTAATGTAAATTGTAATGTATTTTTAATTTCAAATTCCATTTGTTCACTGTTGGTACATATGAAAATAACTGACTTTTGTATATTAACCTTTTATCCTGCAATCTTGTTATACTTGCTTATTTGTTGTCCCTGGAGTTTTCTTGTAGTTTTTTAAATTTTCTACACAATCAGGTCATTTATGAGGAAGGGCAGTTTTATTTCTTCCTTCCAATCTGTATACTTTGTTTTTGCTTTTCTTATTGTGTTAGCTAGGACTTCTAGTACAATATTGAAAAGAAGTAGTGAGAGAGGGTATCCTTGTCTTATTCCTGATCTTAGTGGGAAAGCTTCTAGTTTCTCATCATTTAGTATGATGGTGGCTGTAGATTTTTAGTTGATTTTTTTTATCAAGTTAAGGAAGTTTCCCTCTATCTGTAAATTATGATGGATGTTGGATTTTGTCAAATGTTTTTCCCGCACCTATTATTATGATATGATTTTTCTTCTTTAGCCTGTTCATGTTATGGATTACAATCATTCATTTTCAAATATGAACCAACCTTTCATACCTAGAATAAATCTCACATGGATGTAGGATGTATAATTCTTTTTATACTTGTTGATTCATTAATATTTTGTTGAGGATTTCTGCTTCTGTGTTTATCAGGGATATTGGTCTGTAGTTTTCTTTTTTGTAATGTCTTTGATTTGGGTATGAGGCTAATGCTGACCTCATAGAATGATTTGGGAACTATCCCTCTGCTTCTATCTTTGGGATGAGATTGTAGAGAATTGGTATAATTTCTTTCTTAAATGTTTGGTAAGATTCACCAGTGAAGCCATTTAGGTCTGGTGCTTTTTATTTTGGGAGGTTATTAATTATTGATTCAATTTATTTAATAGATATATTCCTATTCAGATTGTCTATTTCTTCTTGAGTATATTTTGGCAGATTGTGCTTTTCAAGGAATTGGTCCATTTCTTCTCGATTATCAAATTTGTGGGCTAAGGGATGTTCACAGTATTCCTTTATTATCTTTTTAAGGTCCATGGGATCTGTAGTGATGTTCCCTCTTTAATTTCTGATATTAGTGGATTATGTCTTCTTTATGTTTTTCTTAGCCTCGCTAGAGGCTTATAGAGGGTATCAATCTTAGAAAAGAACCAGCTTTTGGTTTCATTGATTTTTTGCTATTTTTTAAAATTTCAATGATAGCTGCTCTAATTTTTGCTATTTCTTTTCTTCTGTTTACTTTGGGTTTAATCTGCTCCTTTTTCAGATTTCCTAATATGGAAGCTCAGAAGGTTGATTTTAGATCTTTGTTCTTTTCTAAAATGTGCATTCAATGCTATAAATATTCCTCTAAGCACTCCTTTCACTGCATCCCACAAATTTTCATAAGTTGTATTTTCATTTTCATTTAGTTCCAAATATTTTAAAATATCACTTGAGGTTCCCATGTATTATTTAGAAATGTATTGTTTAATCTCCAAGTATTTTAGGATTTTCCAGCTGCCTTTCTTTTGAATTTTAGTTTAAATCCTTTATGGTCTGAGGGATACACTGTAAAATTTTTATTCTTTAGATTTATTAAGGTGTTTTGTATGTGTATGACAGAATTGGTCTACCTTAGTGAATGTTCCATGTGAGCTTGAGAATAATGCATATTATGCTATTGTTAGATGAAGTAGTCTATAAGTGTTCATTATATCCTATTGATTGATGGTGTTGTTGAGTTCAACTATGTCCTTACTGATTTTCTGCCTGCTGGATCTGCACTTTTCTGAGAGACTGTTGGAAGTCTCTATAATTGTGGATTCACATATTTCTTCTTGCCATTCTTTCATTTTTTGCTTCATGTAAATTGACACATGGGAACATGTCTGTTGTCAGACATATATACACATTAGGGATTATCATGTCTTCCTGGGAACTGGCTCCTTTATCATTATGTAATACCTTTCTTTATCCCTGATAATATTCCTTACTCTGAAGTCTGCTGTCTGAACTTAATATTTCATCTTTCTTTTACTTAGTGTTTACATGGTATATCTTTGTTCATCCCTTCACTTTCATGTGTCTTTATATTTAAAGTGGTTTCTTATAGAGAACATATATCTGGCTCTAGGGTTTTTAAAAAATATTTATTTATTTATTTTTAGAATTTTAAAAAATTATTATATTCAATTAGCCAGCATATAGTACATCATTAGTTTTTGATGTAGTGTTCAACGATTCATTAGTTGCGTATAACACCCAGTGCTCATCACAATATGTGCTCTCCTTAATACCCATCACCCGGTTACCCCATCCCCCGATCCCCCTCCCTTCTGTAACCCTCAGTTTGGTTCCTAGGGTCTAGAGTCTCTCATGGTTTGTCTAGGTTTTTTGATACACTCTGACAATCTGTCTTTTATTGGTGTGTTTAACCACTGACCTCTAACTATCAATATAGTTAGATTAATATCCACCATGTTTGTTACTATTCACTATTTATTGCCCCTATTTTTTGTTTCTGTTTTTTGTCTTCCATTCTTTCTTACCCTTTGTGCCAATTAACTGATCATTTTATATGCTTCCATTTTCTCTCCTTTCTTAGCATATCAGTTATACTTATCTTTTCATTTTCTTTTTAGGGGTTGCCCTAGAGTTTGCAATATACATTTTCAACTAATCCAAGTCCATTTTCAAATAACACTACCACTTCATGGGTAGTGCAAGTACCTTATAAAAACAAAATATTCCTAATTCCTTCTTCCTGTTTCTTGTATCATTGCTTTCATTCATTTCACTTATGTATTAGCTATAATCAGTGAATATATTTTTGCTATTATTGTGAACTGTTATCTGTTCAATCATTTAAGAATATTAAAAACATGTTCTTGTTTTACCATCACTTATTCCTTCTCTGATGCTCTTCCTTCTTTATGTAAATCTGGGTTTCTGACCTACATAATTTTTTTCTCTCTGAAGAACTTCTTCTAACATTTTGCAAGGCAGATTTACTGGTTTGATTTTTGTTGGTCTGAGAAACTCTTTTTCTCCTTCACTTTTCTTTTTTAATTTGGGGGTGAGGGACAGAGGAAGAGAGAGAGGGAAAGAATCTTAAGCAGGCTCCATGCCCAGCACGGAGCCTGATGTGAGGCTCAATCTCACAACCCTGAGATCATGACCTCAGATAAAAAAATCAGACACTTAACGGACTGAGCCACCCGGGAATCCCTCTTCTAAACTTTTGAATGATGATTTTGTAGCGTACAGAATTTTAGGCTGGTGTGTTGTTGTTTTTGTCTCAACACTTTAAATACTTCACTTCACTTTCTTTTTGCTTGCATTGTTTCTGCAGATAAGTCAGATATAATTTTTATCTTTGCTACCCTATCAGTAAAGTGTTATTTCCTCCTCTGGCTTCTTTCAAGATTTTTAAAAATCTTTGATTTCCTGTAGGTTGAATATGATATACTCAGGTGTAGTATTTTTGTTTGTTTTTTGGTATTTATCCTGCTTGGAATTCTCTGAGCTTCCTGGGTCTGTGGTTTTCTGTCTGACATTAATTTGGGGGAAATTCTCACCACTATTGTTTTAAATATTTCTTTAGCTGCTTTTTCTCTTCTTTTCTGCTATTCCCATTACTTTTATTTTAAGATTTTATTTATTTATTTGACACAGAGAGAGAGATAGTGAGAGCAGGAACACAAGCAGGGGGAGTGGGAGAGGGAGAAGCAGGCTTCCTGCTGAGAAGAGAGCTGATGTGGGACTCGATCCCAGGACCCTGGGATCATGACCTGAGCTGAAGGCAGACGCTTAATGAATGAGCCACCCAGGTGCCCCATTCCCAATACGTTTTATAGTTGTCCCACAGTTCTTGTATATTCTGTTCCTTTTTTTCATTCTTTTCTTCCTCCTTACTTTTCAGCATTGGAAGTTCCTATTGACAGATCCACAAGCTCAAGAGATTCTTTCATCAGCTCTGTACAGTCTATTAATGAATCCATCAAAGACATTCATTTGAATAAGTGTTTTTTAATTTCTTTAGCATTTCTTCTCTCTGCTTATATTACCTTTCCATTCTTACATGTTTACTTTTCCATTGGAGCCCTAAGTATATTAGTCATAGTTGTTTTAAATTCACATTCTGATAATTCCAACATTCCTGCAATATCTGGGTCTAGTGATGCTTTGTCTCTTCAAACTGTGTATTTGTTTTGTTTTGTTTTTTGCCTTTTAATACATCTTATATATTTTTGCTTAAAAGTGAATATATCATCCTAGGTAAAAAACCTTTGGTAATATAGTGGTAAGTTGTGGGGGAAGGGGAAGACTTCTATAGCGTTCTGAATCAGTCTTTAGTGAGCCTGTGCTCCTGGGCTGTGAACCTCACAAGTGCCTCTCAGTATTTTTTTTTTCCTACCCCATTAGGTTTTATAAGATGGCTAGTGGAGGTTATATAGAGGGGGCAAGTGTTGGTTATTTCTCCTTTCCCACGTCAGTTTGGTTCTGATAAAATCCCCATAGGTTAGGTTCTGATAAAACAGTTTCTCTTTAGGGAAGGTATTCTTAAGAAGAGTAGAAAGCTCTGGTATACTGCATATAATTACTTCCCTCTCCCCACCCCACACCCCCCCCCCCCGGCCAGATGGCTCCTGGAGGTAAAACTCAGAAAAGTATGTTTCCCACACCATGACTGGTCTACCCTCCCCCCCCAGACTTGTCCACACTGAGTCTCTAGCCAATTTATCAATTACAATTTAGGTTTACCTACCCTAGTACTGGTTCCTGCAGAGGTTTCTACTCTGATAAGTTATGATTCTCTGTATCCACATACTGTGTCCAATTTTGGGGGCAGGTATTTGCCCTCTAACCTTACTTCTTTGGTGGAACTAAGAAGAGTTGTTAATTTTTCAGTTTGTTCAGCTTTTTATATGTTAAGGTAGAGGGATGATGCTGGACCAGAAATTGGAAGTGTCTGGGATATTATTTTTGAGTCCTAAACTTTCAAGACTGCTTACTTCATAACAATGATGACAAGATTTTAATGGAGAAATTCTGGCCCTAAGATTATGTGAAAATCATAGTTGGATGTATAATAAAGCTTTCCGTTTTTTATTTAAAGGAAAAACAACTTTATGAAAATAGTTATAAAGTACCTTTTATTGAAAATAAAGTATCTTTATTGAAAGTAAACTTAAAAGAAACAAAAAAGGAATAATAGCCTAAAACCCAGACCTATTCCCCTAGAATATCTATTTCTTTGGAACTAGGCAAGCTATCACCTGAGTCAAAAACATAAATAGTGTGATTAAAAGTGATGAGACTGATTTCTACATGTGGTTGAGAGTTTAGATTTCTTACTAAATTAACTTATATGCACTATGGGATTGGTGAATTAAATATGATTTATAGAGAAACTGTAGCTCTATCTCCATTATCTAGAACATATGCTATTATCTAGAGAATATGTTTTAAGAGTTTCTTTAGTGAATGTAGGGTGTATGGGTGTGTGTGTGTGTGTGTGTGAGAGACAGAGATAAGACACAGACAGACAGATGGAGATGGAGACAGAGAGACAGAGACAGAAAAAGAGAATACAAGGATATACACCCCCCAAGATAGAAACATGGAAGGTCCTTTTCCTATAAATTTCTCTAAATTTGAAAAATCAAAAATGAAAGAAAACAAAGGGGAAAACCAGTTAGAGAACCAAGTATGTTTATAGTATCAATACTCGTGTTATAAAACTCCTAAATTAGTTTCTGAGCAAACTGCAGTTCTCAATCTCAGTGGATAATCTTTTGTGACCAATACATTTTCCTCTCCTCACAGGCCCTGACCCCACTCCTAACAATTGCTGTATAGACAATGCCCACTATATAGAAAGTGGGAATTGTGCATGTAAGATCTATGTGTAGACATTATATTTACAAAGGAGTCCAATCACTTTACACTGTCAGATGTTCAAGTTCAGCTTTAGAACCTTAAAAATATTGATGTTAATTAAAAAGTAACTTTTACTAAAGGAAAAATCAATTAATAAAATTTGGTTTCAAAAGTTTAAAGTTAGCAAGCAGCAAATGGAGCAAAATTTTAGGGGTGCCTGAGGGCTCAGTCGGTCACAAGTGTCCAGCTCTTGGTTTCTGCTCAGGTCATGAGGTCACGAGATCAAGTCCTGCATCAGGCTTTGCACTCAGTGCAGAGTCAGCTTGAGACTTTCTCTCTCCCTTTTCCTCTTCCCCTCCCCCAGCTTGCACATGTGCACTCTTGCTCTCCCTCTCGATAAATAAAAATCTTAAAAAAAAAAGAAAAGAAAATTTTAAAACTTCAGTTACTTATCCCTCATCATATTTTAAACTAAATTTTGTTCTCCATAGGCTCTATATTTCTGGAGGCCCAAATCTCTCTAAGTTAAATCATATAGAATATCCAGAAAAAAATCAAGAAAATCTTTTATTAATATTAGGTGACAACTTATAAATACATGATATTGACATGCTTTAAAATTTTTATGGTAAAACATTATATACAATTCTTTACAAGGCAGCAGCTTTTTAAAAATTTGGGTCTTAATTTTATTAAGAACCTTAATATTGCCAGGAGTATAATGTTCTTTTCAGCTGGCTTAAAACTAAATATCAGGGGTGCCTGGGTGGCTCAGTTGGTTAAGTGTCCAACTGGTGATTTTGGCTCAGGTCATGATCTCATGGGTTGTGAGACTGAGCCCCACACTGGGCTCTGGGTTCTGTGGAAAGTCTGCTTCAGATTCTCTCCCTCTGCTCCTCCCCCCACTCACACTCACACTCTCTCTCTAAAAATAAATCTTAAAAAAACTAAATATCAAAAGTGGCTTTAAGTAAAAATCTTTAATCAATGCCCGTTCTTTCTCTTTCTTTCCCTTTCCCTCTCCTTCCTTCCTTCCTTCTCTCTCTCTCTCTTTCTTTCTTTCTTTCTTGTAGAATCCACACCCAATGTGGGGCTTGAACTCACAACCCTGAGATCAAGAGTCGGATACTGTACTGAGTCAGCCAGGCGCCTCTTAATGCTGTTTCTAATCCCCAAGATTTAATATAAGAAGTCATGAAAAACATTAAAATATGAATCTTTTAAACAAATATTATTAGTTTTTGACAGAGTTAAGGAAATATTTCCTCTTTGTCCACATATTGCTTGTAATAAGAGCTGAAGTATATAGCTGAAGTATACATCAAATTAATAGACTTAGCAGTGGCCTTGTTGGTTTATGTTTTACTATTTATCAAATATAGGGGCGGCTGGGTGGCTTAGTCGGTTAAGTGTCTGCCTTAGGCTCGATCATGATCCCAGGGTCCTGGGATCGAGCCCCTGGCATCGGGCTCCTTGCTTAGCAGGGAGACTGCTTCTCCCTCTCCCTCTGCTGCTCCCCCTGCTGTGCTCTCTCTCTGTCAAATAAATGAATAAAATCTTTAAAAATATATATTTATCAAATATATTTCTCATTTTCTCTCCACTTACATTTCTTATTTCACATACCATTTGTAATAAGTTTATTCAATTTTCCTTGTAGGGGACAAGAATACTTCTTTTCCATCTGTGGTTTTTTTTCCTCTGTTTTTGACAAGACAGTTTCCTTAGTTTCTTCATGTTCACTAATACTACTATCTTTGAGGATCTGAAGTAAAGCAAGGAAATCTTTTAAGAAATATACTTTTCATACAATTTTATGAACGTAAAAAACCACCAAATCTCATAATTAAATTCAGATTATTACTGTCACCATGAAGAATTACACGTATAAAAGAATATTCATGCACTATATCATTACGTATTTGAGGATGTCACAGGAATGCATTTTGTAGAGCACCTTGATTTAGCTTTTATAGACTTGAGCCCCTGCTATTTTCATTTGTGATTTATGCAAACTGAATAAGTGAGCCTATAGTGTAGGCAGAATAATTAAAAGTGTTCCTCTTCAGTCTTACTCCCAAAGATTATTCAATAAAACTTATGTAGAATGAAAATACAACTAAGTTGGAAAGGAGGTGAAATATAATTTTACTTGGACTCATTTCATTTGAAAAATTATATAACTGGAAAAATGAGAAAAACAGATCAAACTTTCAGAAATTTAAGGTTCATGCTCCCACTATTAATTATAGATAACACCCTTAGGTAGTTCATGGGTTAGCTGCATCTTCCAAGCTTTTAATGGTGGTTAGCCTAATTATAAAACTGCTGATTTAGAAAAAAAAAAAAAACCATCTTAGTTGGTGAGAATATTGAGAGGTTTCTCCCAAGGTAAACGAAACAAAAAATAAAAAAAACAAAACAGAGCAGGGTCAACCTTGAAATAGAAATCTTCAAATTTGTCTTATTGCCATCATGGTTTGTGTGTGTGTGTGTGTGTGTGTGTGTGTGTGTGTGTGTGCATGTGTACACACAGGCCAACACTTTGAGTGTATTGATAATACTTTGAGTGCAGTGGAGAGAGAACATTGCATTGTCACAAGAAATGGTAACAAGGGATAGAGGAAGGGACAGATTAAGGAAGTGAAGAGGAAATATTTAATGACCAGGGAGGCAAAGGCACCATAGCAGCTGATGTAAATAAATTATGTAGTTATTTTAATATCAAAGTTCTTTAAATCTGATCATGATTAATTTGTTAGAGTTCTGGTATAGAGACTTTTGTGGGAAGTCTGTCACTATACAAAAGGGCTAAGGTAAAGACACAAAGATGAATTTTGATTAGTGTGGGTAAAAGGTCTTATGAGGTAAGACCATATTATTTTAAGTTTTATTATTTCAGAATTTATAATAAATTGACATAGACTAGGATGAAGTCTTTACAGACAAATAACTTGAATCAATGGTGAATATTTTAAATATTTAAAAGAAGAAATTTTGGGCCCTTCAGAACTATAGAAACCTCTATTTTAAAAAGTAACAATTTTTAAAAAAGTAAACAATTTATAATTCTAATTATGAGCAATTATTACTCAGTGAAACTAGACCAACAGAAGGTCTATGACTTACTCTGTACACTTGGAAAAATAAAAACTTGGTTCTTTTCAAATATATAGCACATTTTAATTAATTTGTCTTTACCTCTTATAGTCTAAATTACTGAGTTTTTCCTAGATATGGCAAGAAATAATAAGCTGTATTTCCATTATTCCTGAAATCTGTTCTCTTTATTCCAAAATAATCATTAGTCGTCCCTTTCCATCTTTTTATTCCTTTTGCTCATTTCTTAGTACTTATTTAAATTAGTTATTTTTAAATGACCACTTCTCGTTTTTTAACCAGACATATAATAGAAACCTAATAAGTAAACTTGAAAAATAAATTTTAAGATCAGATTGATTTTTATGTCGTATATTACAAAATAGTTTTAGGTTTTTACCTGAGGAGTTGTAGATGATGGGGTGTTTTTATCCTCCAGATGTTCATTTTGTGGTTCTGTGGTGTACATGCTAATATTTAAAAGAAAAATAATTTGAGTAAAATAGTACTATAAATCCATCTGAAACAAACATGGTTAAGTGGGATTAATTTTTTAATGATTTTTAATCAGAAAGTTGTATCACAGTCAAGTCAGATATCTTTATAGTTAACACAGCTCCAAATATTCATTGTACAGTTAAGAAGCAAAATCATGTACATATGTTTTAAAAACCATTACAACACAGAAATTTAATACTTCTCAGTAGTTCATAATGGTGGGTCGTATCTTAAAAGCATGTATCAGAAAACTCAATTCTTTATTTTATGCACTGAAATAATTTCCACCATTGATTTACTCTATCTTCAGTCACATTCCTGTCAGAAGAGAGTCCAAAATTTTTTTAAATTAAATATGATCAACTACATTAATACCTACATCTGTAAATTACTGATATATACTGTCTTTATATGTGGTCCATTTGAAAGATCCATGGGTCCAACATTTAAGCAAAATAAAATAAATTTTATTTTGAATAACAATGAAATAGAAAAAAGAATGAAATAGGACCACATCAGGAGAAGAATTAGGTCTGGAAACTTATTTTAAAATATCTATTGTTTCTACTTTCTCTGTGATTTTTGCTGCCTTTGAGTGTAGGAAGAGTATCTGCCATAAAAATATCTTTCAATTCTTGAGTTACTGTAAAGGACTAAATTAAAAACTTTAAGTCTGAATTTTTAGGTACTTGATAAGACCAAACCCCGCAGTATTTCAAGTATCCATATTTTTTTTTAAAAAGGCAAGCAATTTTAATTATTAAAAATTTTAATGAAAAGGATCATTAACATTTGAGTACCTACCACATATGCTAGGTGCTTTACATATACTGCCTCATTTTAATGAAGTAAAATATTAGTGTGTAAAATCCTATAAGGGATCATAACTAATTTATGACTTAAAACAGAAAATAACATTTATTTTTAAAATCTGATGAAAAAATATATCTCTAAGTCCCTTTAAAGTAAAATTCCATTTTAATTAAAGGGAATATAAAAACTATTTGGTCATTAGAATGACAACCTGTCATTAACTGTTAGACTAGAAGTTAAAAGTGAGTAAGCTCTATGAACAAGGAGGGTGAGTAAAATCACCTAAGCTGTGTCAAGTTCTGAAAGGATAGGCTGAGGGCTAGAACCATTAAAAAATTTGAGCTGTAGTGCACAAGAGTTGTGAGGTCAGGACACAAAGTCCATCCACACAGTAATTATTGAATGTCTATTCTTCTGGGTGAATGTCTATTCTTCTGGGCTCTGAAGATAAAGCAGCAAAACAAAATGAAACAAATGTAGGTTTATGCTCTCATGGAGCTTATATTTTTGTTGGGAGGAAGAGGAAGACAAACAGTATTTTCAGATTGTGATTAAGTACTGGAGAAAATAAACCTGGAAGATGTTACAGTGATCAAGGTGACATTTAAGCTGTGACCTAACTAAGGAGAAACTGAGTCATAACTAGGCAGATAGACAGGAACAGGAAAACATAACACCAAGAAACCAGGTAGCATCTTTTAAAATCTACAGCTATGTTGGGGCACCTGGGTGACTCAGTCGGTTGAACCTCCAATTCTTGGTTTTGGCTCAGGTTGTGATCTCAGGGTTGTGAAATTGAACCCTGAGTGGGGCTCCATGCTCAGCACAGAGTCTGCTTAAGATGGTCTCTCCCTCTGCCCCTCCCCCTGCCCTCACCCTCTCTCTTTCTCTAAAAATCAATAAATAAATCTAAAAAAAAAAAAATATCTACAGCTAGGCCATGGTTAGGATAGCAGGACTTGGAATCCAGGCAAGCAGACCATGCAATAGAACTTCAAAACCTAGAGAAGGAGTCTGAACAATAAATGTACATGTTAGCAGCTATGAGAGAAATTTGATACTGTGTCTAGTGATATTCATGTCTGACAACTACTCAATACTCTCTTTACATATCAGCCAAGAGAGGAATTGGTAAGTAGTATGCATAGTAACTAAAAGTAAGGACTTTGGAGCTGAGATAGAAATGTATTTCACTCTCCTCTTTATCTTTTAATAACTGTGAGAAGTGATTTATCTTTGTAGGCCTCAATTTCTATACCTGTAATGATATAATATTGCTAAATTTATTGGTTATTGTGAAGATTAAATGATATAATAGCTGATACAATCTGGATTATGTGAAGCACTTAACATGAATCATTTCCACAACACTATGAGTTGTTATTCTCATTTTATAGATGTTGAAACTGAGACCCATGAAGGGTAAGCGGTTTTCCCAAAGTCACACAGTTAGCAAGTGGCATAGCTGCAATTTGAACCAAATACTCTTTAGCACTATTTAAATCCTTGTTAACCTTGGTATCATCTTTCTCCTTTTAGTTATTCTGGAGATGTTCCATTGTGGATTTAAGTTGCATTTTCATGGTGACTAACAGTATTTTCACATATTTATTGGCCATTTGAATATTTTCTTTAGTAAAGTGTTCAAATCTCTTGCCCATTTAAAAAAATATATTGGCAGACTTTTACTGATTTTTTTTTAGTTCTTTATGTATTCCAGAATCAAATCTCTTATTAGATATATAAATAGCCAATATTGTCTCCTCTGTGGCTTGCCTTTTCACACTGATGATGTCTTTGAATGAACAGAAATTTTTATTTTAGTCTAATTTGTCTTTTTTCTTTATAATTAGATTTTTATTGTTTTATGTCTTTGCCAACCCTGAAATCAGAAGGTATTCTCCTATATATTTTTCTAGAAGCGTTAATGTTTTGTCTTTCACATTTAAGTCCATGATCCATCTGGAATTGATTTTTATGTATGGTGTGAGAAGAGATAAAAATTCATTTTTCTCATATCAATATCAAATTGACTCAGCATCATTTATTAAAAAGTTCATCCTTGGGGCACCTGGGTGGCTTAGTCGTTAAGCATCTGCCTTCGGCTCAGGTCATGATCCCAGGGTCCTGGGATCCAGCCCCGCATTGGGCTCCCTGCTCTGTGGGGAGCCTGCTTCTCCCTCTCCCATTCCCCCTGCTTGTGTTCCCTCTCTCGCTGTCTCTCTCTGTCAAATAAATAAATACAATCTTTTAAAAAAAAAATCATCCTTTACCCATTGCATTCAGTGTCACCTTTGTTGTAAATCAGGTGACCACATATATGTGAATTTATTTTTGGATTTTCTTCTGTTCTGCTGACCTATTTGTCTATCCTTATGCCAACACTACATTAGTACTTATATAATAGAAATTGCTACCAAGTGTTTTAAGTTCTCCAGTTTTGTTCTCCTTCAGATTGGGATAAAATTAAAAAAAAAAAAGGATTGACTCTTTATCTCTTTGTATTTCCACATAAATTTTAGAATAAGGTTGTCTATTCATACACACTCTTTCTCACTTTCTCTATCTGGTGGAATTTTGACTGAAATTGCATTGAATCTGTAGGTCAATTTGGGGAGAACTGACATCTTAACAGTAGTAGTGAGTCTTTTTTTTTTTTTTTAGATTTTTATTTATTTATTTGACAGAGAGAGACACAGCAAGAGAGGAAACACAAGCAGGGGTAGTGGGAGACGGAGAAGCAGGCTTCCCGCGGAGCAGGGAGCCCAATGCAGGGCTTGATCCCAGGACTCTGGGATCACGACCTGAGCCGAAGGCAGATGCTTAACGACTGAGCCACCCAGGCGCCCAGTAGTGAGTCTTTTAATCCTTGAACATTGTATGTATCTCTTCATGTATTTAGATTTTCTTTAGTTTACCTTAGTAATGTTTATAGTTTTCAGTGTAGAGGTCTTACATATCTTTCATTAGCCTTATTTCTAGGTAGTGATGTTTTTTGGGATGTACCAAACAGTATCATTTAAAAAAATTATTACTTGTTTTTTGCTGGTATACAGAAATACAGGTAATTTTTATTTATTTACTTTATATCTAGGCCTTGATAAATTCACTTTATTCTAATGATTCTTTTGGATTTTCTAAGTACACAAGCACGCAGTCGGCAAATATGTTTTATTTCTTCCTTTCTAAATTTTATATATTTTATCTTTTTCTTTCTTTATGGCACTAGTTGTAACCTGTCTTTACAGTTGTTTTATATCCATGTTGACCTTGGTATTGTCTGTCCTCAGTATTTGTTTTAATATAGATCTGTTGGCAATAAATTCTTTCATTATTTGTTTGCCTTAAATGTCTTTATTTCACCTTCACTTTTGAAAGGGATTCTCATTGAATACAGAATTCCATATTAGATTTTCTTTAAGAATTTTAAAGATGTTCCACTGTATTCTGGCTCCCATAATTTCTGTTGAGACTTTAACTGTCATTTTTACCATGGCTCCTTTGAAGATAATATGTCTTTGGCTGATATTAATCATAGTCATTAAAAAACTTTTTTTCATTGTGGTAAAATATATATAACAAAAAACTTACCATTTTAAAGTATACAGTTCACTGGAATCAAGTACATTCATATTATTAAGCAACCATCACTGCTATCATTTCCAGAACTTTATTATCCCAAACTGAAACTTTGTATCCAACTCCCTATTAAACAACTCCCCATTCTCTCTTCTCCTAACTTCCTGGCAACCACATTCTACTTTCCATCTTTATGAATTAAATTACCTTAAGTACCTCAGGTAAATGGAATCTACAATATTTGTCCTTTTGCATCTGGTTTACTTCACTTAGTATGATATCTTCAAAATTCATTCATGTTGTAACATGCATCAGACTTTCCTTCCACTTTAAGGATAAATTAACACCCCATTGTATGTATATACCACATTTTTTTTATCCGTTCATTCATTGATGGATATTTGTGTTGTTTCCACTTTTCGTCTATTGTGAATAATGCTGCTAAGAACATGGATGTACAGATATCTGTTCAAGTATCTGCCTTCAATTATTTTGGGTATGTACATAGAAGGAAAGCTGCTGGATCATATGGTAATTGTTTCATTTTTAGGGGAACTGCCATACTGTTTTCCACAGTGACTATGGTTATACCATCTTATATTCATACCAGCAATGCACAAGGGTTCTGATTTCTCTACATACTTGTCAGCACCTGTTACTTTGTTTTTCATAATAGCCAACCTAATGGGTATGAAATGGTATCTCATTGTGGTTTTCATTTCCATTTTCCTAATGATTATTGAGCATCTTTGAGCCCTTATTGGCAATTTGTGTATCTTCTTTAGAAAAATGTCTAGTTTAATCCTTTGCCCAGGTTTTTTTTTTCCAGATTTTATTTATTTATTTGAGAGAGAGAGAGATCACAGAGGGAGAGGGGGAGAGAGGGGGAGAAGCAGACTCGCCGCTGAGCAGGGAGCCTGATGCGGGTCTCCATCCCAGGACCCAGAGATCATAACCCCAGCCGAAGGCAGATGCTTAACTGACAAGTCACCCAGGCACTCCTTTGCCCAGTTTTTAATTGGGTTATTTTTTGTTTTTAAGTCATAGAGTTCTTTATATATTCTGGATATTAATCACTTACCTGATATATTATTTGCAAATATTTTCTCATTCTGTGGGTTTCCTTTTCTCTCTGTTGATGGTGTTTTTCAGCACACAAACGTTTTTAATTTTGATGTAGCCCAATGTATCTATTTCTTTTATTGCCTGTGCTTTGGCTATCTAATCAAAGAAATCATTGCCAAATCTAATATCATGAAGCTTTCCCCTATATTTTCTTCTAAGAGTTTCATAGTTTTAGTTCTTATAGTCATAGTCATTTTAACATCTTTGTCTGCTAACTGCTAACTAAAAATTCTGGGGCACCTTTGAGTCTGTTCCTATTTTCAGTTTTGTATCTTGACTTGTCATATAATATTGTCTAATAGCTAGCATGGCTAATAATTTTTATTGAGGGCGCCTGGGTGGCTCAGTTGGTTAAGTGACTGCCTTCGGCTCAGGTCATGATCCTGGAGTCCCGGGATTGAGTCCCACATCGGACTCCCTGCTCAGCGGGGAGTCTGCTTCTCCCTCTGACCCTCTTCCCTCTCGTGCTCTCTATCTCTCATTCTCTCTCTCTCCTCAAATAAATAAATAAAATCTTAAAAAAAATTCTTAAAAAAATAATTTTTATTGATAGCCTGACATTGTGTATAAAATATAGTCTCTAGATGATACCTTCCTCCAGAGAGAAATATTGGAGGGGGGGAGTGTTAATCATTAAGCAAATCAGAGACCGAGCTTGGTTGAGACAGCTTTACAACACTCAATTTACTGCAAATTGTCCCAACTCCTAGGGAATAGTTTTCTGAGAATTTTGCCTTGGATGATGTGTGTGTGTGTGGGGGGGGGCATCATTATGGTGGCCTCACTTGTTTTTCACAGATCAGGATATCTTACCACTTCCCCTTGGTTCACTTCTTTTGCCCATGCTTTACTGTCCTAGAATAGCTGAATTAACTTCTCCACATGACATAGCTATAAATATAGGAATTGGGTGGGGCCAGAATCAGGCAGTCTGGTTCGAAAGCCTATACTCTTAAAATTAAAGTGCCTATAATATGTCAGACACCGTGCCACACATACACTAAATCTTTCACAAGGGTTTAGATGCTAACATTTAGGAAATGGCCATAATAAATCTATTTTGAAATAGAACTTTTTGGCTTTTCCATTTTAGAAGAGGAAACTATTAAAAATAAGGGCCTTAGAACTTCAAAATAAAGTATAAATAATGAGGGGCATCTGGGTGGCTCAGCTGGTTAAGCATCTGACTCTTGATTTTGGCTCAGGTCATGATCTCAGGGTCCTGGGATCAGCCCTATGTTGGGCTCTACACTCAGTGTGGAGTCTGCTTGAGGATTCCCTCCGCCCGTCCCCCTGCTTGCACTCTCTCTCTTTAAAATAAGTAAATCTTTACAAAAATAAAGTATAAATAATGAGTAAGTTATAGAAGGCTAACATAATTTAGAAATAGCTCATTGGAAGTCAATTATAAAAGTGTTAAGATCCCTAGCCATCATTTCATTGCCTGGGATCCAGCCTTCTACATGCCCCACACCTCCCAACCCCTTTCACTGAGTAATACAGAACTGCTAGACTATTATCAAACTCTCAGCCTCTTATATTCTCCACCTATTTTCAGAGCATTCTCTCAAATTCTGTGTTCTATCTGAACCAAGCGCTTCCCTTAAGGACACTGCTTCCCCTATAGTTCTTACATTCTAGCTGTTTATTTGCTAGCACTCCTTCTGACACCCTACTGCTATTTCTAAACATTATTTTAAAAAAACCTTGCTTCTTTGAGCTTGTATAACTTGACAATATCACCTTCTCCCTCTTCTAGTCATTGTCATTTACTGACTTCATCTTGGTCCCTTTCCATTATTCACCAAAGGCATGATGAGCCCCTGACCCCAAATTTGTAATGTTTATGAGTCTTAAACATAAACTAATAATGTTAGTTTTATATTTGGTTCCTCAGTTCTTTACTTCCTTTCCAATAAAGAAATGTCCATGCTAGACCCTTCCATCATCTGAAATGTTCTATAACCAATAATTACTAATTCAAACATCTACCTTTAAAAATACTTTATCTTCCTTCAGTTTGCTTGTTCAATTACATTTGCTTCATCCCTTCCATTCTTCAACCTAATCAGGATGTGTAGTGGAATGATACCTTTAGCTCAAGCTTTTAGCCCTTTCCCTCATTACTTCCTTTTGTATTCAATGTGTGATCTATCATCTCCAAAATATTACCAATATCCTATATTCTCTTGAAATATGGTTATTGTTGTTGCACCTTTCTAGAAAAACCTTGATCTTGGGGCGCCTGGGTGGCTCAGTTGGTTAAGCGACTACCTTCAGTTCAGGTCATGATCCTGGAGTCCCAGGATCGAGTCCCACATCGGGCTTCCTGCTCAGCGGGGAGTCTGCTTCTCCCTCTGACCTTCCCCTGTCTCATGCTATCTCATTCTCTCTCTCAAATAAATAAATAAAATATTAAAAAAAATAGAAAAACCTTGATCCTGCACCAACACTATTATCCCATTTTTTCATTCACTTAACTGAGCCATAGAAAGCTACACTAGAGTAACCTGGGATCATTATAAATTCATAACCAACAGCCTCCAGTAGGCCTTTAAAATGTACCAATCCTAAACATTCTCTGTCAATTCACTTTCCCCAACAAATATTCCAACGCTTTTCCACTCTTCTCAAATCACAGATCCTCCACATATTCCCCTTCATTCTCAGTAGATAACCTTCCTTCCCTTTTCCACATAAAAATCTATCTTCCTCTCTTTCTTCTTACATTAAAGAAAGTGTCTTTCCTCCTAAGGCAATCAGAGCACTTGTATAAATGATTCTTCTCTGCCTGTACCAACTATCTCTCCCCTCATACTTCCTTTTAACTAGATCGTTCCCAATGATTTTTAAATGAGTTCATCTTAAAAGTTTCCCAGAAACTCACATGCCCATTCAGTTATTGCCCCATCTGTCTCTGTTCCTTTACCAATAAATGTTTCAGAGAGTTGGCAATTCTCATAGTCTCTTTTTTCCCATAAACTGCTCACCCCTCATTATTCTCTAGTTGAAGATTCTATTCCCTTCACACTAAAAAAATAGTCCTAGCAAAGGTCATAATTAATCTCCAAGTGATCATATGGCATGATAAAACATTCTTCTTTTGGCTCTTGTTAAACCATTCTCTCATACCCACCCTGCCCCTCATTTTTCTTCTTATTCCTTCCCTGTCTCCTACAGGTTCAAACTTTTCAATTGCTAAACGCTGGGGATCCTGAAGTTTCCATCTTTCAATTCTCCACCAGTTCACTGGTTGAGTGCCCTAATAATCCTCACTGGCTTTAGAATAAAGACAAGAATATTTAACATGATTGTCTTAGTTCAGATTACCATAACAAAGTATCACAGACAGGGTGGTTTATAAATAGAATTCCTCATAATACTGGAGGTTGCACATCCAAAATCAGGGTCCCAGCAAGTAGGGCTGAAAGTCTTCTTCTGGGTTAAGACTGCAACTTCTTGTTGTATCCTCACATGGCAAAAAGAGAGGCAGAGAACTCTCTGGGATTGCTTTTATAAGGGTACTAATCCCTTTATAAGGGACCTACCCTCATGGACCTTCCAAAGGTCCCACCTCCTAATACCATCACACTGGGTGTTAAGATTTCAACATACAAATTTTGGGCGGTGGGCTCAAACATTCAGTCCATTGCAATGACCTACAGGATTCTGCATGATGTGGTCCCTGGTTCCCTCTCTAGCCTAATTTCATACCATTCCCCATCCATTTTTTTTTTCCCACTCTTAGCCATTCTGATGTTCTTTCGGTTCCTTAAAATTGCCAGGTTCCTTCTGCAGGGCTTAACACTTGCTTTTCTCTCTAATTTGAAACACTCTCCACCACTACTCTCCCCTATATTTGGTTAATTCCTGTTCATCCCTCAGCTCAAGGGCCATATCCTCAGAGAAATATTTATGACATCACTTCTGCCCCTAGGCTAAGTCAGGTCTCGTTTTTATATGCAGTTATAGAATCTAGATCATTTTCTTCAAGAACAATTATCAGTTTGTAATTATGTATCCATTAGAGTGATTGTTCAATGTTCTGAATTAGACTGTAGACTCCATAATATTGTCTCACTGGTTCTTGAGGCTATGTTCATTTTATTTTTCAATCTTTTTTTCCATTCTGTTCTTCATATCAGACAATTTCTATTTATCTATCAAGTTCACTGATTCTTTCCTCATTCATTTCCATTCTGTTGTTGAATCTATCCAGTGAATTTTTATTTCAGATATTGTATTTTTTAGTTCAAAATTTTTTACTTGCTTCTTTACTGTTTCTATTTTTCTGCTGTGAATGTGTATCTTCCCATTCATTACAATTATACTTCTCTTTACCACATGAAACAGTTATAATAGCTGCTTTAATATCTTTGCTAATTCCAATATCTGTGCCATTTGGGGTTGACATTTATTGATTTTATTTCTTATAAGACATTCATTTCCTGGTTCTTTATATGTTAAGTACTTTTGGAGTATATCCTTGACATTTTGTTGTGTAGACTCTGGGTCTTGTTAAAATCCTCTGAAGAATACTTAAAATTTTTATTTCAGTAGATTATCAACTTGGTTAGGTGCAGAGGATAAGCTCTCTCTTACCTTCTGAGGGCACTGCTTTCAAAGACCGCTATGCTGTCTTTGGTCTGTCTCATGTGTGAGCCACTCAGGGGTTAGTCTGTGATTTGGGCAGTGTTTTCCCCCCATTTAATTTTAAGATTTTTATCTTACTTTAGTTCTTCAAGCCATTGCTATGCTGCTTTAGGCCTGTGTCATGCATGCAGTTGGAGATGACCCAAAGCACCTGGGTGGGTTCATATGCAGAACTAAGGAAACTCATTCTCCAGTTTTTTCCTCTCCTAAATCTGTACGCTGCTATACCTCTCAAGGTCTTTTTTACTGATTTCTCTGGTCAGAAGATGGGGTTATTCTCTGAGTTGTAGTTGCCCATAATGTCATTAATAGGACCTGCCCTTGGGGAAAAACCACAAAAGGAAAACAACAACAAGGATTCCTCATGCTCTCTTTAAACTATAGAGTCCATTTTCCCACATCTTCAGGCCATAAAAATAGGTCTTCTACTATAGTTTTGGCTTCCTGTGCTGTCCTTGCATGGTTTTATGACCGGAGCCTGTCTTCAGGTCAAACCTGCAAAAGAAATTCAGTCTTGTAGTTTTGACTCTCCTTCACAATCCACTTGCTTTTGTTTACTTTTTGATCTTCAGGTAGTTGTTCTTCACATTTTGTCTAGAGTTTTTGATTGTGAGCAGTAAAAAAAGAGGTCGCAGTGGACCTATTACAGCTTGGAGGGAACTGGAAGGCTGGGTGCTCCATGAGAGGAGGGACAATATCCGGTTTTATCCTTGGTCTACATGTGGTAGGCACTCAATAAATATTTATGAAATAAATATGGAATGAACTGAGAATTTTAAAATGCCAGATACTCAAGATGACAACAAAAACAAAAACATTTCTGCATGTTAACAAGAAAGGCATCTTTTGTAGAAGAGTAAGATATTCCAACACCAAGAATAGGTTTTACAAATACATTAAGAAAAAGGAAGTAAATTATAGAATGAATAAGGTCCTTAATGATTATGCTGCAAATACAAACAAGAAATCAACAGGACAAATTAGAAAAAGATTCTCTTTCTTAGAAAAAAATTAAAGAGTGGAAGGTTTGAAGAATTAGGACCCTGGCTAAAGTAAGATTTTAAGATTTTTAAAGTATTTAAAAAGATTTTTGGTGCAAAAATGGAGGAAGATAAAGAGGAAGATCCAGATGCCTGAGTAATGTAGGGATCAGAAGCAGACTAGGCAGGATACATGAACCTTAGCTCTGTCTCCATTGCCCCCCTCTTTCTTTTTTAATACTCTGCCTATCTGCTTTCCTCTTTGCTCTAGATATCTCCTCTCCATTTTCCTTTGGACTACTTGCTTCCCCCCTGGAGATGTCTTTTTCTTATGTAATCAATTTTTAAAATGCTGATTTCCTTAATATAATACAAATTTTGTAAATTAAAAAGGAGATAAACTCATAAAATTTATCTTTTAATAAATTTTTAGGAGTCAATTTCTTGACAGAATAAATCTTGTCAACAGCTCTGTGCAATTATCTAAAATAAATTTGATATAAGCAAAAGCCTACCTGTATAAATCAGAATTGTGGTAATCCAGGTGTCTAAGGATTATATAGACTATATCCTGTTAGGAGTCCTCTCATTATATGTCTGGATAACTGGCATAATGGAAAGAATGAGAGCTTTCAAATCAGAAATATATTAGTTGCATGATCTTGGGGAAATTATAGTATCTGGATATCTTTTAATGAGCATAATACTATCTACTTTTCTTACTTTGTGCTCACAGCTAGAGAAAGCAGAACGAAATTTGAGCCAATCAAATCTGATTTTACTAGACATTAGGGCATGATTTTCATATACTAACAAAAAAAGACTTCATAGTGGTTTATATTCTAGTATCTTTTATTTATGATCACTTCAGTTACATTTTTAATTTTATGATATAGTTATTTCAATAAGCTTCTTTTTAAAACATATTTATTTATTTATTTGAGAGAGAAAGAGAGTTGGGGGGGGAGGGGCAGAGAATCCCAAGCAGACTCCATACTGAGCGTGGAGCACGAAGAGGGGCTAAACCTCACAACCCCGAGATCACGACCTGTGAACCCAACCAAGAGTGGGATGCTTAATGGACTGCGCCAACCAGGTGCCCCTCAATAAACTTCATAAAAATCCTTTTTGGAATAAGACAGAAATAAATAAATACATACTATATATCCTGTTATTATGGGGATAAAGTAAGAAGTTTGTACATTTCATAGCAAAAGCTATGGTATTCAACTGATAATTTTTATGGGGATGTTATCATATTGCTAAACTTTGCTTTTAAAGTAGTGGAAAATTTTGATGGATTTAAGAGGTTCTGGTTTTATTAGAATGTTTCTTTGATTGTAAATGTTAATGGACACAGTGTGGTATCAAAGAGTGGGAAATCTAAGCTTTCTGCTTTTAATCTGCTACATACTATTGAGTAAATTCCTTGTCATTTCACCTCCCTGTACCTCAATTCCAAACTTCTAAAATGAGGTAGAGAGGGAGGAGGTTAGATGATCTAAGATTTTTATCAGTTTTAAGTCTATGCTTCTTTCTATTCACTTATGGACCTACTGAGAAACAGTGTGAGAGAATACCAACACATGTTGCTTGGGATCTACCTACACATCTTATATAAATATGTATATATGTGTATATGTATGTATATCACATAATAGAAACAATTTCTTGTCTTCCCTTGGTGTGTGTTCTTCTACTATATACTGTACTTTTGGGGTTATTATTTTGAAGCAATGTTGTGCAACGGCGACATCTAGTGACTATAACACCTACCAGCAAAATTTATGGCCAATTCTTAGTTCTTCAAATATGGATGATTCACTCTGCGGTTTAGCTAAATACTTTAAAATCATTCCTTATTTCTCTCCCCTACAGATTTAAAAAATATCAATTAAGTTTGATAGCAGCTTTAATAATTGGATACATAATAAGGGAAATTTCTTTCAAAAAATAATACTTAGAATTAAGTATAAACTATTCTAAGTGAGATTGCAACTTTTTTCCGTCCATTGAAAGCAGAACTGGAATTTGAATTCAGGTGTGTTTTAATATGTAATCCATGCTCAGAGCCACTATGCATTACTGACACATAATTCTCATTTAACATATATTTATTAAATGAATGTTAGGTAAAGCATATGCATCAATATCTATTTATATGTATTGCTTTAGGATCTTTGGAGCTATTGTTATCTTGCATACAAAGAAGTTTTTCTGAGTGTACATCAAAGATCATCAAGTAAAAACTACAGTATAAGTCTTTCTGAACAAATGAATTTGAGAGCTGTATCTACAAAGAGAATATTCTTTATACAGAGCATTCAAATTAGAACAGGACTTTTTGTTTTGTTTTGTTTTTGTTTTTAAGATAATGACTAGCTGGCATTATTATTTAATCAGGACAATACAAATCTGGGCTAAACTAGTACTCCAATTCAAATTGACTTTGCCACTGTTAAAATTCCTATAGTATTTAGTATTTGTTCTCATTAATCAGATTTTATCTTGAATTTTTATTCTTTTCAGGTGCCTAGATCTTGTTTTCACAATAAGATGGTCAGGTATTCCAGGGTTCAGAGCATGTTCTATATCCTTGTCTATCCCTTAGCCCCAACCATAATGGTTTTTCTCACCAAATAATAAAGGTACCAACAACTTACCCAAAATCTATGGTTTTCCACGATATGGCATCAAACTATCATGACTTTCTCTCTAGTTCTCTTGATTCTACATTTCAGTTACATTAAACTGTTAATTGTTCTCCCATGCATTTTTGTTTTTTTTGTTTTTTGGGTTTTTTTGCTTATAATACTTTATCACTGCATCTCTTCTTTGTAAGTGAAATGTATTGCTTAAGGGTCATTCCAATATAACTTCCTGTAAGGCATAGCACAAAACTAGAAGTTGTCTTCCTTTTTTGAATTCTCACATCACTTTATCATTTGTCCTACCTTCATTCTAGCTCTCTGATTATCCTTTCTTGGTCTTCTTTTTCTCTATCCATCCTTTGAATGTTGGAGTTCCTCAGCATTCTTCCCTATGCCCTCTTCTCTTCTTACTCTACATACATTTCTTAAGAAATTTATTTTATACTCATGGCTCCAATTATGACCAATATGCTGATGAGTCTGGCCTAGAGAAGCTCTGTTAAGTTTATTTTTTTAAATTTAATTTTATTATGTTTTGTTAATCACCATACAGTACATCATTAGTTTTTGATGTAGTGTTCCATGATTCATTGTTTGCGTATAACACCCAGTGCTCCATGCAATACGTGCCCTCTTTAATACATCACCAGGCTAACCCATGCCCCCCCCTCCCCTCCAGAACCCTCAGTCTGTTTCACAGAGTCCATAGTCTCTCATGGTTTGTCTCCCCCTCCGATTTCACCCCCCCTCATTTTTCCCTTCCTACTATCTTCTTCTTCTTCTTCTTTTTTTTTTTTTTAACATAATGTATTATTTGTTTCAGAGGTACAGGTCTGTGATTCGTCTTACACAATTCACAGCGCTCACTATAGCACATACCCTCCCCAATGTCTATCACCCAGCCACCCCATCCCACCCCCCACCACTCCAGCAATCCTCAGTTTGTTTCCTGAGATTAAGAATTCCTCATATCAGTGAGATCACAGGATACATGTCTTTCTCTGATTGACTTATTTCGCTTAGCATAATACCCTCCAGTTCCATCCATGTCACTGCAAATGGCAAGAGTTCGTTTTTTTTTTTTTTGATGGCTACATAATATTCCATTGTATATATATACCACATCTTCTTTATCCATTCGTTGATGGACATCTTGGCTCTTTCCATAGTTTGGCTATTGTGGACATTGCTGCGATAAACATTGGGGTGCATGTACCCCTTCGGATCACTACATTTGTATCTTTGGGGTAAATATCCAGGAGTGCAATTGCTGGGTCATATGGTAGCTCTATTTTCAACTTTTTGAGGAACCTCCACACTGTTTTCCAGAGTGGCTGCACCAGCTTGCATTCCCACCAATAGTGTAGGAGGGTTCCCCTTTCTCTGCATCCTCGCCGCTCTGTTGAGTTTCTAAATAGTGTATTTAAGTACTTACTGTATATCTCTACTTCATTGTCTTTACAAGCATCTTAAGCTCAATATATGCAGAACTGAACTCAAAACCTTCCCCCACTAAATCTATTCCTTCTTCAGAGAATTTCCTCTTTCAGAGAATGAAGCCACCATCTACCCTGTTGCTGAAATTAGAAACTGAGGAGTCATTCCTTCTCCTTCCCTGCTGATAGCCAGTGAGTTACTAAATAATGTTAATACAAGCTCCTAAATAATTGTAAACTTTGTCCACTTCTCTCATTACAAATTGCCACTGCTCCAGTCCAGGCCATAAGCACCTTTTCCCATAAGCTCTGTAATGACCTTCCAACTGTTCTCCCTACCTCCAGTCTTGGGCGTCCCCTTGTAATGTCCACAAAGCAGCATCATCTAAAATGTAGCATGATTATTGCAACTTCCTAATATTCCTCAATGGCTTCCCATAGAAGAAAAATGTCCAAACCCAAACTCAGCTTACGGAACTCACTTTAATAAGGGCTAAACTTGTCCATGCTATCTCACTTTTTTACTTGGCTTTTTAAACATCAGCTATATTTTAGTTCTTTAAACCTGCCAAGCCTCCTATCTCTGAGACTTTATACATTCTGTATACTGTCTTCCAACCCTACACCCCTGTTTTTTTGCACAACTAACTCTATATCACTTTAGAGATCCTTCCTTTAGAAGTTCCCTTTAGGATGCATCCTTATCATAGCATCCATCTCTTATCACAGCATTGGTGTATATCACTAATACACTTGCTTGTTTAACTATCATCATTCTATTATTTGACAAATATTCAGTGAGACCCCACTATGTAACTGGTACTGTATTTATTCTCCTTTGTGCATAGAGTTTAGTCAATACAGGGTATTGTGGAAGCACATACAGTTTGTGCTTGGGAGAGGGCCAAAGAAATGCTATTTAGTGACTTGCATTTACCTACTAGATTAAATCAGTGCTGATTCATAATCATTTCTGAGTTCTTTGAATTACCTAGATGGTAGGTAATTATCTAATCTCATTAACTGTTGAGTTTTAAACATATAAAAAAAAGTTTTTGAATTGTAAAAGGCCTCTAGCCAGCCATTACTTTCTACCTAGCAGTTTTTCTTTGATATCATTTTGGATATAATAGAGTATAAAAAGCAGAGAGACAAACTACTACAGTAAAAAATATGGGATTTATTGTCAGAACACTGTGGTTAATAATTCTACCACTTACTAGGTATGTGTCCTTGGTCAAGACCCTTAACCTCTCTGAGCCTCAGTTTCCTCATCTGAGAAAGGTAGTTATAAAATCAAATGAGATAAGAGAAAATAAAAGCATAGCACAAAATGTAAAAGGCTACCCCAATGCTGTCTATTATTATTATTATTATTATTATTATTATTATTAGAGTAAATACAGATCAGGTCTCCCTATTACTGGTCATCCCAGTTCTACAGGCAACAGGATTTCCAAATTCATCCTTCATCTCCACTTTACTATTTAAGAGTTAGGGTTTTGCAATTTAATAAACACGTATTGATGGAAGTGGTTAAAAAAAAAGCGCCCCCCCCAAATTTAACAAGTAAATATTAAGGGGATAAGAGAGAAACAAAGCAGCAGCCTATGAAAATCTAGAATTTGGATATATGGATCAAAAAAAAAAAATCAAGGCACTTTTTTTTTTTAATGTTAACTGGAAGGGTAGGTAGCACAAAAGAGTGATGCTGTAAGCCATTTATCAGTAAAATGGCAACCTACTGAGCTGGGAAGTCAGGATATCTGGATTCAAGAATTCACTTGGTCACTAACTTAACACTAATAACCAGGTAGCCAACCCTCCCAACAGTCCGGTCTTACGACTCCTTGGCTACTATGATCTTTTCCCTCACACTATCTCAGCTACCCACTCACAAGGCCACAAATCTCAAATGGGCACTTGATCCTGCCCAGCTATGCTACTGTGCTTCTCTAGTATTGCTATAGACTGAATATTTGTGTCCCCTCAAAATTCATATGTTGAAATCCTAACCCCTAAGGTGATGGCATTAGGAGGTGGGGGTCTTTGGTATATGATTAGGTCATGAGGACAAACACTCATGAATGGGATTAGTTCCCTTAATAAGAGTTCCTGAGGGCTCCCTAATCCCTTCTGGCTATCTGTGAACCAGGACTAGGGCTCTCACCAGACCCTGAATCTGCCAGCACCTTGATCTTGGACTTCCCAGCCTCTAGAACTATGAGAAATAAAATTGTTTAGGGCGCCTGGGTGGCTCAGTTGGTTAAGCAACTGCCTTCGGCTCAGGTCATGATCCTGGAGTCCCGGGATCGAGTCCCGCATCAGGCTCCCTGCTCAGCGGGGAGTCTGCTTCTCCCTCTGACCCAACCCCCTCTCATGCTCTCTCTTTTTCTCTCTCTCAAATAAATAAATAAAATCTTTAAAAAAAAGAAATAAAATTGTTTATAAGCTACCTAGTCTATGCTATTTTGTTAGAGCAGCCTAAGACAAGTATGACTACCTTCTGTCCTCTAAAATGACTATTTAATGGGGCACCTGGGTGGCTCAGTCGGTTAGGTGCCTGCCTTTAGCTCAGGTCATGATCCCAGAGTCCCTGGGATGGAGCCTCGCATTGGGCTCCTTTCTCCAGGGAGCCTGCTTCTCGCTCTCCCTCTGCCTGCCACTCCCCCTGCTTGTGTTGTCTCTCTCTAATAAATAAAATCTTAAAAATATAAAAATAAAATAAAATGACTATTTTATGCCTTCTTTTCACCCCTGAAGCCTCCTACCCAAACATTCTTCCTTTTCTCTCCTTACTGTTCTAGCGTCAGACCTACTTTGAGAAACTCTCTCCTGAGATCACTGATCACTGAATCTATTCATCTATCTGCATCTCTACCTATGCTCACGGCCTTTCTTTCTATTACTATAAATTTTATGTTCATATTTCTGAGCCAACATGTCTACATATTCCCTGGATCCCATTCTCTCTTGTTTTCTCAAAGACTTAAAACATATACATTCTCTCTTATAATTTTTCTCCTCTACTGGATAATTCCCATTAGCCTAAAAACACACTTCAGTATTCCCGTCTTTGAAAATTCTACTTTGACCCCACATATTCCTCTATTACCTACATTTGCTATGTCTATTTCTTCACATTACATTTTCTCTTCATTGTGCTTGTCACGGCACATAACTACTACATGTTGCCAAAATCCAATGGTCAGATCTCTTTTTTTATTTGATTTTTCAGCATGTTTCAATAACACTGGCCATGCTTTGTTGTCTTGGCTTTTAAGTCACCGCATTCTTTGGGTTTTCTTCCTACTTCACTGGCTACTCCTTCTCCATCTCCTTTGCTTGCTTCTTTTCCTCTGCTCTACCTCTAATCATTGGAATGCTCTATGAAAACACTTTCTCCAGGTAGTTTTTCCTACATGCTGATGTTTCTCAACTTTGTGTCTTTGGTTCCTTACACAGAACTCAAGTAAACAGAGCTTACTTTAGATTTCTGATAAGCATATCAAACTTAAGGTGAGCAAAATAAAAACAACCCTCCCCCAACACACACACACACACACACACACACACACACACACACACACATACTTTTCTTCTTTAGTCTTTTTCATTTGGTAAATGGCACAACCATCCACTCAAATTCAAGAGAAAAGCCTAGGAGCTTCTCTTTTTTTCTCACCCCTATATTCATAACATCACCAAGTCTGTAGATTCTGCCTCCAAATACATCTCATATCCATCCACTTCTTATACCACTCTAGCTCAAACTACTGTCATTCCTTCCTGGATCACCACTATCTTCTGCTACTAATGTCCCCCAATCCCTATGATCCATTAACCACATAATAGGCAGAAAACATCTTTTTTCAATGTAAATCAGATTCTATTACTCCCTTTCAGAAGGACTCCTTGCTGGTTTATCATCACACTTGAAAGGAATTCCAAACTTATTCCATGGGTAGATCTCCATGATCTATTCAAAGCCCTGTATGATTTGGCTCCTACCTATCTCTTCAAGGTCGTATTATACCACTTTATCCATATTCCAGCTACAGCAGTCTTATGGTGTTCCTTGAAAGCTACTGTAGGATTTTTGCAATTGGAGTTTCCTTCAACTGCAATGCTCTGGTCCTAAATATTTCTGTGGCTGGCTTTTTTAGATCACTGAGGTCTCAGCACAATGTTAGCTCTTCAGAGAGCCCTTCCTTAACCAATCAGTCTAAAGCAACTTCTTCCCCAGTATCTCTCTCACTTCATACTGTTTTACTTCTTCATGTCACTTAACATTATCCAAATTTTCCTTGTTCATATCTTGTTTCCTTTTTCACTAAATTTTAAGTTCCATGAGAACAGGAATCTTGCCAGTCTTTCTTACCATTGCATTCAGAATAATGGCAAAATAGTAATTCCCTAAAGATATTTCATAAACGCCTGTTCCTGAGTGAATCACTTGACCTCTCTCACATTTGTGAACTTACGAGTGCTAGGCTTAGCTCTGGGTCCAGAAAATACAAAGGCGAATAAGGCATGGCTCCTTGAGGGTCTCATACATTCATCCCTTCAACAAATATTTACTGAATGTATATTATACTAAGTTCCAGGTACTGTTTAATCTGTGTTTAGTTCCCTCCTCAGTAAAATGGAGTTTTGTTAACCAACTCCATCTCACAGAAATGTATAAACAGGATGAATATGAAAATAATGTACAAAATGAGATGTAGCACAAACATGTTATTTATATAGTACTCTTACTGCACTTGCCTCTTTCCTTTTGTCCGGTAATGGGCGGGAACTCATGACAAGAGACAGCCAACTGATAAAAACAGCTATATACATTTTGGTACTCACTAAAGGCAATAAATATGAATGCCCTTTTCATAGGCACATAGTAACTAAACCATCTGGGGTCATGAATTCTTTAGTTGTGATAGTAACAAGGGTTAATTTTCCACAGTGCTGTTGCACAAATAACCATTCTATCTACCCTTATGGAAAACTAGGGAGTACCCGGGTCAATTGCTCCTCTCCAGCGCACCATCTAATTTTTTCACAGGCTCTAGGACACACATAGAGGAGTGTCAGGGACCTGGTATGGGCCTGCAGAAGCTCTTATGACTGCTGAATGGTGTACTGGACACCTGGTACCTGTGCAACAACTGTCCTTAATCCTTCAAGAGCACTGATCTAAAGGGCTTGTCCACTGTGATAAAGCCAACAGAAAGAGGCTGGGGACGGGGCAACCGAGAAGAGGGTAAGTCAGGGAGGCAAGCCTGCCCGGGATAAGCAACGAATCCTGGAACACACCTCCAGTCACAGGAGCATGTTAAGGTTCATTTGCAGATATTCACCATTTGTACAACCGTCTGCCCTTAATAAAATTAATTTTGCAGTCAGTCTTGACTGACAGGCCTCTTTTTTCTTACTTGCGAATTACCTGTAAAATGAGAGAAACAGAGGAGGAAAGGAAAGAATAAAGAAGAGATGCCGGGTGAGGGAGTAAAGAAACGAGTCAGGGTGGAGGAGAGAAAAGGGTCTGTGGCTGTTTCCCCAGTCTCTGACAAAGGAGCCAGGAATCCTCCTGAAGCGGGAGGAAAGGGGTTCCTCGGGTCCACAGGAAGGGAAGGACGGTACGAGACGAGGGACCAGTAGTGCCCAAGGGCCTGGAAAGGGAGTGAGTTGAGAAAAATGGACCGTACCTACAATTCCTTCAGCGCCCCTCGCTACCCCGGGAGCGGCCCTGGCGCCCAGCAACCGCCGCACACACCGCGCGCCGCGCTGGGGGTGGGTGGGGGGTGGGGTGAAAGACGCCAGGACGCGACCTCCGCGCGGGCAGCTGGGGCCAGGCTAATGGCCGCTGGCTCAGCGGAGGGCGGCGGGGCGGGGTCTGGGCGGGGTCTGGCGGGGACGGGGCGGGGCTAGTGGCGGCTGCGCCTTTAAGTGGTGTGTGGTGGGCGCTCTGGCCTGTGGAGGTGAGAGTTTTGGGGTTTGCCGCGAGCGCCTGGTGTGCTTTCCGTCTATTCGACTCGTTCCTTTCCACGTCTCTTGTGAATATTGACTTACTGGGTTGTCAAAGTCCAGGGACAGATTTGACATCACAGGGCCCTTCAGCCAAAAAGCAGCGCCAGGGGGCGGCACGTGCCTGAAGTGACTTGTCACAGCTCACAAGTTTCCTCTGAAGTCAGCTTAAATACAGCGCGGTTGTAAAAGAGAATAGTCTCTGGGGTTAAGACTGGGCTCAAATTTCAGCACTGCCATTCTACAGTTATGGAATGACAGACAAATACATAGACTCCCTGAGCTTCCGTTTTCTCTTCTGTAAAGGACGTGGTTGGTGGTGGTGTGAGAAAAGTGAATTGATACATGACAAGTGTCTGGAACGGGGCTCGGTCCAAAATAAACACTCAATGTCCTGTTATTAGTATAAAACCTTTTTTTTTCTCCCATGAAACCTTATGTGGAGACTTTCATATGAAACGAAAGCAGAGCTACTTTAATTGAGGGTGGGCCCCTAGAAGCTTTGGGTTCTTAGTCCCAAGGCTCCTCTTATGGAATCTCCAAGATTCCTAAAAGAGGAAAAACAACTGTTATTGGATTAAGTCCAAACTTTTTATGAAGACAAACTGCCCTTTTCTAACTTCGCTCCTGATACTCCAAACAACTTCAATTCCTGCACACACTGTATCCCCTTTTGCCTATGTTTTTTTAATGTTATTTTATTTTAAGAGAGAGAGAATGTACGTCCAGGCATCGGGATGGAGGGTGGGGGCGGGGCAGAGGGAGAGGGAGAGGGGGAGAGAATCCTAGGCAGGCTCCAGGCCCAGCACAGAGCCCTAGGAGGGGCTGCATCCCAGACTCTGAGATCATGACCTCAGCCGAAATCGAGAGTAGGATGTTTAACCGACTCAGCCGCTCAGGAGCCCCTGAAGTTATTCTATCAAGAGTGTTCTCTTTCCCCTTTTCTTAGTTATCCTTTAAAATCTGACTTAAATGACAACTCTTTCTTGGGTGATCAAATACAAAAATTCTCCTTCATCTTTAGCATGGTGTAGACATCTCAGCAAGGATTGAAAGTTATTTTCTCCCTTGTTTTAGGAGAATAGGCAAGATTTTTTGTGATTATAGGGTTAGGGAAATGCTTTGTTCTCCTGGCAGGGAAGGGAAGAGCAGGGTACTGGTGGTGGCGGTACAGATGGTAGAGCTGGGAAGGAGGGCTTTTGAGAGGAGTCTGATGGCCTCTAGGGCACTGCTCTGTGCTCCAGATGCAAGGAACTGCTGCAGAGGTTAGTGCTTTAGGGTCCATCTATGGAGGATAGAGAGCACATCAACAAGTGGGGTTTTGGAATTCTCATCAGAACAGAGGGCTCAAGTGAGATTTAATTTGGGTTTGTCAACCAAAACCTGTTACTGCTGGAGTGGTGGGGGGTGGGAGGGATGGGGTGGCTGGGTGATGGACACTGGGGAGGGTATGTGCTATGGTGAGCGCTGTGAATTGTGTAAGACTGATGAATCACAGACCTGTACGCCTGAAACAAATAATACATTATATGTTAATAAAAATAAATTATTAAAAAAAATAAAACCTGTGTTACTTGCTCCTAAAATGGCACAAAGCAGTTCCCACCGGTTAAAAAGAACTACATAAATTATTCATATAGAAATACAATGTTCTGAAACATTTCAAAAATAATGTCCTTCATTTATTTAAAGATAACATGATGAAAACTTAATATGGTTTAAAAAACATCTAAAAAACATCGATACCTTTTCTTTTAAAAACTCGAGTAACTTAAAAGTAGTTAAGTTGATTATATTTGCAACCAGGTCATTGAAAGCAAAACACTTTTGAGGAATGAGGATTTTTTCACTAAATTTGACATGATGAAAATAGCTTAAAAATATCTTCTATATAAATGGTTCTTTACATTGGGAAGCAATGAATTGAAAGGTGGTCAAGTAATAAAAATAGAAATGTGGTCAAACTTGGTTAAAATTTAACTGCCAATTTTCTTTTCCATTCCTACCTGTCACTAATTCTCTTATTAACCTTAAGTGCCAATTATTTACTATGTTCCAGGCTTCACTATTTCAAACTTTTCTAATATGCCCACCCTTGACCTAGTTGTTTTCTTTTTCACCTTACTCTCTAATATTAATACATCAATTCACATTGAAGGTCCATTTCAAGTTTTGCCTCCTTTAAGTTTTCCTTAGAACACTTTTGAATTATTCATTTGAATTACAGCTATTTGTACATATCTTATTTCCTTATAAGATTCCTGAAGGCAAGTATCATGTCTCGTTCATATTTGTATTCTCCACAGTGTCAGTTTCCCACTAGAACTCAAGTTCCATTAAGCGGAGCCCTTGAACATCTTGGTCATTGCTATATTCCTCGGTACTTAGCATAATGCCTGGCACATAGTAGCATATTATAAGTGCATTTTGAGTGTGTGAATGTAAGGATTTGTCTGTTTTATTGATTGCAAAATGAATATTTGAATATTACCAGGTGAATGAAGGATTATTTGGAAGGCTCAGTATTCATTATACACAGCAGAAGTTCTTCAATCTGTATATCCTCGCAGAAGTTAAATATAAAGTATTTATGTTGCCTTTCACCTAACTAATTCAGTGGATGATGTATCTTTCTGAAAATAAGACATCCTCTAGAACTGCAAGAGTAAAATGTAAAAGAATCAAAATAAAATGGATGTTTACATTGAGTTTCAGTTTTGTTCCTTGTACTTTTCTGTGTTCTAAATTTTCTGCAGTGAAAATGTCTTATTTTGCAATCAGGAAAAAATAATACTATTTTTAAAAGAGTGTAAAGGATGAGATCATTTGCAAATGTGTGGCTGAGGAAACTTTAAGGACACCCAAGTCCAATCAAGATTATCTGGAATTAATGCCAGAGAGAAAAATATTGGAATGTGAAAATAATTTAGAACTGAAACCTAATCAGCTGCTTAAAAAACAAAAAACAAAAACAAAAACAAACCTCCCAGAGGAGAGATGGATGGCACTGACCCTAGGGAAAAAAGGACATGGTAGAACAAGTACTTACAGTGATTTTTGTAGCAGTGTCCTTGAAGTATGACACCCTTGCAATGGACTGTTTTCCCCCAAATTCATATGTTGAAGCCCTAATCCTCAGTATGATGTTATGTGGAGATGGGGCCTTTGGAGGTAATTAGGATTAGATGAGGTCATGAGGGTGGGGCCCTCATGATGGGATTAGTGTGCTTGTAAGAAAAGATGCCAGAGAGCTTACATATTCCCCCTCCCCCACCCATTCTCATCTCTTTCCCTACCATGTGAGGCACAGCAAGAAGGAGGCCATAAGCAACCTAGGAAGAGAGCCCTCACCAGAACCTGATTATGCTAGCACCCTCATGTTGGACTTCCATCCTTCAGAACTATGAGAAAATAAATGTCTGTTGTTTAAGTCATTCAGTCTATGGTACTTTTTATAGCAGCCCAAACAGACTAAGACAGAGCTAGGAGACTAAGATCTGAAGTGTTATGTGGCAAGTGGTTTTCTATACTGGAAGAGGATCCCCTCAGTGATTCAATTGATAAATGTTTATTAAATGCCTACTGTGTTTCATGCCCTGTGCAAACTACTGAGGATCCAAAGACGACCAAGACAAGGCTCTCACCCCTAAGGAGCTGGTTTCATAGGAGACAAGCATGTAAATAAACTGAAAAGAGGGTTATAAGGGCTCTTGCAGAAGTATGTATGGGGTACATACATCCCTTTTACGAGGACTCAGGGGGTAGAGTCATTGTTTCTGTCTGTGGTTGGGGTGGGGTAGGTTTGGTTGGCCCGAGTCAACACCCTGTATCAAGTTAACTCTGAGTTCACCAACCAAGTGGACAGTTGTGACTCACAATGTGGTGATAAACCTGAGACTTCAATGGTGAGCCCTGCCCAGGCCCCTACTGGACAGTTACAGAGATTTAGTTGGTGGCTGCCCACTGAGGAGAGGGAGGACAGAACTCGCTGCATGCTCTCCAAAATGGAACTGGCTATTGGCAGTGGCTGATGGCCTCTTACACCATTTCTTTTCTTTTTTTTTTTTTTTTAAGATTTTACTTATTTATTTGAGAGAGAGAGAGAATGAGAGATAGAGAGCACGAGAGGGAAGAGGGTCAGAGGGAGAAGCAGACTCCCCACTGAGCAGGGAGCCTGATGTGGGACTCGATCCTGGGACTCCAGGATCATGACCTGAGCTGAAGGCAGTCGCTTAACCAACTGAGCCACCCAGGCGCCCCTCTTCCACCATTTCTACACTGTGAATTTTCACTTCTCATTCTTCTTTGGGGCCTGGACTATTTATAACAACATTCTCATTTACTTATGCTAACTGTATTTTGTACAAGTTAACAAGCATTCAATGCCTGTTACTTTGACAAAAACTACTGGAGAATGCGGGACCTGGCATTAACTGCAGCACCCTTCTGGGTCACATGCCTTTTGCTGTCTCAGTTCTACTCACCGCCCCCCCCCCCAACACACACACATCCTAGCCAAGACCCTACTTTCTCTGGAAGCTGTGCCAGCTGCATCAACCCTGGATTAGGTAGGTGCTCCTGTTATGAGCCCCCTAGACTCCCATATTTCCTGCATCATAGCACTTATACTGTTTTGAAATCTCCTCTATCAGACTGTCAGAGCCTTAAGGACAGGAACAATAACAGTTTTGATGATGTGCCTAGGTCATCAAAAGCTTCCACTAAGTATTTGTTGAATGAATCTGGTTTCAGAGCCTGTCAAAGGAGAGGACCAGATAGATGAGCATTGGGTTTATGTTGCTACCACCAAGGTGCACCTAACCAATTAAGTTCAATTTGAAATATCCATCTGAATTTTGGTGTAAATTAATCCAAATAAAGAGCATAAACTAGAAGAAAACACAGGACCATAGAATAACCAAATTCAGGCTGATGTAAAAATGAAGCTATTATGGCATCATATTACATTAGCCTTATAAAAATTAAGCTGGTTTTGAACAGAGGTGAAAGTCATGGAGAAAGGGTCTGGAATAGTAGTTTAAGGACAAGAGAGGGATGGATAGGCTTTATGCAGATCAGCTTGGTAGGATCAGAATATTTATAATTATTCATTTAACACATATTTAATATCTACTTCAAGATTAGACTGAACTTTGGATTCTGGGTTAAAGAATTTAGATGGGATATGACAAGTAAGTAATAAATGCTTCAGGTATACATACACCATGAGAAAAGCTGTGAACTATATTCAAACATGATTATTCTAGCAACTAGGCAGGAGTTGACCTAGAATCAAGAAGAACTTAAAGGTGATACACAAAAGCAGAGATAGTCTGTTGAATAAGTGGGATAAAATGTGACACATGCAGGTAAGCCTTTCTCCCACTATCTTCTCTGCAGGCATGCTACAATGTCTGAAATTCTTGCCACAGAAATCACTGTTTCAGTTTAAGTTATTATCTTTAGAAAGCCTGTTACTAAGTGATGGTAACACTCAATACAATGGTACCCCTGTCTCCCAAATCTGATCTTTCCTTCCTCCTAGGTATCTCATCAATGAATGCTTAGTGGGAGGCAATATTTTCACACCTTCTCAGAGCTGGGTGTGGTCATCACCAGTAGAAGGTAAGAGGACAGATGTGGCCAAATTCCACATCACTTCCTCAAAAATAAATTGCTTGCCTCAGATTCCACCCCTCCACTTCTTTCTGCAGTCTAGAAAGGAGACATGGGAGAGATTCATCTTTAACCTATGTTTTAAGCTAGAGCTTAAGACATGTCAGTGCCTCAAGAGAGAAGGACATGGGTCTCTGAGCAGACCCATGAGCTGAGTAATCCTATCAGCATCAACTAGTAAGCCAGTTTCATGAGAGGGAAATAAATTTCCATTTTCTTTCAAATACTTTATTTTTTTGTTTCTTCATTATAGCAGCTTACCTTACTCTAATTAATATTATGTTCATGAGATTGGCATTGATTTGAAAATTAGCTATCTCTCACCTAGAGAAGAGGAAGAGCCTGAAGACGTGGGTCACAAGAAACAAATAAGAAAGGGCTGAATCAGGGCCCTCCTTAGAGGAAGGCAAACTCAGATGGGCTGCTAAAATGGGAGACTCTGTTTTGCCACCTAGGAGAGAGGTGGAGGTCTTTTGATAATCTAGATAGGTCCAAGAGGAAGAACCAATGAAGATACTTAGCATACTTGAGAATTTTGGTGGGACCAATCAGTTACAATAATTCACAGAAAGGTAGCAAGAGAGGTAGAAATGGAGAAGAGGCAGATTGGCACAGAAAGTGCAGATAGAAACTGATGAGGAATTGCATTATGATATTTAAAAATAAAAAAGAAAAGAGGAGCCCAAAACATTTCAAAGCATGAGTGGTCAGGTGACCATGAATCATGAAACTATGACCGTAGCAGTATGTTAGAACAAACTGTTGGCTAGTAGAACAGGATGCTGAATTTGATCTTTTCCATGTTAATTTTAAATTGTGGTAGTACATTTTACCGAAAAATTTAAGATACATAATGACAAAGTATTTGAAAAAAAAAAAGGTCGAGAAATCAGGTTGGAGATGTAGAATATTACACACCCACATGAAAAGGATAATGGTTGAAAATGCTCTTTCAAGACATAGCCACACTTTTGGTTCTATTACATTTAAAGTTTGAACATCACATATCTCAATATGGATCTAGATAACATAGCCTCTGCTAGTTGGTAAAAGCTTTCTAATCATTATATTCAGCATTGTCTCTTTTCACCTCTAAACTTGTATAGAGGTCTCTTCCTGAACTTCTTCATCTTTATTTTGATGTTCAGCTTTCTGGAGAAGCCTGGGACCCAGCAAACCAATGAGGAGACTTCCAATTGGAGCTGTGATGAGGATGGACAAAAACGCCACTGTCAACACATCCATCCCGTATTCTTCTAACTGTTTCTCTCCATGTGATCTTGCTGTGTCCAAAGCCACAGATCCTATGGCAGCCTATAAAAGTTTAAGGTAACATTGGAAACATAAGATAATTGCATAGAGAAAAGGTGAATTATTTGGTCATTTGCAAAAACAAATTGCTTGTCTTTTTTGCTCAGCTAAGAAAGTTCTCTTAGAAGGTGCCTGGGTGGCTCAGTCATTAAGCGTCTGCCTTTGGGCTCAGGTTGTGATCCCAGGGTCCTGGGATTGAGCCCCGCAGTGAGCTCCTTGCTTGGTGGGAAGCCTGCTTCCCCTTCTCCCTCTCCCACTCCCCCTGCTTGTGTTCCCTCTCTCGCTGTGTCTCTCTCTGTCAAATAAATAAATAAAAAGTTTTTTTTTTTTTTTTAAATAAAGTTCTATTAGCCTTCTCTCAAAGTATACTGCAGTGAATTTTGGTTGTCTGAAAACTCTCCCTGCCCTTGCTTGGGGAAGGAATAATGATTCATATGTACCTATTTGTTTAAGGTAAGGTTACAAAAATATCAGGCAAATATATTTCAAAAGACAAGGCAAAGTCAACACATGATTATTAATTAACTAGAACATGATCCCATATACTAAATTTGCCCTGAGTAAAGATGAAAGTTACTGGTCATCTCATTCTTTTATCTTTAGTAATTTCAAAGTAAGAAAAAACAAGATGAAAAAAATGCAGTGATACTGGAAGGTGGTGAAGTTTTAAATGAAAAAAGAAACCACATAAGAATATGTACTGCTTTTAGAACCTAACTGTTAAAGATCATGAAACTTGAAAATGCGAAGCACCTTCAAAACTTGAAGTTAATCTTATTAGGTATTTGGTTAATTTTTGTCTCAGGAGTTGGTAAAATGTTTTATTTAAGATTTATCTTTTGGGAAGTTTCATGAAAATTTTTATTTTCTTTTACAGGCAAAATGCAACATTAATGCACATAGGAAAATAACATATTAAACAATCTGGTTATTCTCTTAGTCCATAGAGCACAACAACGTTAGCCTCTAGGACAGTGAAACAGAAGAGAAAATATCAGTGTGCATGAGACACATGGCAGAGACTACTAATTGCCCACAAATATCTGAATATACTCTTCTATTATAGAATTCTTGAGTTTCAGCTGGTCACATTACTATACAAATGGAGAGTTTTTCAGCCGTCTTTACAACTAGATGAACATACATTATTCAACATGTTCTTGATAACGTTTCCTTATTTTAAATTGGCTTTGGTAGCAGCAGAGTGCCATTTTTCATATTTTAATGTTTAGGAACACATCCTTCATACCAAAGTCACTAGAGTGATTATTTTGGTATTTACCCACTAAAGTTACCAGAGGTAGTAAGGATGCTGTAGACACTCCTAGGGAGAAACTATTCCACTTACTGTACTACTAACCTCACAGTATTTTTATCCATTATGTCTCAGACTTCTTTGAAAGTCTGATGGAAATAAAACTTCTCTGGAATAATGCTGAAGCCCACAGCCACACAAAATCTGGCATATAGTTATAGAGCATACATATCCCCCAAAGCTTCTTAAATTTACAACATCTGATTTTTGGGACGTCTGGGTGACTTAGTTGGTTAAGAATTCGCCTCTTGATTTTGGCTTAGGTCATGATCTCAGGGTCGTGAGATTGAGCCCTGAGTAAGATTCTCTCCCTCTGCCCCAGCACTCTCTCTCTCAAATAAATAAATCTAAAAAGAAAAAAAAAAGAACATCTGATTTTTACTTCATGAAACAGAAATTTCCATGTTTAAACAATTGCAAAATAATCAGAGAGGAGACAGTCCAATCTTGTTTGCTATAATTAGTTTGAAAATAAAGAACATAATCAGAAATATATTACATTTGCAACAAATAATAATCTATACCCTTCCAATTTAATTAGTAATTAAATTCTACCAAATACATGGTTAATACTTTCAAGCACCTATCTGTTCATGCCTTATTCATTACAGTGCATAATTTTTGTGTCATGTGATTGATACATTTGACAGAATGTTCAGCTAGTTTGAAAAATTTACTACCAACCAATAATCTAGGAAATCAATAAAGCATTTTCTCAGTTGTTTTTCAATAAATTTTTCTCCTTTATGTATAAAGACGGTGGTCAAGCATAACTGATCATCAATCATGTTGACATTGAAGTATTTCCAAATACTAAGATGGGTCATGCTATTTCTGTTTCACTCTCTTCTTGGAAGATATTGAAATGAAAAGGGTTAACAATTATCTTTCTGGGTGATTTAGAGGGCTCTGACTGATAAAAATTCAAACTCTTTCTTCTTGTGACTACTGCTTTCTAGTTAGTGTAGGCATTACTGGATTTTTAGTTGATTTAAATAAAGCTGGTGATCTAGATAAATTTGAATGAGCCATCATATTTAGGAAATCAATATACCCAAAATAAAACTTTTTTTTAAGAGAGTTTATTTATTTATTTGACAGAGAGAGAGAGGGCACAAGCAGGGGGAGTGGCAGGCAGAGGGAGGGAGAAGCAGACTCCCCACAGAGCATGGGGAGCCCAATGTGGGACTCGATCCCAGGATCATGACATGAGCCAAAGGCAGTCGCTTAACCAACTGAGCCACCCAGGTGCCCCAAAATAAAACTTTTAAAGAATAGATTAGTATAAGCCCTTTTCATAAATCAAACTTCGATTACATTTTTTCACCAAATTTGAATAAGTTGTCTTATTTAAAATTTCAAGGTATCATATAGAAATAGGAGTTAAAATGCTAAGCATCCTATCCATCATTACCTGGACTGTGGCCTTTGGAAGCCATGCAAAAGAAATAAATATCTTTTCCTTGATATTAAAACCAGCAAAACACACCATCAGAAATGTAGCCAAAATTCGTATCAATACTGCAATGCCCAGGATGGCAACACAAAGGCCTGTAAGAAACACTTAATTTTTAGACATAATAAAGTACTGGGGGAGAAACTGAAATCTCATGGTTATTGATTCAAAATACTACCAACTGCAATTATCTAAATATATTAAAAAATTAAGAAGACAAAAATGGTTAGGAATAATTTATCAAAACATCAATAACAAGGATCAAACCATTTGTTTAAAAGAAGGTATTTTTCCTAGATTAAACCAGAAATTATTTAAACATATTTGATATATATTATAAAGGAGATATGAATGTTATTTCTCTTATGCTTTATAGCAAGAACCAAACTTTCTTCCATGTGTTTATTCAAGACGAATTTATTAAATGATAACTATGCATTACAGGATTTGGACTAGGTATTGGGTATATAAAAATATATAATGTACAGACTTTGCCTCTATAAATCTCAAAGTCAGAGGAAAACAGAAATTTTAACAATGAATTAATATACTATAAAGTAAGTGCAGTATAAGTATATTGGTAAGAGATCACAGAAGAGGAAAAAGTTAATATTTTACAGAATTGTTTACAGAGTAAAAATATTTATTATCCGGTAGAGAAGCAATCAGCCAATCAGAACAAAGCTGGCTGGGCACTGACCAATCAGAATAGAGACTAGCAGTCTACACCTATTTCACCATATTGGTGTATACACTGACTGCCCATTAACCCAGGTTGACATGTACAGCTACTTCATTCTGTCCTTTAGAATCCTTTGCTGATAAAGATAAGTTCATCCTGATTTGCACAATAAGGACTGTGACTAGGCTACTGCACCTGAGAAAGGCACAGCTAAGGTGACTGCTATGTAGTAGGACAATTTTCTAAAAAGTAACATTTGTTAAGTGTTTACTGTGCGCCAGGTTCTGTATTAAGCTTTAAGTGCATTCATTACCTAATCCCTACATTCTGTGGGGTAATTTTTCTTATTTTACAGTTGAAGAAAATGAAGTTTAGAAAGGATAAATGACTTTCTCAAGTTCAAAAGGCTAGCAAAACATCAGACATTGCTGGAGGATTTATTGTGAATCTGCAATATGGCTTCTTTACAGAAAAGTGTTGTGGCTTTTTATTGAAGGATATTGCTCCCAGGTTGGTAGGTTTTCAAAGTACTTGTTGCCTGAAGTACAAGAAACAAAAGAGATGATACCATTCCCAGGAGGGAGCATTGAAGGTTTGGAGAGAAGAGGATTTAGAAGTTTTAAACATACTGAGTTTGAAGTTTTGTGAGATTTACAAGTGGTGATGTCCAATCAGCAATCAGATACACTGATTTAGAGATAAAACTTTTGGAATTATGTAGTTTATAATCAAAGCTACTGAATGTAGTTGAGCTCAGAAAAATGACATAGAGTGAGACGCGTAGAAGGCTTTGGAAGAACTTTGATGAAGAGCAGCATTTAAGCCACATGTAGTGTGAGGACTCAGAATGCACTGAAAAATATGAAGTTTCAGAATTCAATGTAAAATGTGTTTTAAAGAGGTCAATAGCAATAAGTGCTGCTGAATGATCAAGGAAAAAAGAAGACTGATAAGTATCCAGTTCATTTAGCAATATAACCTTGGTGAAAGCAGGGTCGGTTGTGTGATGGGCAGAAGGTGGGCTGAAATGTATTGAAGAAGAGAGTGAGAGTTGAAATGGAAAAGGGAGATATAATTACCTCTTTGGAAAAGTTCGAAAAGAGGAGTAAAAACGAAGTGTGGTAGGTGGGGGGGGGCAGGTTAAGTGGAAAAAGGAGATTTTATATATATACATTGTAGTAAAATATGCATAACACAATTTACAGTCTTAACCATTTTTAAGTGTGCAGCTTAGCAGAATTAAGTTGAACATTCACATTTTTGTGCAACCAGTCTGCAGGATTTTTTCATCTTGCAAAACTGACCCATTAAACAACACTTCATTTCCCCCTCCCCCAAGGTCCTGGCAACCACCCTTCTACTTTCTGTTTCTATGATTTGACTACCTGGATACCTCACATATGTGGAATCACACAGTATTTGCCTTTTGGTGACCAATGTCCTCCAGGTTCATCCACATTGTAGCGTGTATTGGAATGGAAAGACATTAATTTTAAGACAGGAGAAATTAGAATTTGTTTAAATTCCGAAGAGGAGAAAACTGTGACACGGAAATCTGAAGATACATGAGCATAGGGGAAGAATCTATGTGTGAGGTCCAGAAGGAGGTAGCAGGAGATGGGATTCCCAGTAAAGATGGAGGAATATAGAATGAGTGGAATGGAGGAAGTAATGAGTAAAGGTGCACAAATAAATTTTTAAGTGCAGTGTTATGAAATCAAAAGTTTTAATACGATGGCTTTTGAATGTATGAATAAATGAATGAATGAATAAACATTTGTGTTCCATGGGTGTATATTATAGAACTGATGAGTTATCTGTACAATTCTGGGCCTTGATCAGAACAAGTCTAATTGAACACTTTTGCCCTTGGAAAAAAAATTTTAAGACCTGCATCTTCTGGATAGTAGTAGCAGTGTTACTTTTCTTTACAAGGAATAATATTAAAGGTATAAAATTTATGCCTGAGATTGACAAATATTATTTTCTGGTCAACTACTCTAAGAGACTTGGATTATTATTAACTTTTTTATATAATTGTGACAATAACTATACCTACTAAAGGTATTCCACTGAATATAAAAGTTGATTTTAGCAAATGTACTATTTGAAATTCTTACCTACAGTTTCTGGTCTGAGAGATGCAATAGATACTTCTGCTCCAATCAGTCCAAAGAGAAGGGGCTGGAAGATATACCAGGCACCTGCAATAATTTTTTCAACCTCTGCCTGAAAGAAACACACACATACACATACCCCTCACAGATTTTTATTATATGAAGTTACAAGTTCTAAAAATTTTACTAATTTGAGTCAATTTGACCTGAGATAGGCTTTATTTTTCTGGCATCTATAAATATGAGGTTAGCTAAAATAGAACAAAAAATTATATAAAGATATTTCTAACACAGTCATTATATGAGGTGCTTTAGGGTTGGTTTGCAAATAGATGTTAATTATAAAGAGTCTAAAAAAATAATCTTAGGAGGACTTCTACTTCTGAATATATGATGTGTGTGCATATATGTAAAATTTTGTGTTAATTTTCATTCAGCAATATCATTCAGAAATCTTATAATAGTAAACATATCTATATATACATCTAATTATTGCTATATAGTAATCTGTGGTATGGAATTATCAGTTTATTCAATCATTTCTTTATTGATGGCCCTTTAAGTTGTTTCCAATTTTATCTTTATATAAAACAGTTTAAGTTTGTCTCAAATCATGCACAGAAATATAATTCAGGTATAGTAAAAGGCTGTGCTTATTAATTTATTACCGCTTGGCTCCAAATCCACATTTCACTGTTGCTCTGCAGAGAATGAAGCTGAGCCCTTTAAATATTTCTCTTTTGCTACCTGGCATAATTTAAAATTTTGTCAGTAGAGGGTGCTGAAGAAATATTACAAGGAAGATGCTCTTCCTGATTTCCAGGGCTCCCCCAGCAGGATCCTATAGCATACTTGGGTTTCTTTAGTACACAGGTGGCTTCTACAGTGCTGGGCTCCTATAGTGCATGGCAGCCCACAGCACCCAGTAGTCAGCAGCTGCCCCTAGCTTACTGCAAGGGACTTTCATAGCCAAATCCCTTGGGCAAAATACCTCCCCATGTACCCTAGAGGGTGTATTTCCAGCAAATTGTCCAAACAGAGCACCAAGGGTGTCTTCTCTACCATTCAGTGAACAAAGGCTCCTACCAAGATCTGGATTCTGAGGCCTGGGGGTGGGAGTAGATGGGGTGGAGTGGGGTAGTATAAGGGGATGGCTCAATCTCAGCCCTAGTTGTTTATAGCTGCTATTTCCTATATTCGTCAGGGATCTTTTCCCTCTCAGAAGCCAATCCCTTTTTATCTGATCCCCTGGTATGGTTAATAACAAACTTTCCCTATTCCAGTTACTCTGTAATTTCTCTTTCCTGGTAAGATCCTAACTGATATAAGTACTAACTTTATAACACATTTTGCAAAAACCCTAAAAAAGATGGACACAATTGACTATAGCAAAACTAGAATGTTGTGTGGCAAAAGAAACCATAAGCAAACAAAGAACAACAAGATGACAAACCAGGAGAAAATATCTGTACTGTGTGTGACAGAATAAGGAGCAATATCCAAGCAATAAGAAAAAGACATAGAACCTAATAGAAAAATGGGAAATGCATACATACAAGTAATTCACAGCAGAAGAAACACAAATGGCCAAAAAATATAAGATGCTAAAATTCAGTAATCAGTGAAACACAAATTAAAATGATATGCCACATTTTGGGGGGGCACCATATGAGAAAAAATACTAAAACATTTTTATAATGTCAAATATCTGGGATGTAAGAAACTCTCACTAATTGGTAGAACAAATTGATATGCTTTTTTTGGAGGGCAATTTACCAGTACCCATTACACTTTCTAAAAATTTATCCTGAACAGATTTTTCCAATCAACTAATAAGAATCTATATTTTTGGACAGCACTTTTGCCCTTATAGTTATGCATCTTTGAGGATCTGGTTTTCCATATCTATTTTCAGCCGTTTAACAAAGGAGGATTATATTGTATCTCTATTTTATTTTTTTATTAATTCTGGTATGTTTATTAGGGTGAGGATTCTATTTCTTCTTGGCTTAAAAATGTTGAAAGGCAGAATGCAAATGTGAGGGAGTTGGTTGATTTACTTCTAGTTCTATTCTTCTTAGTTCTATTCCTATATCATGCAAAGAGTTACGTTTTCATATCTTAAGGAATCAGATAATGACTTAGGCTCAAATTCTGCCACCTGTTAAACGCAAACCACTTATCTCTCAGAACCTTATTTTTTCTCATCTGTAAAATGAGAGGTTTATATTAGATAACATCCAAGATCCTTTATCATTTAGTGACAATGCTAGTTCTACCAAAACTGGGGTCCAGTTACCACCTTTTCACATATCTTTACTTTTTAATTTAGTTTTTAGAGTATACCATAACTAAAGCTCAGACTTTAGTTGGTATCCATGTTAGTGAAGAACACAAATTGACTCTATTAATCTTAGGTTACTTAGCCTTTTGTTGCCATGACTAATTATTTAAGGGAAGGCCTCAAAAATACTCAGAACTCCAATGAAAGCAGATGGCCTCAAGAGTTTTCCCTATCAAATTGTTTTTATTTCTAAACTGTAGACAAAGGCCACCATTTGTTTTATGATTGTTAACAATTCAGACTATTTGAGTATCAGACATGGGTGTATAGACTGTAAAACTTAAAAATGGGAGATGAGTCAAAATGTATGTTCTTAATGCTTTTTCATAACTTCAAAACTAAAATGAATGTGCTTATAAAGAAAATGGAGTCATTGAATAGGCTAAGTGTAAAAGAGACCAGCGGAATGAAGACTGTTGTCCACACTGAATGTTAAGGCTACTTTACACATCACTTTGCACTAGTAGTAAGAATCTTCAAAAACATAAATCACTTTCAAGGATACACAAAAGAAGAAAATTAGCAGAAACAGAGGTTTTTATCATGACTTCAATATCTATTTAAGCTGATACTTCCCTTCTCAGAGAGAAGAGAATTTCAAGATTCAGGAGATTCAAAATATGTCAGAAAAACCATCCCACAACTACAAAGGTCATCAGAAGCAGCACTGTATTTGAAAATAGATGGAAAAAAAAAAACATGACAGAGGCTTTCAAAAAGTGAGTGTATTTGAGGTAAATATGAAAAAAAAAATGTTCCCAGTTCTTTTACTGGGTTGTGGGATTACAGTGATCTATATAATCAGCTGGGCTGCAGGCAAACCTGGTAAAATTATGACAACTGCAGACGAACAGACACTGTGTTTTGGCTTATAACAATCTTTTCTCTATAACCCATATTATAGTTTTCAGAAGAGTAATGTGACTGGAGCTCATCAAAGTTTCCCTTTCTCTGCTTTGTCTTTCTGGGCCCATAGCTGATGCGCTCTTGCTATAGGCATTAGCCTCCCCCTTGACTTCCCTGTTGCTAAAACTACTCTTTTATGCTCTATCCCAAATGCTATGGCTCCTTTTCATTATTTATTTTTTTATCCTATAATTTATGAATTTAGAGAATTAATTTTAAATTGCAAAGCATAACAATATGTTTTTTAATACACTTGGTATGTGTTATTCAAATAGATGTCAAAATACAAAAATGTGCCCTGCACAATAATGCTACAGTTGTATTACAGAGTAGTACACTCTGGAGTCAGGTAAACCTGAGCTTAAATCCCAGTGCAACTTTCTAATTTTGTGACCTTGGACATGTTATTCATGCCTTTCTGATTTATAGTCTCTATAAAATGGAAATGGTAATACTTTTGAAGTTTTTTTGTGTGTGTTTGAAAATAAATGAGAATATCCACTTAGTGCCTAGCACAGAACCATACAGACTGGCAATAAAAATGTATTAAAAAATGGGCAGAAGATATGAACAGACATTTTTCCAAAGAAGACATACAGATGGCTAAGAGACACATGAAAAGATGCTCAATGTCACTGATCATCAGGAAAATACAAATCAAAACTACAATGAGATTATCACCTCACACCTGTCAGAATGGCTAAAATTAACAAAACATGAAATAACAGGTGTTGGCAAGGATGAGGGGAAAGCGGAACACTCTTACACTGTTGGTCGGAATGCAAGCTGGTGTAGCCACTCTGGAGAACAGTCTGGAGGTTCCTCAAAAAGCTAAAAATAGAACTACCCTATGACCCAGCAGTTGCACTACTGGGTGTTTACTCAAAGGGTACAAAAATACTGAATGGAAGGGATACATGCACCCTGATGTTTATAGCAGCATTATCAACAATAGCCAAATTATGGAAAGAGCCCAAATGTCCATTGACTGATGAAGGGATAAAGAAGAGGTAATAATACTCAGCCATGAAAAATAATGAATTCTTGCCATTGACAATGACATGGATGGAGATACAGAGTACTGTGCTAAGCTAGGTAATCAGTCAGAGACAAATACCATATGATTTCACTCTTATGTGGACTTTCTCCTCTCCTTCGAAGCCCAATCCATCTCTGCTCACTTTCCCATGGCCTCAGTACCCTTCTCTAGACAATGCTCCAGGCAGTCCCTACCATCCGTCTCTCCTCTGAAGAAGACGATTCAGTTATACTTGTCCTAACTTTGTAGTCACATCCTTACAGAGTGAGATCCTCCTGTCTGAGTGTTCTTTGCTCACTAGGAAATTCTGTCTCTAGTATACTCTATAGAGATTCAAATGAATTTGATTATGTACCTAACTTCAAGCTTTATAACCCTCACTTATTTTTCTATATGGCATTATTTTAAGCTTAATCATTTTGAACAGTTGTTTCCAGGTTGTCCAAAATGATATATCTGCATTTAGTTAGGTCAGCTACATCTAATTTCTTCATTAAATAGAAGAATAGTATTTGCTCCTGTCAAGTTCAAATCTATAAAAATGTACTTCAAATTAAAATTAGTGAATGGCCACCAGCTAATCTCCATAATATATATGGAGAAATAATCTTAATAATCTTGAAAATCAGTAAGAAAAAGCAAAACAATCTTTTAAAAATGGACACAAACTTTTGAACAAACTGGTTAGTAAGCATAGGAAAAGATGATTTACTTCTCTCATAAAGAAATGCAAATCAGATCAATAATGAGATACATTTTTCACCTATCAGGTTAGCAAAATATCTGATTTTTAATGATTTCTTCAGAAAAACAGACCCCTGGGAGATAGGAGGAAGATGGTGGGGGAGTAGGAGACCTTAGTTTTGTCTGGTCCCAGGAATTCAGATAGATATTATCAAATCATCCTGAACACCTGTGAACTCAACTGGAGATCTAAGTAAAGAATTGCTACAATTCTGCAAATGGAAAAGCGACCACTTTCTGCAAGGTAGGAGGTGCGGAGAAGTGAATCTGAGGCGATATATGGGAAGATAAACCCCAGAGGGAGGGAGCCTCCATAAGCTATCTATAGGAAAGTGATATAGCACAGAGCACAAAATCGGAACTTTCAGAAGTCTGCTGCAGTGAGGGTCGTCCCCACCTGAAAGGTGCTCAGGTGGTGAAGTGGGGTGGAATCCTAAGTGGGACGGTGTGGTCTCAGGATCCCTGGAATCACAGAAAGAACCATGACCAAGTGGGATTTATTCCTGGGCTGCAAGGGTAGTACAACATCTGCTAATCGATCAGTGTGATACACTACATTAATAAAAGAAAGGACAAGAACCATATGATCCAATCAATAGATCCAGAAAAAGCATTTGACAAAGTATAGTATCCTTTCTTGATTAATACTCTTCACAGTATAGGGATCCCTACTTCAGTATCATAAAAGCCATCTATGAAAAGCCCACAGCAAATATCATTCTCAATGCAGAAAAACTGAGAACTTTTCCCCTAAGGTCAGGAACACCATAAGGATGTCCACTATCACCACTGTTGTTCAACGTAGTACTAGAAGTCCTGGCCTCAGCAATCAGACAACAAAAAGAAGTAAAAGGCATCTGAATTGGCGAAGAAGAAGTCAAACTTTCACTCTTTGCAGATGTCATGATATGCTATGTGGAAAACTCAAAAGACTCCACCCCCAAATTGCTAGAACTCATACAGGAATTCAGCAAAGTGGCCAGGTATAAAAATCAACACACAGAAATATGTTGCATTTCTATACACCAATAATGAAACAGAAGAAAGAAATTAAGGAGTCAATTCCATTTACAATTGCACCAAAAACCGTAAGATACCTAGGAATAAACCTAACCAAAAAGACAATGATCTGTACTCTGAACACTACAGGACACTCATGAAAGAAATTGAGGAAGACACAAAGAAATGGAAAAACATTCCATGCTCATGGATTGGAAGAACATATATTGTGAAAATGTCTATGCTACCTAGAGCAGTCTATACATTCAAAGCAATCCCTATAAAAATACCATCAGCTTTTTTTTCACAGAGCTGGAACAAATAATCCTAAAATCTGTATGGGACCAGAAAAGACCCTGAAGAGCCAAAGGAATTTTGAAAAAGAAAACCAAATCTTGCGGGCATCACAATTCTGGACTTCAAGCTCCATTACAAAGCTGTAATCATCAAGACGGTTTGCTATTAGCACAAAAACAGACACATAGATCAATGGAACAGAATAGAGAACACATAAATGGACCTTCAACTCTATGGTCAACTAATCTTTGACAAAGCAGGAAAAAATATCCAATGGAAAAAAAACAGTCTCTTCAACAAATGGTGTTGGGAAAATTGGACAGCCACATGCAGAAGAGTGAAACTGGACCATTTTCTTACACCATATGCAAAAACAGACTCAAAATGGATGAAAGACCTAAATGTGAGACAGGAATCCATCAAAATCCTAGAAGAGAACAGGCAGCAACCTCTGTGACCTCAGCCATTGCAATTTCTTGCTAGACATGTCTCCAAAGTCAAGGGAAGCAAGGGCAAAAATGAACTACTGGGACTTCATTAAGATAAAAAGCTTCTGCACAGCAAAGGAAACAGTCAACAAAACCAAAAGACAACTCACAGAATGGGAGAAGATATTTGCAAATGACATATCAGATAAAGGGCTAGTATCCAAAATCTATAAAGAACTTGTCAAACTCAACATCCAAAGAACTAATCCCATCAAGAAATGGGCAGAAGACATGAACAGACACCTCTCCAAAGAAGACATACAAATGGCCAACAGACACATGAAAAAGTGCTCAACATCACTTGGCATCAGGGAAATATTAATCAAAAACACAATGAGATACCACCTCACACCAGTCAGAATGGCTAAAATTAACAAGTAAGGAAATGACAGATGTTGGAGAGGATGCAGAGAAAGAGGAACTCTCTTATGCTGTTGGTGGGAATGAAAGCTGGGCAGCCACTCTGGAAAACAGTATGGAGGTTCCTCAAAAAGTTAGAAATTCAGCTATCCTATGACCCAGCAATTGCCCTACTGGCTATTTACCCCAAAGATAAACATGTAGTGATCTGAAGGGGCACATGCACCCCAATGTTGATAGCAGCAATGTCCACAGTCGCCAAACTATGGAAAGAGCTCAGATGTTCATCTGTGGTATATATATTTATATATTTCACATCCATCCAAAAGAATGAAATCTTGTCATCTGCAATGACATGAATGGAACTAGAGGGTATTATGCTAAGTGAACTAAGGCAATTAGAGAAAGACAATTCTCATATGACCCCACTCATATGTGGAATTTAAGAAAGAAAACTGGATCATAGGGGAAGAGAGGGAAAAATAAAACAGGACTAATCAGAGAGGGAGACAAACCATAAGAGACTCTTAACTATAGGGGACAAACTGAGGGTTGTTGGAGGAGAGGTGGTGGGGGGGATGGGTAACTGGGTGATGGGCATTAAGGAGGGCATGTGATGTAATGAACACTGGGTGTTATATAACACTGATGAATCACTGAACTCTACCTCTGAAACTAATAATACACTATATATTAATTAATTGAATTTAAATGAAAAAATAAATTTAAAAAAAGAAAAAGAGATCATTTTCACATACTGTTGGTGAGAATATAAATTGGTGCAGTCTTTTAAAAGGGTAAACTGATATTATTAAAAGTATCAATGTGCATATTCTTTCATAGAAGAATTGTATTTCTAGAAATTTATCATCTAGGGGCGCCTGGGTGGCTCAGTGGTTAAGTGGTCTGCCTTCGGCTTGGGTCATGATCCCAGGATCCTGGGACTGAGCCCCGCATCGGGCTCCCTGCTCAGCGGGGAGCCTGCTTCTCCCTCTCCCACTCCCCCTGCTTGTGTTCTGTCTCTCACTGTGTCTCTCTCTGTCAAATAAATAAATAAATCTTTAAAAAAATAAAATAAGAAAAAAGAAATTTATCCTCTAAATAAACTCAAAGTATATATTTTGTTGATTTTTTCCCCATTTTCTCATTTCTGAAATTAGGATGTCATATCATAGTTTAATTGGCAGCATTGTTTTTCATTCTTGGTGGCGTGTAAAATAATGGTGCTTCTTAGACTTGATAATGTCTTAGAGTTTATGAAATATGACATATGAAGGATATTTTATTGAAATGGTTTTTGTCTTAGCAGAAAAGCAGAAACAATCCAAATATCTGTTAGTAGGAGACTGGTTAAATATAGTACAGCATACACGGCAGTACTCTATAGCCATTCCAAAGAGTAAGGAAGGCAGCATGGAAACAGGACCATAATATATTTTAAGTAAAGATATCAAATTATTGATTGGTATATAAGGGGAAAGAGGATGAATGTGTATACACTTGGGCATATATTTACATATGCATAGAAAATAGCGTGTATGATTTAATAATTTATTAACTTGATATTAAGAAAGCCTGTGGAGAAAGACATGTGTCATATGGCCTCACTGATATGAGGAATTCTTATGTCAGGAAACAAACTGAGGGTTGCTGGAGTGGTGGGGGCTGGGAGGGATGGGGTGGATGGGTGATAGACATTGGGGAGGGTATGTGCTATGGTGAGCATTGTGAATTGTGCAAGACTGTTGAATCACAGATCTATACCTCTGAAACAAATAATACATTATATGTTAAAAAAGAAAAAAAAAAGATAGCAGGAAGGGAAGAATGAAGGGGGCAAAATCGGAGGGGGAGACAAACCATGAGAGACTATGGACTCTGAGAAACAAACTGAGGGTTCTAGAGGGGAGGGGGTGGGAGGATGGGTTAGCCTGGTGATGGGTATTAAAGAGGGCATGTACTGAATGGAGCACTGGGTGTTATATACAAACAATGAATCATGGAACACTACATCAAAAACTAATGTATGGTGATTAACATAACATAATAATAAAAAAAAAGAAAGTCTCTGGAAAGAAAAAATTTATCTGATCAGAAAGAACTTAAATGAGTAGAAGAACTTAGAATGAAATTCACCTTTTCACCGGCCCATTTCAAGCCTGCAAGGAAGGACAAGACCAACGTGCACAGTCCTCCTGACCCAGGGAAACCAAAATACACGCTGCTGAACACAGCTAGCACGGACAGCCCCAAAACAAGGAATGCTCTCTTCCACACAAGTTTGTCCTTGAGGAGAGAAAAAAGGTTGATTAGGTCTGTTATTTCATATAACTGATTTTTAATGATTGATTTTTCTATATTCAGGACTTAGTGGGAAATAAAAACATCTGTCTGTGCCCATAAATGTACACCGTAACATTTACTATCTTTTCCTTCATAGAAGTAGGGTCAGCACACGTACAGATGCTGGTTCCTCTTTCAGAAACTCTAGTTACCTTCCTCTACAGTTATCAAAGTCGAATTTCACAGGGCTGGATGAAGTCGCAGAAACAAGTGCATGGGCTTTGGAGCCAGACAGAGTGGAGTTAGAATCCAGCTCTTTTTCACCCCTGGCGTATGGAGTGCTCCCATTACCTAGCTTCTTCAGGCTTTGTTTTCTCCTCCCCGAAAGCAGTTATGGTATAGGGTTTTGGGGAAGGTTACAAATGTGATATCTCTTACTTTTAGTCTCTTGACTCTTTAATGTGATGCTCTCCTGGTTTTTCTTTCTAAACCCTTGAAAACGGAGAAGCTTTAAGAAGCTATAGACCGAGAGTAGTTTTTTTGTTGTTGTTGGTTTTCAAAGTCTAAGAAATGTGCACCTCTCTCCCTTTATTTCTCCCTCATCAGCCTTTTAAACTTCTTAATCACTCTTTTTAAATTTTAAAATGATTTTTAATTTTTTTTGAGTGTAGCTGACACACAATGTTCTGTTAGTTTCAGGTGTACAACCCAGGAATTCACTTCCCTCTATGTTAGGCTCTGCTCACAGCAAGCGTAGCTACCAGCTGTCACCGCACACCACCACCACGGTATCACAGACTATATTCCCTGTGCAATGCCTTTTGTTCCCGTGACTTACTCCATAACTGAAGAGAGGCACCTCCCACTCCCCTTCACCCATTTTGCCTGCTCCCCTTCCCCCTCCCCTCTGGCAACATCAGTTTGTTCTCTATATTTGTAGTTCTGATTCTGCTTTTTGTTTATTGATTCATTTGTTTTGTTTTTAGATTCCACATGTGAGTGAAATCATACGCTATTTGTCTTTCTCAGTCTGACTTATTTCTCTGAGCATAGTACCCCCTAGATCTACCTGTGTTGTTGCAAATGGCAAGATCTCCTCCTTTTCTATGGCTGCTCAATATTCCATTGTATATATATCACACCTTCCTTATCCATTCATCTATCAATTGACACTTATGTTGCTTCTATATCTTGGCTATTGTAAATAATGCTGCAGTAAACATAGGGGGGCACAGTCTTTTCAAATTAGTGTTTTCTTTGAGTAAATACCCAGTGGTGGAAATTACTGGGTCATATGGTATTTCTACTTTTAATATTTTGAGAAACTTCCATACTGTTTTCCATAGTGGCTGTACCAATGTACATTCCCACCAACAGTACACAAGGATTCCTTTTTCTCTACATCCTCGCCAACACTTGTTATTTTTTGTCTTTTTGACTTTAGGCATTCTAACAGGTGTAAGGTGATGTTTCATTGTGGTTTTGATTTGCATTTCCCTGAAGATAAGTAATGATGAGCATCTTTTCATGTGTCTGTAGTCCATCCGTATGTCTTCTTTGGAAAAATATTTATTCAGGTACTCTGCCCATTTTTAGATTATTATTTTTTTTGGTGTTGAGTTGTATAAGTTCTTTATATATTTTGGATATTAAACCCTATTGGATATATCATTTAGTTTTGTTGATGGTTTCCTTCACTGGGCAAAAGCTTTTTATTTTGATGTAGTTCCAATAGCTTATTTTGTTTTTGTTTCCCTTGCCTTAGGAAATATATCTAGAAAAATGCTGTCATGGTCCAAGCTTCTTGATCACTTTAAAAGGCAAGCAGGTCTTTAGAAGTGCTTGATTTGGAGGCATGTAGGCTCTGGTGGTGGATCACCAGAGTTCGGTTCTCAGCTCTGCTGCTTTCCAGCTATGTGAACTTGTTCAACTTCTCCCTAAATCTCAATTTCCTCATCAGCAAAAAGATCATATTAACAGTACTTGCTTCATGGGTCTTATGTGGTTTACACTAGATTGCCTAGATTTATGTGATTGCTCTAGATCAGTGCTTTCCAAAAGAACATTCAGTGATGATGGAAATTTCTATATATGCACCCCTGAAATGCTCTCTATCTGCTATAGCCACACATAGCTAGCTAGTTGCTGCCATATTGAATGGAGTGGCACTTTACTGTACTTACCACCTCATTTTATACAGAGTAAGCAACAAAATATAAGACATTATTTTTCTCTTTATTTTGTTGTATAATTAGAAAATCCCATAATTTTCTTTTGTGTAGTCATAAAATCTTTTACAATTTTAGCTGTAGTTTTTTGGAGCATAGCAAAAATTCAAATCAGCATACCTTCTGATAATGGAAATATTAATTTTCTTAAAGTTCTACTTTAGTTAAGTTTCCATTCAAAATGCCCTGAAATCTCAAAATAATGCCAGCTCTTATAGAAAAAAAAAGACTTTTATATGTTTATCTATTCCAAGAGACTTAAGAGGGTAAAAGAAAATAAAACAAAAAGAACTCTGTGAATATTAAGAAATCATTGTATATAATAAAGAACTTTCATCTCCTTGGTAAGAAATATTGGACAATATTATAATGAGATGTTAAGGTTTAGGTATTTGATAGTATTAGAATGTAAGGTATGCTGATACTAAAAAAAGGGGCCCAAAAGCCATTTTATATCTTGATTACCTGAACATTATGAATAATAGTAAAATAAAAAATAGAAACAATAAAAAACGTTTACATATTTGGAATTGATGTTTTATTTTTCATGATATTTAAAGTTTATGGAATATAAATTAGAGAAAAAAATTCGAGGGTTGTATTAAAATCTTATACAGTTGACCCTTAAACAACACAGGTTTGGGCTGCACTAGGTCCACTTACATGCAGATATTTTTTGATAAATACAGTACTATAAATGTATTTCCTCTTCCTTATGATTTTCTTAATAACATTTTCTCTAGCTTACTTTATTGTAAGAATATAGTGTATAATACATACAACATGCAAAATACGTGTTAATCAACTGTTTATGTTATCAGAAAGGCTTCCAGTCAACAGTGGGCTATTAGTAGTTAAGTTTTTGGGGAGTCAAAAGTTATACATGGATTTTTGATGATGTGGGGGTCTGTGCCCCTAATCCACACTGTTCAAGGGTCAACAGTATATCTAACCCTCTTCATAAATCTCATGGATAGCACTGATTTGGCAATAAGCAGTTTTAGAATGGGGAGCCATTTCTAAATTATGTTCTTCACATTGGCTTCCAGGGGACCGTTCCAGAATGTTTTTCCAATGACATTTTAAAGAATGACTTTCCCATAGATTATTTCTTTTACCTGGTCACTGCTTGGAAAGTACTGAATAAAAAATCCAAGAAGAGATCCAGCTGCCATACCAATTACCACTTCTAAGATTCCTCTGAGAACGTTAAAAACTGTGGAGCCTTAAAAACATATAAAAAGAAAAACTTCAGACAGAACTCTACATCCATAAATACTTAGAATTTACTTTAATCATCAACATAAAGCATCTAATTACACAGGAGGAAAAGTATACAGATATTTCCTGCTCTCTACATTCTTAAATATATGTGACTTAAAATGCCTAATAAAATGGGCCTATAGTATAAGAAAGCTATGCATATTATTGCAGATAAATTTCAAGACAGGCAAAATCTATGATTTGTGTACTTTTTTTTTCATTTACTTCAATAAAAATTTACCTAAAGGGCCTAGGAAAACATAAAAGATAAAATTCATGAATCAGAGCTAATTTGTTCTACTATACAATAGGCAAAGACTGGGTGAGAAGACAGATCTGGTTTTCAAATTGCCATTTAAGAGCCTGATTATTTTTTTTTACTAATAATGATACTGACTTTAGTAGCTCTGATATGTATAGAACACAGTAACTTAAAAATCTGGCAATTAAAATCAAGAATCTTTTTTTTTTTAGTTTTATTTATTTATTTATTAGTAATTTCTACACCCAACGTGGGGCTCAAACTCACAACTCCAAGATGAGGAGTCACATGCTCTTCCAACTGAGCCAGCCAGGAGCCCCAAGAATCTTTTCTTACTACAATGAGTGAAGGGGACTTATCCTTTCTCAAAAGTTATTTTCTTTTCTTTTTAAAGATTTTCTTTATTTATTTGAGATAGAGAGAAAGAGAGCGCGAGCATGAGTGGGGAGTAGGGGGAGAGGGAGAGGGAGAAGCAGGCTCTCAGCTGAGCAGGGAGCCCAATGAGGGGCTCCAACCCAGGACCCTGAGATCACGACCTGAGTCAAAGGCAGATGCTTAACTGACTGAGCCACTCAGGCATCCCTCAAAAGTTATTTCTAAAAGTAAATCTGAAAACAAATTATTTTTGAAATTGCTCCCAGGAGAGTTTATTTGTTGCATAGCCTCTTTAAATATCATAATATAACTCTTTGATAAAAATACAATAATAGTAAGGGACTTTAACACCCCAGTTACATCAGTGGACAGATCATCAGAAGCAGAAAATCAACAAGGAAACAATGGCTTTGAATGCCACACTGGATTAGATGGACTTAACAGATATATTCAGAACATTTCATTCTAAAGCAGCAGAATACACAGTCTTTTCAGTGCACATGGGACATTCTCCATGACAAATCAGGCCTCAAAAAGTACAAAAAGACTAAGATAATACCACACATATTTTCTGACTACAACACTGTGAAACTTGAAGTCAACCACAAGAAAAAATTTGGAAAGACCACAAATACATGGAACATCCTACTAGGGGCACCTGGGTGGCTCAGTCTGACTCTTGATTTCAGCTCAGGTCATGATCCCAGGGTTGTGAAACTGAGCCCTGCACTGGGCTCCACACTCAGCGTGTAGTCTGCTTGAGATTCTCTCTCTCTCCCTCTCCCTTTGCTTCTCCCCCTGCTCACATACTCTCTCTCTAAATAAATAAATAAAAAATAAAATCTTAAAAAAAAAAAGAACATCCTACTAAAGAATGAATGGGTCAACCAGGAAATTAAAGAAAAAATTAAAAAAAATACATGGAATCAAATGATAATGAAAACATGACAGTCTAAAACCTTTGGGATGCAGGAAAAGTGGTCATATGAGGGAAGTATACAGCAACACAGGCCTACCTAAAGACGCAAGAAAAATCTCAAATACACAACCTAACCTTACACCTAAAGGAGATAGAAAAAGAAAAACAAATGAAGGCTAAAGCCAGAAGAAGGGAAATAGTATAGATTAAAGCAGAAATAAATGATATAGAAACAAACAAAAAAACCTGGTAGAACAGATCAATGAAAGCAGGAGCTGGTTTTTTGAAAAAATTAATAAAACTGATAAATTCCTAGCCAGACTTAGTAAAAAAAAAAAAGAGAAAGGACCCAAATAAATAAAATAAAAAATGAGAGAGGGGAGATCACAACCAATATCACAGAAATACAAATAATTATATGAGAACATTATGAAAAATTATATGCCAACAAATTGGCGTTCTTCCAATCTGGAAGAAATGGATAAATTCCTAGAGATGTATAAACTACCAAAACTGAAATAGGAAGAAATAGAAAACTTGAACAGATCAATAACCAGCAAAGAAATTGAATCAGGAATCAAAAATCTCCCCACATACCAGAGTCCAGGGCCAGATGGCTTCCCAGGGGAATTCTATCAGACGTTTAAAGAAGACTTAATATGTATTCTTCTCAAACTGTTCCAAAAAATAGAAATGGAAGGAAAACTTCTAAACTCATGCTATGAGGCCAACATTACCTAGATCCCAAAACCAGACAAAGACCACACTAAAAAAGAGAATTACAGGCCAATATCCCTGATGAACATGGATGTAAAAATTCTCAACAAGATACTAGCAAATCAAATCCAATAGTACATTAAAAGAATCATTCACCATGATTAAGTGGGATTTATTCCTGGGTTGCAAGGGTGGTTCAATATTTGCAAATCAATCAACATGATACACCACGTCAAGAAAAGAAAGAATAAAAACCATATGATCCTCTCGATAGATACAGATAAAGCATCTGACAAAGTACAGCATCCTTTCTTGACAAAAATGCTCAACAAAATAGGGATAGAGGGAACATACAACGTCATAAAGGCCATATACAAAAGATCCACAACTAATATCATCCTCAATGGGAAAAACTGAGAGCTTTTACTTTACAGTCAGGAACAAGACAGGGATGTCCACTCTCACCACTGTTATTTAACACAGTCCTTGCCTCAGCAATCAGAAAACAAAAAGAAGTAAAAGGCATCGAAATCAGCAAGGAAGAAGTCCACACTGTTCTAAGAAAAAATGTGCTAACTAGTTATGTGGTTTCTTGTTATTGTAGTTTAGGGTAACCGAACATGCCACCCCAAGGTATGCCACTTTGGCATAAGGATTATTTTGAGCAGAAGGCAACTGAGAAGAAACAGAATCAAGAAAAGATGTCTATCTTCTCCTATCTACCTAAAAGGAGGACATAAATTTTTAAAGTGTCTTTCTCCCCTCTACCAGAAAGGACAGAGTTAACCACTGAGACAACTTCAGACTCTCATCAGCCCAAAGACAGCACCAGAAGAATCTGTGTAACCAACTTTGCTAGAAGCAGCCCTAGCTACCATTAGTGTCCCTATTTGCTACCTCCAAAAACTCAAAGTTCTTTTCCTTTGTCTTGCACGTCTCTACAAAATTATTGTTCTTTGCTAAGATGCTATATATATAAGCCCAAATCCTAATCACCCCTTTGAGATAGTCATCACTGAGTTCTCCCCTCTGCAAGCTTGGTGCGCAGGCTAACTGCTTTTCTTTTGTTAATTTGTCTTTTGTCAGTCTGATTTACAGGGCCCCAGCCAATGGACCTATGGTGGGTAGGTCCTTTCCTTTCTGAGAGTTTCAATCATCTCTCTTATTTAAAAAAATAATTACCTCTGTAGTAATTTTATTTAGCTAGGGCAGCTCTATGTTAGGTAATGCTGTGACTGTCAGAAGCATCTAGCTGTGATAGTAGCCTATGTCTCAAGCAATTACAGTAAATAGTTCACTATAAATGTGTAGAAATTAGCTAATTAGTTTCAGTCTCTGGTATGTAAAGTTGCTTAGAAAGAAAAAAAGACTTCTTGGGCGCACCTGTAAAATTTCTGATTCAGTAAGCCTGGCAGGGCTTGGGATCCACATTTTAAAGACGTTCCAGGTAGTTCCCACCCAAAATGTTTAAGGAATACATTTAGTGGAGCAGGGCAGAGGGAGCATAGCATTGCTGACTAGGAAAGTTCTTAAACTATCCATAGCCCACACTCCCCGGATTATGAAAACCCCAGTAAGCCCTCCCCTCACCTCCCCCATTTCTCTCCTTCCCCTCCCCTCTGGTTCTAATGCAAACTCTTGCTCTAATGCCTGGTTTCCATTCCCAAAAGCTCTGATTTCATTGGTCTGAGGTAGTGCCCACAGATGAGTATTTTTGAAAGCTCCCCAGGTAATTCTAGTGTGCAGTTGAGGTTGAGAACCACTGTTTTAAAGATGGAAACAAACAGAAAGTTGAACTCAGACACTGAGTAGAAAAGTGGTTGCCAGGGGCTAAGAGGTAGGGGAAACAGGGAGAGGCTGTTAAAAGGGTACAAACTTTCAAGATAAAATGAATGAGGTTTGAGAATCTAATGTTTAACATGGTAACTGTAATTGATAAAACTGTATCGGATAATTGAAATTTGCTAAGAAAGTAGAACTTAAATATTCTCAGCAACAACAGGTAAATATGTGAGGTGATGGAAATGTTACTTAATTCGACAGGAGGATCATTTCACAATGTATACATGTATACCAAAGCGTCATGCCGCATGTTTTAAATCTCTTACAGTTTTGTCAATTATACCTCAATAAAGCTGGGAAAGAGAAAACAATAAAAAAATAAAATAAAGAAAGAAGTATACCAGGATATCAGTGAAAACATAAATTTGGACACGTATGGTAGAATGAAAATAAAGACGAGAGTGTAAATTTGACCTAATAGATAATAGGGAATACTCATTGGTTCTTGTGCCAAAAAGTAACTAACACTATGAGAACCATGTTTTGCTAAGAATAATTTAGTGACTGGATGTAAGGCAACTTTAGGGCAATGGGGAAGAAGTGAGGTTCTAGGTAATCAGCATAAATTGTAAAACGGGAAGATAACTAGAGAGACTGAAAACACATGACCTTCCAAGAAAGTGTGTTCCCATATTGGAAACTAAACTTAGGCTACAATTAAGTTTTGTCAATAATATGGAATTGCAAATCTTATCTCCTGATCTTGGACATAGATTAAAAAGAAACTTGTGCTGTGCCAAAGGAGAGTAAAAGTGTTGATAATAGCGTGAGACAAAAAGTGCCTTGTGCCCTTCTTTTATTACTATTTAGCACAAAATACATCCATATCAGACACTTAGTGAGTACTAATAAGATAGCCATTAAAATCATTGCAGTTATTGCCCAAAAATGTTAGAAGAGAGGAGAAACTGTTCTTTAAAGAATGCTCTTCCTTCCCCTTGGATGGCTCTCTAGTCACTGGTGCTCTTTGAAAAACCTACCCATCTATGTGTGAAGTCTGCAAGATTTAACTCTCCCAGAAGGCTCCATGCAAAAGCTATTCGAATCCTTCCTTAAACTTGGCTACTCTGGATCCCCCACTAATGCCTTACCAGACCACTGGAACAGTCCATGTCCAGAGGGTTAAGGGAGTAAAATAGGAAGCTACCGGTCCCTCCTTAGGTATAGAACCAACTCTTGGAGTTGCTTTCTCTATTTCAGTCTGCCTTACCCAATTATCAAGCAAATATGCCTTGCTTGTCACATCATAATTTATGTCTTTAGGGCACAAGAGAACAGCTCATTGTGAACTGACCAGTTTACCTGTGGAAAAGGCCATGCCCAAGCATGTGTTGAAGCCAGTGATAGCCAGAATGTCATCGAAGCTGCCAGCAGCCATGAGTAAGGTCGGGATGCCTTTTTCAACCCCATAGCCTCCTTCCTGCAAAAGGAGCATTGAGGGTACCACGACAGCTGGAGATACAGCACCTAAAACAAAACTAAGTAGGCAGCACTTTAAACAGTTGATCCGGTGTACTCATTGTTATTATTGTTGTGGAAATTCTAGTAAACTCTACTCTTCTAGAGGTTACACTTTAGACAACTACCGTCTTTCAAATGGCAGTGAAGCCCTAAGCCAGAAACACACACACACACACACATTCTATAGGGCACTTTTTCCAAGTGTGGCCACAGACAGCTTGTACTGGAACTACTTAGGTTGCCCGAAAATATGTAATTATGGGTGGTACCGAAGGCCTCATGGGGTTAAGTTCTAGGAATCTGCCTTAAAAAACAACAAACAAACAAAACCAAAACATTCATAGTATGAGGGTTGAAAAACACAGTGTGGACTTTTTAAACTGGAACCGAGTGATGTTGGACCTTCTGTTGGGACTTGGTATGTAAAAAAGACAACGGATTAGGAGAAGGCCATCATGGCCATGATGGCGAGAGTAACCCCAGCAGACGCTGTAACAGCCGAAAATGTTATACACTATTTTAAGTGCTTTACCTATATTAACTAATTTTATCCTCACAACAGTCCTAGAAGGTGGCTACAATCACTATCTTCATTCTGCAAGTGAAGTGATTGAGACACAGAGAGATTCATGAACTTGCCAAAGGTCACATACTGGAAAGTCATGGGGCTGGGACTGGAATCCAGGCAGAACAGCTCCACAGTCTCAACCATGAGAAGTAAGAATTTCTTGCTTCTTGCCTACTTATTAGTACTAAGTTCTTACTAAGTGCTTCTCACGTTTATTTACTTCTCATGACTGTTAACCATTCAAAGAACTGGCAGTGGAAGGAAGACAGTAGAACCACCTAATCATAACTGTCTGGTGTCAGAAGGAGAAAAACAATATTAGGGGTTGATAACTGTTGACACATTTATTATCCTCTGGACAGACTTTGAGGTGAGAGATGGCAATTTCTCTCACCAGCATGGAATCAGGTGTAGGTAAAATTTTTTCAGTAGTTTAATAGTAATAGTAATATTACTTTTTCAATAGTTTAAATCATAATTGCTATAAAAGTTAGACATATACTATATATAGTATATTTTGAAGTTATAATATTTATATGATGCTGGAATACCTATGTTTTAATTTCTGATGTCCTTAAAATAATTTGTTATGCATTCTCTTGTATGGAATCAGAGAAAGCCCTCAACATCTCTGCATTATTTTCATATTACAAAGAAAAATCATTACCCCAGCATAAATCCCCATTGCCATGGTAAACCCATTAGGAAGTGAGCAAGAAGAGCAGATGTGCATGCCTCCACCAGACAAGGACCCATGGATAATCTTACACAAACACCCTTCAACTTCTTCAGGGCCTGAAATAGAAAAATAGAGATACTAAAATAATCCTAGAAAGACAGGTAGAGATTATGACATTAAATACTTTTTCTTGAGTATTCAGACCATGTCTGGATTATCATAAATTTTCCAGGTAATGAGTTTTAACAAATATTTCAGTGTTCTAAGTGTTTTGGAGATAGCTTATTTAATCCTCATAGCAACCTTATGATATAAGTGATATTATTATTCCCAGTATTTTTAGACGTCCTCATCTAAAAAGGCACAAGTTAAAGTCATTTGCCCAAGATCATGAAATTGGTTAAGTTACACAGCCAGGTTTGAACTCAGGCAGGATGTTCTAGAGTCTGTACTCAATAATCCCCAAATTAGCTGATTGAACACTCTCAGCATTAGCTTTTTTAATAATTGGTGGCCCCATAAAAAGGCCAGGGTGAAAATCTTCATCCCCAGGAAGATTCATTCTTTCATTCAAAAACATATGTTAGTAATCACATTAAAATAAGCATATTTGAGACTCCTCCTCTGTACCAAACAGTTTCTTGAGCTGGTATAGTTAGCTCTAAACACTTGCATAAGGCTTTGCACACCAAAAATGTAATACTTTCTCTCATCACCATTATTTACAAGGATGACCTGTATCTCTGTTAGAGAAAAGCAGAGCGTTCACTCTTAGTGCTGTCCCCATAGAGTAATTCCACCTCACTCCAAGAAAGAATATGAGACATCTTCTGGGAATAGTCAGTCCTGTGTGAAATTAACTCCATTCTCTTCTTGAGACTGTCACACAGTGTCTAAAGCTCAGTGGTTCCCAATAGTAGCAGTATTGGAGGAATACAATTCCTGGTCAACAATTAGAAATTTACACTTCATACCTTTGAATCAAGCCCAAGACCAGCGCGGACCAATATGACAGACAGGGCCATGCTTCTCAAAGCGGAAGACCACTTGTGCTTGATCTGTACATTATCACTAATGACAGGGATATTTTTGAGAAGAAACCCAGCAAGCAGCATACCTAGAATGGAGAAGTCAATAACTCTTTAGTTAGTATACAAATACAGAAAATATTTTTGGTACTTTACTTATTTTTGAGTTCATGTCTCTTTTATATTCTTTTTTTAGAGTTTTTATTTAAATTCCAGTTAGTTAACATACAGTGTAATATTAGTTTCAGGTATACAGTATAGTGATTCAGCACTTCCATACATCACCTGGTGCTCATTACAAGTGCCTTCCTTAATCCCCATCACATATTTAACCCATCCACCACCCACCTTCCCTCTGGTAACCATCAGTTTGTTCTCTATAGTTAAGAGTCGGTTTTCCTCCATAAGAGACTCTTAATCATAGGAAACAAACTGAGGGTTGCTAAAGGGGAGAGAGGTGGAGGGATGGGGTAACTGGGTGATGGGCATTAAGGAGCGCATGTGATGCAATAAGCACTGGGTATTATATAAGACTGATGAATCACAGACCTCTGAAACCAGTAATACATTATATGTTAATTAATTGAATTTAAATTAAAAAAAGAGTGTTTTCTGATTTGCCTTCCCCCCATGTTTATCTGTTTTGTTTCTTAAATTCCACATATGAGTGAAATCATATGGTATTTGTCTTCCTCTGACTTATTTCACTTAGCATAATACTCTCTAGCTCTATCCATGTCCTTGTAAATGGTGAGATTTCATTCTTTTTTATGACTGAATAATATTCCATTATATACATACCACATCTTCTTTACCAATTCATCAGTTGATAGACATTTGGGCTGTTTCCATAATTTGACTATTGTTGATAGTACTGCTATAAACATTGGGATGCATGTATCCCTTCGAATTAGTATTTTTGTATTCTTTGGGCGAATACCTAGTAGTGTAATTTCTGGGTTGTAGGGTAGTTCTATTTTTAGCTTTTTGAGGAAACTCCATAATGTTTTCCAGAGTAGCTGCACCAGTTTGCATTCCCACCAACAGTGCAAGACAGTTCCCCTTTCTCTGCATCCTTGCCAACACTTGTTTCTTGTGTTGTTTATTTCAGCCATTCTGACAGATATTTTTTTGGCACTTTAGGTGTGAAAGAGACTACCCTATAATCTCAGGAACCACATCGTTTATGCTTAGCCCCTAGATGAAATAAGGGACTAAACTTTTGATAAAAAATTAAAATATGTTAAATTAGAGGAGCCAAAAAAAAAAGGTTTTAATGTGCAGATAAAAATTATTAGAATCAGGGGCACCGGGGTGGCTCAGTCGGTTGTGCATCTGGCTCTTGGTTTCAGCTCAGGTCATGATCTCATGGGTTGTGGGATAGAGCCCTGCATCGGGGTCCACACTCAGTGGGAGTCAGCTTGAAGATTCTCTCCCTCTGCCCCTACCCCTCACTCTCTCTCTAAGATGAATAAATAAATCTTTAAAAAATGACTAGAATCATTAATAATTCCTAAACAATTGAACCTGCAAGGGACAAATAGGTTGCAGTATTTGGATAGAAATGTGGTCAAATTCTAAACAAAATGTTTTAATACAATGCCCAATTCAGTCACTCTTTTGTGTGCAAATAGCAAACAGCTCCTAAAATTATTTGCTATGTCAGATTACCTGAATTATCAACAAATACCTATATGGGTTCTATTTTATCTTCAAGCCAGATAATTTAATACAAAATATATAACTTGCTTTGCAAAGGCTTATAGCTGAGTTATGATGAAATAGACATTGCTCTGTCATGTCAGCTGCTGACTCTTCTTTTGTTCAGCCATTCAACATTTACCTAATGCCTTCAGTATTTTATTTTATTTTTTTAAAATTAAAAAAAATACTTTATTTATTTGAGAGAGAGAGAGAGAGCATGAATGAGGTGGAGGGGCAGAGGGAGAGGGAGAAGCAGATTCCCTGCTGAGCAGGAAGCCCAATGAGGGGCTGAATCCCAGGACCCTGGGATCATGATCTGACCTGAAGGCAGACCCTTAATGGACTGAGCCCCCCAGGCTCCTCACCTTCAGTATTTTAGACACTGTACTAGGTATTAGAAATATAATAATGAACAAAAACTTGGTACTTCATGTCAACAAGCTTTCAGCCTCTAGGGGAGCAAGTTAAACCAACCTCAATTTTATGGAAGCATAAGGCAGTATTATATGAGCTCAGACAGGAGGGGTGAGTCAGAGGGATTCAAAGAAGGGAAGAAGGGGCTGGGGAGTTGAGAAGTTTCTGGATGGGTTAGCAGTTTTTTCCAAGACGTGAAGATGAAGTGTGACACATTCTGGGAAGTGTAGGTAGTTGACAGTGACTGAGGGAGCTGAGGAGCTTGTGAGAGAATTGTGCCCTCGCTGATACCACATGACCTACAACAGAAAAGACTTCTCCGTCAGACACTCTGAGGCTTCTGGCCTCTGTTCTTCCCCAGCAGTACCTTCTGTTCAGCATGTCCTCACAAGCACTGCACATGAAATGATTAAACAAATTTACTGCAATGTTCTGTATGTAAGCTCTGAGAATAGAGGCTAATGACAAGCATAGCTTTTGTGACTTGCTCCAGACACCATCAGGCCAGGATGCATCACTGCCAGGCATCTCTCATCGCTGCCATTTAATCTAGAAGATCTCTTACATTCTGAATTCTGCCGTTAGGGTGTTTCTAGAATTTTTGCAAGTATGAACTAGCCTACAACAGTTGTTTTTAAAAGAATAATAAGGATAATCCATGCTCGTGGTAAATTAAAACATTACTGACAAGTACAAGACTTACCCCAACTGCAAACTTTCGACCTTGATTCACCAGTTTTCACTCTTATGGGTTTTCTGTGCCTTTCCAGAAAGTTCCTATACTGATTTAATCCTGCTTCTGTACATGCGCGTGTGCCTCATTTTTTAATAGTTGCAATAGTATTGGGGCGCCTGGGTGGCTCAGTCGGTTGAGCAGCCAACTCTTGGTTTTAGTTTGGGTTGTGATCTCAGGGTTGTGGGATCACACCCCGCACCAGGCTTCATGCCCAGCAGGGAGTCTGCTTGAGATTCTCTCTCTCTCTTTCAAATAAATAAATAAATCTTTAAAAAAAATAGTTACAAGAGTATCTCATTGTTTGGAAGTATTATAACTTTGGACCAATTAATGGACTTTAAGGAACTTTTCAGATTTTTCATTACAAACAGTGTTGATATGAGCACAGTTCAAAAGAAATAATAATCTAACAAGAACTCAAAAATATGTTAAGAGTTTCTTTTGGAGTTTTGTTAGGGGGGCATGAGGAAGCATTTTTTATTCTCCAAATGAATGTGAAAACAACTTCCCTGGGACACTGTTTCCTTTGCCAGTGGTCTGGATTGATATGGCCACCTGATATTGATTTGGCAGATGACCCCCCTCAGTCCTTTGTCAATGATGTGAGTGACTTACAATACATTGAGCCCTGTTTTGTAGCATTTGCTGATTTCCGTCTTATAGTTACTTCTACCGTGGTTGATGTTAAGCTACCAACGTGATGTCAACGAATGTGCAATTGGGAAGAGCTAGCCAGTGGCACACCATTATATATTAATTCCATAATATCAAGAGCACAGATAAGGGGAAAATGCAGTAAAATAATTAGGAAGTGATCAATTTTGAGTATCTATTGGTCTTGTTTTTAATGCAAGTTATTTAATTTTAAGTAAAAATTAAAACTGTAAATTTAATTTAATTTTTAAAAATTGCTGTGTTTAACTCAAAATTTAACAATTGGCTTTTGGTGTCAGCACAGCAAATACAGAAATATCTTATGTTGATTTTCAAAAGCTTTCCAAACTGCAATTTTTAAAATATGATTTACTCTTGAAGAAAAGAGAAAGTGTTTAGCACTTACCTAGAAGATGAGGCAATGGAGGCAATGTAGGTAACTTAATGAGCCCCAAAAGTTTACCTCCAATGATGGCACAATAGAATAGGATTATAATTCCAAATAGGTTTCCTCCAGGAAGACATTCACTGCCAGTAATTGACCAAACTACAGCCCAGAGAAGAACCACCATGGTAACTGAAATAAACCAGGAAAACTAGTTTCTACCAGTAACTTGTCATATGCAGGTTTTGGTATAATGTAAAAATTAAAAAAAGTTGAACATACATACAAATATTTATAACCATGTGTAAATTTTAAAGAACATCAGTAATATGAACAAGTGGGTAATTACCAACCATCTTAAAAAGTAGGCTATTACCAGTGTCTTTGGATCCACCTATGGCCCTTCCTAATCCCATCTCCCATCTCCTTTTACACTACCAGAAGGAAATACAATCTTGAATTTTTTTTTTACCATTCCCCTATTTTTCTTTATAATTTTACCATAAATATTCACTAGTTAATAAAAAGAGTAACATTGGCTATCTTTACTCTCTTCATAGGAGAATGCTTGAACAATTGCATTCCAGTATTTTTAGTTCTGTCTTGAAGTAAACACTGTTATTGTTTCTTTTCTATAGTCAATGTTTGTTTACAATTATCCACATACTCATCTATTTTCTATTTGATCATTATTTGTTATGGCAACTCAACCCTTTAATCTGGGACAATTACTTTGTTGCCTGAAGAATTTCCTTTAATAGAGGCATTTCTATTAGAATGTGAAATATGTTTCTTTGTTTGAAAAGCCTGTGTTGTACTAAATTGTACGCTGAAAATACAAAGACTCCTGTGAACAGTTGGGCAGACCACTCAAAACTCAGAACTCGTGACCAAAGTACTGACAAAAACCGTAATAATCCTAATAAAAGCACCAGCGCAATTAAATCTCCACTGACATTTGCATCTCACAGTCTCTTTTTTGTGGACTTAATCCCTGGAACCACACTTACTACTTCAACATGTAGAACCCTGAAAGCATTTGCTTTCAATAGAAAGCAGTTCCATCTAAATCTGATCCAGATTATAGTTTTCTCCATCAATCAAATATTTGTTGTTGTTTTAACTGAGGGACAAGTGTTGGCTGCTACTTTATCTGTACTGTTGCTTCTACATCCACATGTGGTTTCACTAGATAGTTTAATGGTGTAGAAAGCTGAAAAGTCTTTGAAGCCCCTAAGCCAGCAACTAACTGCCTGAAGGAGTTCAGCTTTTTAAAAAAGTCCTCATTTTAGTAAGGCTTTATCTTTAATTGTAAGAAACCATATACCTGATCTTCTTTTTTTTTTTTTTGATGAACATTTTGGTTTATTTCTAAATTGAACTATTATGAATTGTGCAGAGTGGAACAACCTTGTACATATATTTTCGTGAACACACATACATCAGGAGTGGAACTGCTGGACCAGCTTTAGTAGATATGGCCAAATGGCTTTCCACAATAGTTACACCAATTTACACTGTTACCACCAATTACTTCAAAACTGAATTTGAATGTATAGTACATGCCATTATGGTTTTAATTTGCTTTTCCCTGAAGTTCAGTAAAGTTGAGCACCTTTCCATGTATTTATGGCAATTCAAGTATTGACTTTTAAGAAGTGCCTGTACAAGTCTTTTGTCCATTTTCTATCAGGCTGCCTGCATTTTTCTTAAGGAATTCTTACATTCTGGGAGATGAATGGATAAAGAAGATGTGGTATACCTGATCTTCTTTTGTCTGTTTTTGTTTTTCAGTGCATTTTGCATTCACTCGCTATTGCTTGGTGATGCAAAATATAAATGTGGCAGGAAAAATTATGTACAAATGCAAATTTTCATATGATACTGACACAATTCCTTATTTACCATCATATATGAACTAATTCATGGTACAGAAACAGTGTGGAAGAGCATACTATATTTCTCATGAAGATCTGTTGGTAGTAAATTCTTAGTTTTATTTATCTGGAATTACCTTTATTCTCATTCTTAAAAGATAGTTTTCCAGGGTATATACACTTCCAGGCCGAGAGTTACTTTCTTCCAGTTCCTTGAAAATACTATTCCTTGGCTTTCTGGCTTTCATTATTGTTTTTAAGTCTCTTTTAGGGAAATCTTTTTCTTTGGCTGTTTTCAAGATCTTTACTTTTTCTTTGGTTTTCTGCAATTTAAGTGTGATATGTTCTGTACTTATGTTTAATTTCAGTATGGCTTCCTTTTAGTCTGCTTAGGATTTTGTTTTCCATCAATTCTGGAACATCCCTTTTTTATTTCTTCAAATATTTCCTCTTCGCCATTCTTCCTGTTCTCTTTTGCTGGAACTGCGATTAAATAATTAAACAGCCACAGTCCCTTCTCCTTTTGCCTAACCCCAGTTTTCATACTGTCCATATTTTTTCCGTGTGTACTGCTTTGTAATCTCTTCAGATCTATTTGCTAGATTATCAATCTTCTTTTCACTTAATCTGTTGCCTAATCTACTGAGTTTTAAATTTCAATTACTGTACTATGTCATTTCTAGAAGTTCAATTTGGTGCTTATTAAAATCTATTCACATTTATAAACAGTTACTTGTTTTATATTTCCTACCTCCTCTTTAACTTCATAGATTTTGAAAATATTTTTTATTTTATTTTCTGATAATGCAAATTTTTGAAATCTGTTTCCTTGTGTATGTTGTGATTTTTGTTTTTGTTTGTTTGGTTTTGGGTTTTTGGGCAACAGTGAGCTCTTTCCTGAAACTTTATCTTTGGGAATTGTTGGAGGTGAATGTGTTTTCCCAGATAGGATCTGAATTTGCTCCTACCATGTGCTTAGAATCTTAACAATCTGGGACACATTTTTAGTGGAGACTCTTCCTTCTTCCCGGAACACTACAGAATAGACAGATAAGGTTTTGTTGCAGGCTCCCTCTGCAGGGCAGGTTTACCTCAAATTCACCATCACATTGGGCTCCCCCTTCCTAATATGGGTGACGAAGAATGATGTCTCCTATGAAACTTCTCCCAACCTGGGCAGACTCAAGCACAGCCTCCTATATTCTCATGATTCTCAAAGTGAATCTCAAGTTCACTGGCATTTTGCAGAAGCCTCCAGAGTGAAAGCCAGCTTAAGTGCTTATTTATTTCTCCTAGTCATACTGTTTTTGGTGTCTGACAAGTTCCTGTTTTCTTGACAGATAACAGGTACATTTAAAAAGACTTAAAATATTGTTTTCAGATATTTTCATTGACATAAGTGATAGAATTGTTCATTGAGTCTCATCTACCATATTGCTGGAGATCAAATCCAATGTCCCATTTTTTAACCCTCACAGAATTATTACAGATTTTGTAGACTATGATGCTATTACATTGAAATAACTAAAGAGCCTTCTGTATTTTCCAGTTGGGTGTAGGAGCTGAAATTTCTATGTAGTATGGGAAGTGCAATGGGAAAGCAGGAATTGCCAGATACTAAATTTTACCTTATCACAGTATAAAACCAGTTTTGTACTAAATTCAGAAGGTAGAATTAGTTTTTCCACTTCAAGACCATTTTCTTTTAAACCTCTAGTGTTTCTTTCCTTTCTCATATTCAAAATGCAGTTCTAAATATATAGTAAATGTACATTTACAAGGTTTCTCTAAATCAGATTTAATTCAGTTAGTAATTTACTTCTCATTTATGATTTTGGAAAATCATATTTTCACATGTGAGATCTACTTCTTAAGAAAAATACTTAAGTACACTGACGGGACACAGGAAGGAGTACAGGGAAAAAAAGAGCAGTCTTGTAAGCCTCAGGAACAGAGGCACAGGAAAACAAGTGAAGAGGTGTTTGTATATCATGAGTTCCCAATTCTCAGGCAGCTTTATGGACAACGATCAGAGAATTTAAAAAAATGAGTCTCCAAATCACATCATTCATTTATACCCTTTCCTTAATGCAATCCCTGTTTTTACTATAAATATTTTAAATAGATATGTGCCATGATTTGAATGGTGAAAGTTTAAAAAAATAATAAAAAGGACAGAACAGGTATTAAATTATCAGTTGCCTTATCAACTGGTGTATATTTTGGAACTTAGCTAATTTCATTAAAAACATGTGTAGAGCCTGAAATATATCATATTATGCTTGGCTTCCATTGTCCAAGTTGAGAATGGCAAAAATGTCTTTCAGAGCTCACAAATGAAGTATAACAGTAAAGAAGCGAGTCTGATTTTTTTAGTAAACACAACTTTTAGATCAAATGTGTTATATTCTTCAACATATTTATTTGGGAAGCCATATATATACTCCAGTAGTGCTTTCATTCCTCAACATAATTTTTGAAATTGTATTTAAATTTGCCTTTACAGATCATTTTCAAACCCTTTCTCCTTCTTCCTGCTATACCACATATCCTCCAATGTACAAAATTAATACACACACACACACACAACTTCCTTTTTGAACAAAAAACAGCATTACTGAATCTGAACATCCATCTGTTCATCAAATTGAATCATAATATTGTTTGTCTGCCTCCAAAAACCAAATCCATCCCTCAAAGACAATATTTGAAATAGTGCTGAGATAAACTCCCAAAGAAAAATCCCCCAAATATTTTAGGTAATAGTAGTTGTACTGGAATAAGTTGAATTGGAAATCAGGATCCTTACTTATAAAATGATGGATTCATTTGAAAGTATAAATTAAGCTGTGTTTGTTCAAACATTAGTTGCATTATTTAATAATAATTAAAACTGATATTTATGTAGTGCTTTTCTGTTTACAAGTGATTTCTTAATCATTTTTCTCATTGGAGTCCTAATGTAATCCTGTGAAATTACTCAGATACAAAAAAGGAAAATGTCCTTATCTCTGCTCTTTTCCTCTGCCTGCTAGCTGGAATGGTAGTGGCAACAGCCTTGTGTTGAAGATGGTAGAACCCGTCTGCATGGTCCCCTCAATGACTTGTGGAGCAGAGCCATCTACCACGTGAATTGTTCACCTAGTAGTTTTTGTGTGTGAGAGAAGTAAACTTTTTTCTGTCCTTTAAACCATATTATTTTGGAATCTCTCATTATAACAATGTTATCTATTACCCTCTCTTTCTGAATTAATTTTTTACCAATTACATACCATTTGTTATTCCTCTATCCAAATAACCATGTGGAGGACAAGAAAATGCTCGTCTCAGTCTTTGCAAATTATTTGATTCAGTTGGTATTTTTTGTAGCTTTTTTTCACTGCTATTCAGGAGGTTACTTCCTTCTGTTGGTTCTTTGGCATCTGTTGCTTTGGAGCTCATAACTGTTCCCTCCTGTGTTTAAGGTAATTTAAGAATCCTTAAAACTGTATATTTGCTGTACATTTTTATAGTAATTGAGCCATCACATCACAGATCAAATTTCTATTGCTAGAATCAAGGCTAACACTTTACAGTGGAAATGCATAGCTATATTAGTAGCTAATGAGTAAATGCTTGGAACAAGAACTATGTTAGGAGTATTTACCATTAAGTCCCTATTGGTAACATTATAAATGCTTGAGTCACATAGTATTCCATTTTGTTTTGTAGTACTGGGTTTAAAATTAGCCTATTTAAGATATCATTCAAGGCAATAGTTGGTAAATATATCAAAGTGGGCCAGAAAAAGAGAACTATTTGTGGTGAAAACAGATTCAGATTCATTCATCTACTTGAATTTAAGTGATAAAAAGGGGGGGGGGGACCAGAACCATTCCAGGGGTTAGGCTGGGAACACAAAGCATTTCACAAGCTCTCTATTTTTCCAGCCTCATGTGGGTCGAGCTGCTAATGACTACTGGGAAAACTGGTAGTCACGCATACTGTACGAGGCTGGGGACTAAGAATGGGGAGAATTGTTAACTGAGTGATGGATAATGAAGAGAATATAATTTTATCATATATTTGGAAATATACAGTCCCTTCCTTAAGGAAATGGTTGGAATGTTCTAAATTTGGTCATAGGTTTACCTGTGTTTCTTGATATGTAGAAGCTGCATGATCCATTCCTGTGGATGGTTCCAAATCTTCACGTTCAGTTACTTTGTCTTCATCCCCCATGATTTATATTAGAAATAAGATGACACAGGGAAGAGGAATGGATCTGTTCTGAAGGAGAAATAGTATAGATATAGAACAAGTTGGAAATTTACATGAATGAATTAAGCAGCAGTTTGAGCAGTTTAAATGAATAAATGGCACTTATTTTTTCCCTTAGAACTCTGAATGTCTAAAATACTTTAAATTGGATTATTCTTAACTTTCTTTTAAAAAATTATTTATTTATTTATCTGTCAGAGAGAGAGAAAGTGTGAGCGAGCACACGAGCAGGGGGAGCAGCAGGCAGAGGGAGAAGTGGGCTTCCCACTGAGCTAGGAGGCCAGCCTGGGGACTCGCCCAGGACCCCAGGACCATGACCTGATCCAAAGGCAGACGTTCAACTGACTGAGCCACCCAGGAGTCCCTAATCTTAAGTTTCAACTGCTAATCTTTTCTTTGATTACAATATATTGTATTGTATTCTTATTTATCTATACTTACAATATAGTGTATCTAATTCTTATTCACCTTTAACTCTCTTGAAAAAGGCCTTGTTAATATTTTTATATTTCTTTCCCACCCTGTTTTCTGAGTTATTCTTCAAATATTCCAAGCAATATTACTGTTAAATTGTTCTCTCTAATGAGCCAACTTGATGAAACAGGAAAGCTCCAGGCAATTTTTCAATGTTGAAATGAGTCACCAAAGAGAAATCTATGGATTCCATCATTTTCAGAGAAACTAGAATCACTAATTCCTGCCTGGTTCATATTTCTAAGTTAAAGTGAAAATAATACAACATTGATTGAATAGCTACAATGTCTTAGACATCTACTCTCTTGACAGTCACTGTGGGTAATTTGAAGATTACTAAAACATATTATTTGTTCTCTGTAGGCTGACAATATTCCAAGAAAAATAAACTTACATGAAGTAACAAAAAAACTTGTAGGACAGACCTATAGGTTGACTCCATAAACAACTACTTAAATCTCTTTGCCCTTGGCTTCCCATGCTATAGGCTGAAAAGCCAAAAACTCCAATTCCTATTCATTTTGGCAGCTCTAGGTGGCCATGTGTCACAGTTCTGTGTAATGAGATATAAGTGAGAGTCCCAGGGGAGGGCTTTCATTCCCAGAGAATAAGGCAAGGCTTTTTGAGGATCATACTGTTTACTCTTTGTCCTCTAACATTTCTCTTTCTCTTCCCTAGAATGTAGATACACCATGCGGAAGGCCAGTGGCCATCTCTCAACCATGAGAATAAAAAGCCCTATACTAAGGGGAATAATTAAGATAAGGAGGAGCTGGTTCCTTGACAATATCCCTGAATTGCTCCCTCAATCTTGGATGCCAACCTTTGAAGTAATTGTTGAAACCACTGTTAGTCAAGTATTCTTGTTACTAGTAATCAAACTTATTCCTAATGCAACAAATATGATGATATTTTAATGGAGGCATGAACTATAAACCCTGGTAGAAGCAAAGAGAAAATTATGTGGGAGAAGGGATAATCTAATTTAACACATTTGCATACCTAATATGTGCCACACACTATACTAGGCCATAAAGACAAGGATTAATTAGACAGGACCCCTGCCTCAAGGAATCATTTTCTGTTTAACAAAGTGCCAAGATGTTTGCATTTAATATTCCAAAGAAAATTATATCCTTTCCATCACTACCACCATCATTATCACCACCACCACTATTTTTCTTCCTTAAAAAATACAATGTTTGCCAGAGTGGCATCTCAAAAAACCTCATGTACATATAGTGATATAGTATGTATATATGTAGATATGATTTTTAAAATTTATAAACTCATTCCAAAATTTAGACTCATGAGAAAGAATGGCATTTTGACAGGAAAAATGTTGGGTTCAGAGAACCCTTGTCTTAAAGGTATGGAGGTACGGAAGCCAGTGGGATGTAAGGGGAAACTTTGTCGAAGCATGCGGTGGGAGGCTGAGGGCAATGGAAATGAGGCTGGAGAGTTAGGATATCATGTTCCACATCATGGCACTTGGCCTTCACCCTGTGTAGAGAATGACCCCCTCATATAGTAAGTGGTGATGTCTACTGGGTCTGGAGTTGAACAAAGCTGGGTCTGTAGTCTAGTCCCATCATATACCAAAATTCTTAGCCTCCTTGTAACTAATTCCTTATCTATAAAATGGAGGTAAGAGTGGTTCCAACCATGCACATGGTAAACATTCAATAGTGGTGGTTATGAGTCACTCAAATCCTTCTCCCTAATACAAACCTCTATGATTCTTTTTGTTTTCTTTATTAAGTAGGACAAGGTCCCTCCCAACTTGAAGAATTTATGACTTAATCCCATTGATTTTCTTTGATAGTGCCTTTTACCTCTTTCTTTCAAGGCTAACTTCTTGAGGTGGATGTAACACTCATCATTGTCATTTCTTCATCTATCTCGTTAGTAGAATTACATAGGAACTCTTGGGCAGTGTCTAGAATCACCTCCTTTATTAAATTTCCAAAATCAGCCAATTCTGCCATTTATGAAGAATATTTTTAAACAGCCAACAAGTATAAATGATTATTTTTAATAGACAATCTATTGGCTAAAATGAAGCCTTAAAAATTTATTTTATTAGTTATTCTAAGTCTCTTCCAATGTAAACAATCAAAATTTGGCATGTTGCTCAGTATATGCTATTTGTGGGAATTTATATAGTTTTTGCATTCCCAAAAAATTCCCTATTCTCCTATAATCTCCACCATGGACACCAAAGTACTTATTTGAGATCAGAGAGTTACTGCAGAGAGAAAAGGTAAAATAAAATACTAGTATTTAGTAACCCCAGGAAAACAATTTACAACTGGCCAGTTCTGATTGTTTACTCTCTGCTATATTTCCATTTCTAAAAGAACACTTATATCACCTGTCTCACTTTAGAAACCCACTTAAATTTAGGAAAATGAAAAAATGTAGCCTTTATTTTAAAGCAACCATGTTCATGGCACTTACTGTTCATAGTCATTGAGTCTTGAAATTACAATAGTGTATCCCCTACCAAGAAGACAGTTTTGTCAAAGGAATCAGAAAATATGCAAAAATGACCTTTTAAGGAGTCTAAGATACGTCATGAAACCCATTAAAAAGTAGAGAGTTTATACTCCTTACTTACAGAGAAGCTCTCAAGTACTCCCTCAGGGCTCACCAACTCTTACTTCTAAAACAATTCAAATGACTTTGCTCATCTGGTTTCCAAACCCTCAGAAGATAAGATGTTGTAAGTTAAAATGCAGGAAGAGGATTGCGATAGAAGCAAATTGAGAGGAGCATGAGTGATACTTGACAGGAAAGAGATGGAAAGATAGCAATTTAAGGCAATAAAATGTGGGGATAAATATCTTTTCCTTATTTGCAGTTTTGGCTTGCCAAGCATCTTTCTTCCTGACTTTTTGGTACCAGCATACTAATTTTCTTTTGTCTAATCCCCATCTCCTCTATTCTCCATCCATGTTGTTCATATGAAACTCATGTCCTCCTCACCTTCCCAATCCCCATGCTCTACCAATGCTCTGGAGATGAGGACAGGCCTGGCCAAAGAGAGAAATTCTTTCCCAGTCACACTGATTGTTTCAGGCATGAGCATGTGATCCATACCTGGCTAATGAGAGTCAGTTTTAATGCGTTCCCTGGAACCATTGAGAAAGAGCTCTCTTTCCATTGGGGTTGCTAAGCCCAGACTCACTATTGAAAATCCTTGTGATGTACAGAGAAGCCTTCCAAAGAATGAAGTGACCACAGAGCAAAGCAGATCCTTAATATGGAAGGAGAGAAAAGGAAAGCCTCAAATTAATAACCACATTGTTGATACACCTGGAAGCAGCTCCTTTTCAGTTATAGGTAAGCCAATAATTCCTTACCAGTTTGAGTTGGATTTCTGTCATTGCCACCAAATGAAGTCTCAGTAAGAACCTTTATACCTGAATTGCCCTGAAAGATCCCCTGTATAATAACAGATATTTAGGAAGGTGATTTTACATCTTCAAGAAAACGAAAAGAAAAAAAAATGATGTGCTAATATTTTCTGTTTTAAGAGTCATTAAAGTAGGGCGCCTGGGTGGCTCAGTTGGTTAAGCGACTGCCTTCGGCTCGGGTCATGATCCTGGAGACCCGGGATCAAGTCCCACATCGGGCTCCCTGCTCAGCGGGGAGTCTGCTTCTCCCTCTGACCCTCTTCCCTCTCATGCTCTCTATCTCTCATTCTCTCTCTCTCAAATAAATAAATAGAATCTTTGAGGAAAAAAAAGAGTCATTAAAGTATATAGTATGACTTAGAAATGTAAAGAGAATGTTTAAAAAAATGTGGTATTCAATAAAATAGGTGTTAGTTATCCAGAAAGTTAATTTAAATGAAATGCTTCATTTTCAATATTGTTATTTAAATGAGACAATTGTTTTTTCATTGTGTTCATTAAAGTCTTTTCAAATCTTTCATCCCAGTAAAGCTTCAAGAAAGCTGTTAAACTGAGATGCTTGGGTGTCTTGAATGGAAAAATAAAAAGTGGGGAAATATGGAGAAAGTAGATGGTTTCCTAGTAATTAAGAATCACAGTTTAATGGAATAATAAAAGTTGGAAAGGCCTTTAGATATTACCTGGTTCAATCTCTTTAATATTCACATGAGAAACTAAAGCCTAGAGAAGCTAAATAACTATTTTCAATGAACACAGCCAGTATCAGCCAAGTCTCATAGTAAAACTGTATAAAAATTTGTCAAATGAGAGAATTCTTTATATCTTTGACTTCATGTCATTTCTACCAAATCACTGCATTATACTTTTATATTTTTTGCTGTAATATTTTGTTTAAAAATCCACCATATTTGGCTACAATTAATTGTAAGTTTGGCTATAATTAATTGTAAATTCCAAACTTCCATAAGAAGTTTGGAAACACATCCTATAAGAAAATATTTTTATTTTTTATCTTGTATTATCTTCAGCTTTACTCTTTCCCATTGTTATGACTGTTACACAGTTTATTATAAACAAAAAAAATTTACTAATCCACTTAGGTTACACAACATTGGTGGCAAAATAAATGAAATGAGAACTTGTAACCTGTTCTCATGACAAATACTATTTACATATTCTGAATTATTAATTGGGTAAGTGACAACTTGCCATTTAAATATGCCTTAAGATTCTAAGGCTTAAGGAGCTCTCCTTTTAAAAAAATTCAGTTAAACTAAGATACTTTGAGAGACTTTTGTATCTAAAAAATGATGCTGAGAAGTAGGAAGGCAGAGCACATTTTAGATAAATACTAAAAGTGCCAATAAACAGAACCAAGTTTTTTTTCTGCTTCTCAATCAAGATGTTGTGTTATTCAGATCGATACACAACAGTAAACCATATTAGAAAAAATTAATCTCATGTCAAATGGTGGAATTTTACAGATTCCATAATTCAGTAAATCATGTTAATTTAATCAAAGTCCTGTGACTCAAATATAGATTTCAGTAGAAGAATGTGGTTTGACCTAAGCCAAAGGATATGGCTGTTATGACTGCTGTGATTGCCTACTTGCTAGGTTAGTAGCCCAAGGGTTTTCTAAAAACATATGCAAAGGTTGTTGGCCACTCAAACCTCTCTTTAACATTCTCAGTATACAGAATTTCCTACAGAATTGATCTACATGCTTAGAAACCATATTGGCTTAATTTCAGCTTCATGTTGCAATACGAGGGACATATGCCACCAAAATCATAGAACCGTGGACTTGAAAAGAACAGTCTCCTAAATCCCTTCCTCTAAACTTGAGAGAAAATTGTAGATCAAGAATAACAGATCAAGAATATGAGCAATTATGTACATACATGTGTATGTAAATAAATAGGAAAAGTCTGTTAATAGTAGTTGCCTTTGGGGAAGGAAATGAAATTAGAGTGGCTGGAATTCCATTTTTATTCTCTATATTTTTGCATTGTTAGGATTTTTACAATAGGAAGATTTTCTTATGCAATTCATAATACATTTTTAAAAACTTATATAATTTTTAAAGATTTAGAGAAAAGAAAATGATAAGCTTTCCTCTGTAATAATATTTTTCAGAGATAAAATCTGGTAATTTCATTTTAGATAACTTAATCCCACTGCTACAATTTAAGGTATTTTGTTTTTTGTTTTTGTGTTTTTCAAAGAAGATGGGGAAGTGCCTAACATCTTCTATAGCGGTTTTCAAATATTTTTTAAGCCCAAAGAAATCTTTCATCAAATAAAACCCTATCCTGAAATCCAACATATGGGACCAATAAAGATGGAGCTGCAGGAACCCTGTCCACTGACCCCTATTCCTCCTGGCAAGTGAAGCACATTTTGAAAGCCTCACTTCTGTAAATATGCTTTCGTATACAGAAAGATGGCTGTTAAATCACCCTTCTCTTTTTCAGATTATTTTTTTAATCTAAACGTTTAAAAGTGTTTTCTGTAATATTCCAGAGGAAATAAAAGAACTCTCAATTTGTGAATGTCCATAGGCTCTTGGTCAAGTAAAATATGCTTACTGCCATCAGCTAAATTACTGTTAACGAATCATTACACAGATAAAGTCTGGTAATTCTTGTTATTTTCTGTCTGAGCTGGGGACAGACCAACACTTAATAGGCTAATCTTAATGAGAATTTATACACATGGCTGGAGTACTGTATGTGCTATATTCATACATTTGAAAGAACATCTCCATGACTGTTCATTAAGTACTCTGTAATGATGACAATAAAAATTCTTACCTTTGATGTTTATCCACTCATATGTTGAAAGTGGAGGTTCTCCAGTCTGATATAAGTATGTCTTTGTAGAACATACAGAAACCTTCCAGTTTCTGGACTCTGCTAATCAACTCTGATCTAATGTTCAATCCCCAAAAGGATACCTATCCAGCGGTGAGAAATTCAGGTCAAGTGAAGGGTGGGACTTAAAATTTCCTTGTATTAATTACTAAAATCACTAAGAATGTTTCCGCTGAACAAAATGACCTTATCTGAAAGTGTCAGGTGTGCCAACCACACGAGACCAGGTAATCAAAGGAAAACTGTTATTCTATTTGGTTAACTGATACAGTGATTTGGCTGAATCATTGTGAAATAAAACACCATGTAATGAGATATGAATAAAAGGAACTTATTCCTAGGTAAGAAGGGACCCAATACTTGCTTCTCTCCTTTCTAATTTCTCTCCCTATCAAGGACAAGTGCATTTAATTGAAAGTTTAAAATATTACCTCTAGGCCTACTGAAATCAGAAGTTCCAGAGAGTCAATCTCTCCAAGTGTGGCAACACAACCTATTACCTACTAAGAGCCATTACTCAGGTATGCCAGTGTGTACCTTCCCCACCCCTAGGGATAAATCATGCTTGGTCTTAATCAGTCTCTGTAACACCATTCCTTTATGCCAGCTGTTGGTTTAGGGCTGAGCATGATTCACTTCTCGTCAATGAAATCTGTGGGCAAGGCTGTTGGTCTCCACTGGATATGATCTTCCTTATTCCAAAAAAAGAGGCAAAAACCTTCTCCTTTTTAAAAAATTTAATTTTATTTATGTATGTATGTATTTATTTTTTCATCTCCTGTTTTTGTCTTTAAATGGTGTGCATGTGTGTGTGGTAGGGGATGGAGCTGAGGACGGGGACTGTGTTTCTTGGAACTCTAGCAGCCATCATTTATCCATGAAGAAAAAGTCAAGATTAATTAGCTCATGGAAAGCAACCTAAAAACCTTGATATCACTGGGCTACTGAACAAACCCTGGATACACTGACCTCCAGACATCTTGTGTGTGAAAAGTAAACTTGTATTTTCAAAGGCAATTTTGGCAGAATATCATGTTACCTGCCACCAAAAGCAGCCTAACCAATACTACAGGTGATTTTGATGCAGAGTCAGCTCGGAGAAACTCTGATGAGCAGTAATGAAGAACCTTTGGCTTATAGTGCTTCCCTAGCTTCTGGACACGGTGTAAAATCTTCCTCGAGGATGAACAATCAGAGCACTGCCTCTGTATTGATATTTCTCAAAGATATCCAGAAAATAATATTTTAGTGGCTAAAAAATCAATGCCAAGGTTTTTAGTGCCTTTTTTTTTAGTCAACAGAATGATTATATAGAATGTAAGGTTATATATTTTTCCTTCCCTATCCCTGAAGTTCGTTGTAGTATTTGAATGCCGAATAAAAATAAAGTTGAGCTTATAAACATTTGATTGTTTTCTGTTTGTTCATGAAGCAAATAAAACCACAACAAAACAGCACTACTACCACTGCCTGGGTTTCATTTTTTTGGTTTCTCTACTTGGTAAAATTCTACTAGTTATTCAAGATCTAACTGAAATGTCACTTTCTCAATTAGTATTTTCTAACTTTAAGTAGACTAACTCCGTCCCTCTTTTTTCTCTCTGAGGACTCATTCACTCATTCAACAAACATCTATTAAGCTCTTGCCAGATTTTAGCCCTTGTTGTAAGGATTCAAGAATGCACAGTCTGAGGGATGAAAGGTACAGCATACGGAATAGTCAATGGCATTGCAATAATGTTGTATGGTGACAGATGGTAGTGACAGATGATATCTGTGGATGAGCACAGCATAACTTATAGACTTTGTTGAATCACTATGTTGCACACCTGAAACTAATGTAACATTGTGTGTCAACTATCCTTCAATTAAAAAAAAACACTAAAAAAAAAAAGTGAACAGTCTGACATGGTTCCCACACTCAAAGGTTGCAACCTAGTCAGAGAATGATATAGATCATTCCTTGAACAACCATAATAAAGAATGAGTTTTGATATTAGGCACATGAGATAGCAACTCCAACCCTTCACAGTCAGTGAAGTTCATTAGACTTTTACTGATTTTCTGTGGTGTGTAAAGCACAAGAGATACAAAGATTACTGAGATGTAGTCTCCATTCTTCAGGGAGGGAAGGAGACTAGTATGTTTCATCAAACCAGTTTCCTGTGCTGCCTGGGCACACAGTAGACATTTCCCAGCCTCCCTTGTGGTGAGTCACTGAGGTGTGGCCAAGGCAATGTGAGCATAAGTAATGTATGCTACTTCTATTCCTTACCTATAAGAAACCTCCATGCAATACAACACATACCTTCTCTATTCCCGTCCAATGCCTGGAAACTAAGAACTTTTAAGGTCTTAGGGGATGACAAAGCCATAACATAAGGAGAATTTGGGTTCCTCAATCCCTGAGTAGAATGCCATCAGCTGAACACCTGATTGGACTTTACATGAGTAGAAATAAGCTTTTACTATGTTAAGGTACTGAGATTTTTGAGTTTATTATAACAGTTAGTATTACCTTCAGGTAATTTAATTATGGTGGGAAAAGTGCAGGTGCAGAGTTGAACAGGGAGAGGAGGTCTTGCCCAGCGTGGCAAGGGGTCAAGTGATACTTGAATCAAATCTTGAAAGATGACTTAGCCTTGTAAAATAATAAAGACCATTACAGGCAGAAGAACCACATGATTAAGGGATGAGGAAAGAAAAGGAAAGTGCATGTAGGGAAATCTTTGCACATTTATATTAATTAGAGTATAATGAGGATAATGGTGCAAAAATGTGGAGCAGTCAGAGGAAAATGGAGATGAAAACCCTGAATGTAAATCCTTGGGTCACTGCCTCCTAGTTGGGCCATTTTGGGCAAGTTACTTAGCCAGTCTGGATAGGTTTTTTTCCAACAGTAAATGGTGATAATGGCTATGTCACAGAAAATCTTAATATAGTATTAAGTACACCACATAGTCCCAATAAAGTACCCCCCCATGTTTTATCTTCCTTTTATAAGATTTTTCTTGAGAAAAAAGCATACAAATACTCTACTGAAAAGCACAGATAAGGGACATTGCCAAATTCAAGCCTTTTAATCCTTCATATAAACTGTAGAAAAATAAAAGAGATTTCTAGAAAAGGTAAAGAGCTTTTATTATATGGACAAGAGATACTCAATGACTTTAGAAGGCTGTTAAAAACTCTTTAAAACTTATCACAATTATACTCTTCTTAACATGTATGACACATGACTACAAAATACTGAGAACATTTCCTCATTACACAAGTGCATATATAAGTAGCTCTATTTTCCCACATACGATGCTCCTAGGCTTTGTGTGGAAAAAGATATAAAACCTTTTCTCCCAGAGGAAAGATCTCTTCTATCATTGGTGTTTGTGTACTGACCAAGAGTCACTGGCCTACCAGTTATCAACAGGGCTAGTAAATAGTAAATAGATATTCAGCAATCCTTTGTTACAGAACATATTCTGTAGATGTTTTAAGTGAAGAAGTATTTTATGTTACATGTAGAGCAAGAGAATTCAGAGATAATCTAGTCAATGAGTAACAAACTCAAATGTGGGGGGGGGTGGAGGGTCTATGGCAACTGCAGAGGGTGGAGTCTCACTGAAGGCATTCACATCACTGCAAACCCCTGAATCTAATCTCATGGTTTCATTTCCCATCAAAAGAAATGGAAGAGATCCAGCTTAGGTGACCAAGGCCCTATAGCAAACATATTAATCAGTCAGTACAGAAAATTGGAACCACTTCAGGTATTTTAAACAGGAAGAGCTTTTACACAGGGAATTAAGTGAATTATTTAAAGGCTAGAGAATGTTGAAAGGGCTAGAAGTGCAGGTTCTAGACTGGGCCTCCAGGAATGACATCTAGAACACTAGCAAATGAACCACTGAGGAATGTACTATTTTTGCTACAATCTGAAGGCCCTCCAAGAACTATGGAGTTCAAGAACACCACTGTAGCTGTGACCCAGAGGAAGCTGGGATCTGGAAGCTGCCTGGACAAGGAACAGAATATGTTCACCACCTCCCTCAACTGCTTCTTGACAGCCACAGAGCTGGTGATATGACATGACAATGCTGAGTCTGGCTGTCACCACGGACGGCTGTTAAGTCCCTCCCCACACCCACAGTTCTGAAGACTAGGACTGGCATCTCCTGGACCTTCCCTCCCAACAGCAAACAGCCAAAAATAGCAGGGAGATGGCCTGTGACTCACATCTGCTTTTGAAATTTCAGACAAGTTCATCTACTTGCCAGACTCTAATTTTACATCTAGAACTCTAGTTGGAATGGAATCTAGGAAGTGTTTTTAGCTTTCCAGTTTGTTCTGTACATGAAGGCATACTAGAAGCAGGTAGGAATAGATGTGAATGCCAACCTTCTATACCCAGCACAGCAACTTTTGGAGTAGGCTCCAAGACAGACCTACATCACTGACTTTTTCCCACTTCTATAGAAATCCTTAAAAAAAAAAAAAAAAAGGAAAAATCTAGTCATTAGGGTTATAATTCTAAAGATCTTAATATTCTAGAAATATGTGAATCAGCCTCTTTGCTCACATCAATAGTATAGCATGAATCACACTATCTAATTACTTAAGAATATTCTGATTCACTGGATTTTGAGGTGCTGAATGGCAGAAACTGTATTTAATTCATATTTGTACTTCTTGTCCCCATGCCTGCTTGGCCCAGAGAAGACACACACGTATTTATTAAAGTGAAATGTTTCAGGGGCGCCTGGGTGGTCGGTTAAGCGTCTGCCTTAGACTCAGGTCATGATCCCATAATCCTGGGATCAGGCCCCATATGGGGCTCCCTGCTCAGCAGGGAGTCTGCTTCTCCCTCTCCCTGCTTGTGCTCTCTCTCTCTTTCTCTCTGTCAAATAAAGAAATAAAATCTTAAAAAAAACTAAAGTGAAATGTTTCATTCTTAGTTTAGAGAGAAACAGTAAACCAGAATTTTAGGACAGCAGTTTGTAGCAGCAATGATGTCAAGTGGAGGCCCCCTTACAGACTGGAGGAATGGGGTGTCAGTCTTTCAGTGAAAACAGAGGTTGACCAGGCTCAGTCAGGTACCTGCCTTTTCTCTGTCCGCTGGTGTCCGTTTCCTGACAGGAGGCTAAAGGAAATGGTGGCTTTCTGATATTAATCTTTTAGAGCAACAAATCACCAGAGTCTAGGGTGAGATAACAAGCCGATGGCTGATAAGTAAAAAAAAAAAAAAAAGCCACAGTGTGCCCTTTGAGCAGGCGCTTTTATTCTCCAGTCAGTAGGATCTGATGGTTCTCAGCACCTTCACGTTGCTGGCATAGCCCACAGTAGCAACACCCTCCGGTTGATTTGAGAACTAAAACACAAACAAACAAGAAAAACACGCTCTGGGCGCTTGGTGTCCTCTGAGGGCTACTCACCTCGCCGTCTCCAGCGCAGGAAGGGTGGGGAACAGAGTAAAATGTTTTCAGGGGAGCCTGGTCCAGCCAGGCGCGCGGGGTCTCCAGGCAGCGCATCTCCCCAGGCGGAGCCGGAGGCTGCGAAAACCGCAGATATCCGGGCGCTGGGCGCGCCGCGGGCTTCCGAAGCTCCGCCTTCCCCGCGCGCGCTTGGAGGCCCCCCGACGGAGGTCTGGCCCCGCCGCGCCGGAGTGATTCCCCGCGCAAGCCCGGGCGGGTACCGGCCCACCGCGGCCCCCTCGCGCGCCCTCCGCTGGGTCCCCGCTCTGGCGGCGCGCGGCCTTCCCAGGAGGGGGAGCCCGGCCGACCACGGGCCCACTTTCCGAGACCTCGGCGCGGCCCGGTGGTGTGGCAGTGGTGTGTTCTGGCCGGGCGGCCGGCCCACGGTGCCAGGACCAGCGTGTCCCCCGGGGAAACTCGCAGCGAGCGCGGACCCCGGCGACGACGAGACCCTGGTGAGGACGCGCAGCGCCGTCTCTTCTGGAGCTAGGAGTGCAGGCCAGACAGCCCGTTACAAGGTTTAACGTTCCCTAAACCAACTTCTACATTTTGGGTTTTAACTCCACCTTTCAAATGTGCTTTTTACAAGTGTCTTCTCAGATGCGGTGGGAAGACAGGATTCTTTGTCTGGGTGACCAATTCGGTGGGATAAAACACTTGTCCTCCCCCCACCTTTTTTATTGCTTCTTTAACACCGAAGCCCTTCTTACCGCATCATTTTAGATTTTAACCTTCCCATCAGCAGTTTCTTTTTTCCTTTAAAACTCTCTTTCTTTCCTGTATATTTCCACCCTCCAAGCGAGTGTGTGTATATGCGCGTGCCCCTTTCGGGGTAATTTTCATTTCCTTCAGGCATAAAAATTGTCTTACCTGTTTTTCACTCCTTGGGCCAGTTTTAATCATTTCAAGCAAGAGGGACAACGTCAAGGAAGTGTCTCCACCAGATAGAAACCACTCATTCTTGTCTCTCAGGCCCTCCTTTGTGAGTAGTATGGATGAACCTACATCCATCCAATAATCTTCAGAGCATCTAAAGTGATTACTGTATTTTCCTACACTGCTCTTCCTCTCCTAAAGCTTGCAGAAATTTCTAGTGGTATCCAGCTTCCTCTTACCCCAGGAATGGAATATATTTTTCCTTTTCTTTTAGCCATATGATCTTCATTGACACATCACCCCATTTGATTAACGTGACTTTGGAGAACATTTAACTTTCTGGTGAGATTTTACCTCAGCTTTTATTGTTTATAATGTTTTATCATCTCTAGTTAGCTAAAAGAACTAACTCTGGGGAAGCCTTTGTTAATGTTAGAATTCATTTTGTGGAATTCATCGTGTGTTTATTTAAAATTCATTTGTCATACACATGCATACATACACGTGCATACTCGCTCACAGCATAAAGTACTTCATAACATACTTGTAAGCTTCAGTGTTCCATCCCTTCTCTTGATGAGAAGTTATAGCATTTTGATTATGATACACCAAAAAAACCAAAAACAACCCCAAGTCATTTGGTCCAACTCCCCAATTCCACAAACCAGAAAACTAAAATCCAAGGTCAGTTGGGTGACTTGGTCTAGGTCACAAAACAAGCTATCTGTGATGCAGTTGTGGACTACCTGGTCCAGAACCCCAAAGCAAATCTTATAATCAATGGACTCTTCAGGAAGGCTAGTCAGTATATTCTTTGCTGTCAATTTTAACTCTTTTTCATCAACCACATAATATTCTTCCTCACATATGTTATCCTTTTATTGTCCATTTCAAAATTTTCCTCGTTAATATGAATTAATATCAATTATAAATTAAGGTTCAAAAAGGAAAGACTAAGAATAAATGCTCATTTATTATCTATATGTAGATCATACCATTTGATCTTTTGAAGTAGCAACAAATAAAAAACAAACATAAAACCCTAAAAGAATAAGAAAAACTTCTTCCTAATAATCTCTTATAGAATGATCATCCACAATTTGCTTAAGCTTTTTCTGTTTTTTTAAAGATTTTATTTGTTTATTTGACAGAGAGGGAGAGAGAGAGCATGAGCAGGGGGAGCAGCAGAGGGGGAAGGAGAAGCAGACTCCTGGCTGAGCAGGCAGCCCGATACGGGGCTCAATCACAGGACCCTGGATCATGACCAGAGCTGAAGGCAGACGCCTAACTGACTGAGCCACCCAGGTGCCCCACTTAAGCTTTTTCATGGAAAACAAAAACAAAAACAAAAACACCCCAACAACGTTGTAACCATTTTTTAATTGAATTATAATTAACATACAATGCTGTATTAAGTTCAGGTGTACAACATATTGATTCAATAATTCTATACATTATTCAGTGCTCACCATGATAAGTGTAGTCACCATACAATGTTATTACAGTACTATTAACTATATTCTCTACGCTGTACTTTTCATCTCTGTGACTTATTTATTTTATAACTGGAAGTTTATATTCCTTAATTCTCTTTTTCTATTTCATCATTCCTTAAAAATTTTATTTTCTTTAATTTTGTTTCCTATTATATGATTCACTTATATTTATTTACCCAGAGACTGTTTCTAAATTTCATGTCCTCTTAGAATTAACCTGAAATTTGGTGAAAAAAAAATCTACGTTTAACTGAAAAAATATCACTCAAATTGCCAATACTGCTAGTTCATTATAAGTTTCTTAGGCCCATGCCAAATGTCATTGGTTATTTTAAGAAAGATTTTTTACTTAAACTAAGAAGACAGCACTTAATTTTGAGTGATAACATCCGTTAAGTATAAACACTTGATGATTGTTTTTCTTTTATATAACAGATCAACAGTATAGTTCCAAATCTAAAGTCCTTTTAATGTAAGTTACTGAAGCTAAATTCCTTCCTACCTTGTGTTCATTTGTAATGGTGTAAAATTTTAAAATTAGTATCCATGTACAGACCAATGCAGAATTGTACAAAATAGTTGAATAATTTGAAATAGAAGTAAAATACAAATTAATACCTTTTTCTTAAAAACTTTCCATTATTCATATTCACATTTTAATTTTATATGCTTGCAAATTGTGGTTTATTTTAAAACTATTCATTTGCAGTGAGTTCATTATCTTTTATGTCATCTCCCTACAATGATTTCAGAAGAGGTTAGAAAGAGATTAACATATTTAAAGAATCTGACTCTCGTGAACAATGACATCATTAAAAGGGGCTTGTTTTCATTAATATGCCACTAACAGGAAAGACATGAGGGGTGAATTTTCTTCATAACCAGGTTCACTGTGGACAGGAGGGGCCTGCCTTCCCAGCAAGGAGATCAAAATCACAAGCTCCAGCCTCCATCAATGATGACAGGATTACCTGTTACATAGGCAGACTGCAGTGATAAACACAAGGAGACAGAACAATTAACCAGGTTTAACACAGGTTGTGTTTCAATTTTCCCCTCACTGAGATAGCTAAACAATGTATTCATGATAATAGGAATACCTCACAAACATTTTAGGAAAATCTGAATTAAATTTTGGATGATTTGAAACAGCTGCATGTTCTTGTGATCTTGAGTCAACTGGCCTCTGGCTAGTGTTTTAGCACAAAAGTCACATTCTAAGCAGGTGTTTGGTCTCAGAGTCGGAAAATTAAGTTTAGTGATATGCAGCCACTCCCTAAATTAGGATAAAGTATAGGCTAAAATAGTACATTTTCATTTTGAAATTCAGAACTATTCTAAAGTAGCTGAGTTTTATGCCATTAATAAATTTTTGAACATCAAGTGTCTGTCATAAAGTGGTCATGTCAATTACCAAACAGATTTTTTTATATAAGATATTGTATATTTAGTTGATTGAAATACATAAGTGTTTCCAGGAGCTGAAGCACCCTAAATGTGTCTTTAAAATTTATATGAATAATAATTATTACATCTGTTAAGCTATGAAAAAATACACTAGTTTCAGATATCCAAATCTGTACTAAACTAAGAGAATTTAAAAAATTACTTTTTTTTCCATAGAATTTTTCATTTTCCAAAGAAATAAAGCTGAAATAATCCTTGTGGTAGGGGTTTAAAAATCTTTTAACTTAAGCGTGAATATTAAATTTGTGTTCTTACTTTTACATTTATGTAAAGCCTGAGACAATGGAAGAGGCAAGAAGGAAAGACATCATAGTATGAGAACAGAAATTTTTAAACTTCAATCTATGAAAACTGATCAAATACAGTAGATAAACTAGGGGGTTATCAGACACTTTACCAAGAAATGACTCCAATTCCTCAAATTTTTTTTTTAAAGCAAGCTTTCTATTACACATATAGGACTCCTCTGGGTTCCTCTAAAAGTCTAAAGGTCTTTCGATTGCACATTTCAAGGCAGAACATTTCCAAACATTTGGAAACCTAAGCTCTGGCTAAACAAGGGCAGTTTAGCTCCTCAGCAGCACCTCCAAATCAAATGAACTCTTCTGTAGATACGGAGTCAGAGAGACCACAAATGCCAATAAACTTGTTCTATTAGTAATTTGTTTAGCAATTCCTGCAGCGACTAACAACTGTTGTTAACAGTCCCGAGAAGTGATAACTTCTATCACTAAAACATTTCAACCACTGTATTTGTCACATTCACCAACTGCCTGGTGTGTACCAAGTTACTGTAAAGAAGAGCTAACGCCATCAGCAGCACACCTGCTCACTTCTGCCTGGGTCCCTTTCTTCCTCTCTTCTCATACACTGCAGTTCCCTGGTCATGTAACATGCAAACACATAAAACAGAGAGGGATGTTCTTGTGCTCTATACCTTATAAATGTAGCTTCTGCTTTTGTAGTTTTGTGCCATTTAAGAATATATACAATAGCCATTAAGGAAGAAACTGGTTACTAAATAGTTGCAAAGTGGAAAGAGATAGAAATGGGAATTTCCATACGTGATAACAAACAAGAATTCATAGAAAAAAAGAGCCAGTAGGATTCTCTTAAACTAAAAATACCAGATGCCAAATCTGTGTCTTCTAGAGACAATTACATCTGTTTAACTCTCTCCCCATTTCACCTGAAGCTCTCATAATTTTGGAGGTTCATTCCTTGACTTCCGTTTAGTCAGGCTTTCCCCAATTATAATATTTGAAAGCAACTGTCTCTCATAAAATTGAGCAATTTAATTTTTTCAATGCTCCATGTCATTTGCTACAAGATTTAGTGACATGTAGCATTGAGTGAGGAAGAGTTGGCGGCTCAGATCACGTGGTCTGTCTTTGAGCAAATTAAATCACAACTTATCCCTATCTTGTAAATGCAACCTCTTAGCATATATATGTTGCAACTCTCTAACATGACATTATTTTGATAAGCAAATCGTGGCCAAATGAGGATAATGAACTCCCTGGGAAGAATAGTGCTTACTTCATCAGAAGCCAAGTACACACACAGCAGGGCTATTTCTTCTGGGGTTGCAAATCTTCCAGTCTTCTGTCTCTTCAGGAAACAGTTTCGTGCCTGGGACAAGAAACCATACCACTTATCAGTAATGTGAGGTGAAGTGTGAACTCCTCAGGAGGTCAAAGACAAGAGGAATCTATAGAGGTTCCAGTGGCGTGCTGCCTTGATTAATCATGTATGATACATGATAATATCATTTATATCATTAATTGTGGACCAAGTAGGACTATGGTGACTTTCAAGGTACTCAAACTATGTGTTATGTTAAACCTACACACACTGTATCAGATCAGTTAAAGAGGAGGGCTTTTTTTTTTTTTAATTTTTGAAACTGATAAAATACACATAATGTGTATTTTATCATCTTAACCATTTTTAAGTGTATAGTTCAGTAGTGTTAAGTACATTCACATTATTGTGCAACAGATCCGTCTAGAACTCTTTTCATCTTGCGAAACGGAAACTCTATACCCATTAACCAATTACTCCCTGTTCTCTCCTCCCCCAGCTCCTGGCAGCCACCCTTCTGTCTGTCTCTATGAATCCGTCTGCTCCAGGTAAGGAAGAGCACACTTTTCAACCAGAAGATTTCAACACAATCTAAAACAGTAGATATACCTCTTCGGGATTTGGTCTGGCTTGTATTCGTTCTTGCAGAGATGGGGTATCAACCGTTCCTGAATCAAAGGGGAACATTCAGCTTGGTTAATTACTCAAACTGAAAAAGACATTGACAGACTTTAAACTTCCTTTCCATATGACACAACCATCAGTGAAATCCTTCTCCGTGACTTTGAATGACAATTTCACCTCCATTTTCTATGATTTTTAAAAATACGGATCTTAATTCCTTGTGACACGAGGCAAGGACTCTGGGTGAATCGCCCAACATTCCCAAGACATATTTTCCTTACAGTACATTGACATGACACTATGGATTTTAAGCACTTTTACATGTATTATCTCAGTTACTCCTCAGAACAACCCTGAGATGTCCATACATTCGTATAAGTACTTCACCAGTACAAGAGCCCAGGATGCCTTAATGATCTCAAAACCATTCTCTGCTGTCAGGTCCACTCAGGATCCTCAGAGGTGGTGCCATGCTTGTTATGGTCCTCAGTAATTTAGATGGTTCTACATTTTCCTCATTATCTTGCCTATTTTCATTGGTTTCAAATTCCTATTTTTAACCACAGTTTCATGTTTCTCATAAAAATATAATTTGAAATTATTTCACTTTAAAAAAAGTAAGACTGATGCTAAAATGTTTAAAATCCCACTTGGTTCAAGCTCCCACAGAGCAAGTTGCCCAGATTTTTTATTAATTTGTCACCTGTGAATTGTCTTTAGACAGCCTTTTTTTGTGGGGGCTGACAGTCCTCTGGGCAACCACATGATACCTGTAAGGTCATAACAGATGATTTTACAGTCGTACCCTCTGGTCCCGAGAGTGCCATCGGGTTGATGTTCACCAGGAAACCATTTCTCAATTTTAGCATCATTTGTCATTTCTCTGGAGAAGGTGGGAGTCTTCAAAGTCAGGAAGTTCTGGCTCCTTTGTGTTTAACACCATTTCTTTAGGTCACCCGTCTCCTCTCACATTTCACCATTAGTGGGCAGCCCTTTCAACACGCAGAGTAGAAAACTGCCTTTACTAGATACCCAGTTCATTAGGAACATTTTCTACCTTCCACATCACTGCAGGCAATAGTGTTGATAAACTTTCTGGAACCACGTAACAAAGATTCCCTTGTACCCAGCTTCCAATAATATTTTCTTTACTTCTCTCACCCACAGCCCCCTAACAGCCCAGGATCCTACCAACAGTATGCTTAAGACACCTAAGCTTTCACTTAACAATATCCTCAAAATCCAGTTTTAAAATACAACTTTGATACCTTCCCACCACTCCAGACAAGTGAGCATCATCTCTTTCATATGGCTGCTATGAATGGCTATTAACTGAAACCACAGAGCAAGCCTATGCTTTCTACTTAATTGCACTGTCCTGGCTCCACTGTGTCCATGGCCCAGACTGACACGGCATGCCCCCGTCTACACAAGCCTGGTGTGGAAGAGTTGTGACTACACCACCATCAGCGCCATCCCAGACACACTCGTCCCTTGTCAGGTTTTCTTCTGTGACTGGCTCTTGAGTCACAGCTAGTTCCTTGTTCCAGACAGTTTGATAATATATTTTCCAATCTTATGAAAAGTCCAGCTGCTAAAAACAACTACATTTTCCAAATCATTTTGCCATTTATTCCACTGGGTAAATGGTACCCCAAATAGCTAGAGTCAGGTGTCACCGGTGGGTATGTTAAAACCCAGTGAAACCGTCTCGTCTATATCCTCTTTTTTCTTGGTGTTACCTAGGTTTACCTTTCTAGTCCAGGAAAAATTAGATAGAACACCTCGGTCATGGAAATTCTGCAGCTTGATGGGTATTCTGTAGTCCTCTTTTAAACTGATCAGTCAGCAAGGGGAGACCACGGTGGAATATATAAAAATCTTGTGTGGAACTTTCCAAATGACACATGATTTTCCCCATCAACTCTTTCTCCAAATTCTGGCATGCACTTTAGGTTTCGAAAAATTCCATGGGTAACTGCAAAATGCTGCTTCTCTCCAACCCCCCAATACCAGTTGTGAACCCCTGAGGGCCACCTTGATCCTGGAAATGTGATATTTAAATCCTTTTCAGACAAGAAGCTAGTGATTCTTCTTATGCTCCCTTTGGGTCAGTGGAACCCAGTGGAAGGGCATATCTACTTCCTAGACATACCCACAGTTATTAAGAAAATAAGTTATTCCTATGAAATAAGTTACAGAATGCTTTTGTTTGGACAGATCGAATGTCCTGTCTACTAAGTTCTGCTTTTCTTCTTTCCTTTCTATGGGAGGTCAGCATACATTTTGGTAAAAAGCCGGATAGAGAAGGAGAGCCTGGGTGGCTCAGTCATTAAGCGTCTGCCTTCAGCTCAGGGAACAATCCCAGGGTCCTGGGATCGAGCCCCGCATCGGGCTCCCTGCTCTGCGGGAAGCCTGCGTCTCCCTCTCCCACTCCCCCTGCTTGTGTTCCCTCTCTCGCTGTCTCTCCCTCTGTCAAATAAATTTATAAACTCTTAAAAAAAAAAAGCCAGATAGAGAATATTTTTCACTTTGAGAACCATTTATTTGGTCAATTACAACTGCTTAACTCTGCTTTGTAGCAGGAGCGCAGTCATAGCCAATATGTATGCAAACTGGGTGCGGATGTGTTAGAGTACGAGTGTCTTTACTACACAGGTGGTGGGCCAGATTTCTCCTGCAGGCCACCGTCTGCTGGTCCTCTTTTGATAGCATCAAGGAGGGTATTAACCCCTCCTTTTTATTTATGGGTCACCCCAGGTGATTGACAAGACTCAGTAGCTCCCTATGTTCTGGGAGGCTGCTTTTACTTTCTTCCTGTGGTCCTATGAGCATGGTCTACTTTTCATCTTTCCCCTGACAAGGGCATCTCTGGTCGGCTTCCTAAACACCAAGCTCTGGCCAGTTATGTGTCTTGGCCACAGGATTTGGAATTGTTCCACACACATGAATACCATTTAAACCCTTTGCACCTGTGGTTCATTCCTAATGACTAAGAATCTCGTTCCCAATCTACTGTTGGACTGTTATCTTTTTTTTTTTTAAGATTTTTATTTATTTGAGAGAGAGTGAGAGAGAGAGTGAGAGAACAAGCACAAGAGGGGGAGGGGCAGAGGGAGAAGCAGGCTCCCCACGGAGCAGGGAGCCCGACCTGGGGCTCGATCCCGGGACCCCGGGATCGTGACCTGAGCCCAAGGCAGACGCTTAACCAACTGAGCCACCCGGGCACCCCTGTTGGACTGTTATCTTAATAAGCATAGACCCTTTTTCATTTGAGCTTTTCCCCAGTGACAGGATCACTATAACGTGGTAAACAAACTTCCGTGGATGGGTAGCTCAGTGGCAGCCCTGTGGAGCCTGCCTCACCTGGACACACGCAGTTGCACCTGATCCCCTGCTGGATGAAGTCTGTGGCCACGGACTTCGTGAGGCCAATCACAGCCGCCTTGGTGGCACTGTACACACATCTGTTCAGGACCCCTGAGGTGAAAGGAAGACTCAACAATCGAAGGAACGAAACCACAGTCTCCTTGAGGAAGGGAGCACAACTGACTGTCCCCAGGAACCGCTGTCTTGCTTCCTGCCATCCCGCCCTTTTTAAAATTTGGTATCAGGTTTTCTCCCTGAAGAGGGCCGGTTTCTGACTGTGGGAAGATAATACCGTTCCTGGCACAACTCAGTCGAGACTGAGGAGAACCCGCACTGAGGTGACGGCAGTGGTCTTAGGTTCTCATTACCGGTGGGCAGAACCCTTGGGCGGATTCCAAAAGAGAATCACGAGAAAGAACAACAGAACAAACACCAGACCAAACAGTGAGGAGGCCTGCGCCCTCTCTTTGCCTTCCTGTCTCGGGCAGGCTCACGGGTGTTCTTGAGAAGGGATGCCACCATGGCAGTAACTTTCACTTGAAGTGCCCAAGTCCATCTGCCGGACTGTGATGTCATTTCCATTTGGCACTGCAGTCCCGGCTCTTGGACTTGACTTGTGTTTAGTGCCCAGATCAGCCGACCTGGGGAAGCACTCCCCCGTATCAGCGGTGCCAGCCCTTTGCACGAACCCGTGTGGTAATACTATCACACTGCAGAAGACGTGCACTTGCCTGATCCTCCCCCTTGCGGACCGTGAGGGGCACATAGTGTTTGATACATCTTTCTTGGCTAATTAAAGGGATTAATATTTCCTTCTTCCGGCCTGATTTTCATGTTCACATCCATTAGAAGGAATACAAGGAAGGGCAAAAGAAACAAATTTACTTTTTACGACTGGTTTACAACGAAGGCAAAAAAGACTGACAGTAAGGATCTTAATACCAATTTTTTAAAAAGTGGTTTTGAAATTATGTGTGGGCTTTATAATCTCTGCTACGCTCATTGCAAAAACCCACAGCTCGTGAAGGTATGGGGGTCTGTGCATCATGATTCCCAGAGGAAGACAGACCTACCTTTGATGCTGGAAGCCACAGATGACATGTTGATAATGTTGCCAGATTTCTGTGCAAGCATCTGCCAAAACAAAACAAATACCAAAAAAAAAAAAAAAAAAGCCACTCTGCTAGATAAGAATGCGACCTCTTTAGAAGATTTGCATTTACTTATGGTTTGCAAAAGCATCTTATTAGCTATTAACATGAAGCGCTGTGAGGCAGTCTTAACAGTCATTACACACTCACTGGCAGGAACATTTCCCAGGAGGATTACTGCCTTCCTTTGGCACAAAAGCATCAGTAAGACCAAGAAGGAACTCTGAGCTAAATGAAAAGTTAATGAACAATAATCATTACTTTGTATTCCTGCTGTTGGAAAAGTCTTACTTTGACACTTTTTTTTTTAAAGATTTTTTTCATTTATTTTTTGACACAGAGAGACACAGTGAGAGCAGGAACACAAGCAGGGGAGTGGGAGAGGGAGAAGCAGGCTTCCCGCTGAGCAGGGAGCCTGATGCGGGGCTTGATCCAGGACCCTGGGATCATGACCTGAGCCGAAGGCAGACACTTAACAGCTGAGCCACCCAGGTGCCCCTGACACATGTTTGTTGAAGACGTACTATGATCAGATACAGTGGTAGGTCCAGGAGTTTGGAAGATAAATGACACACTCCCTGCCTATAGAGAGTTGCCAGCTGACTGGAGGGGTTGACATAACCAGCATCTGGCAACAGCAGAGACCTCCAGATGGGGGTGGGGGGGGGGGGGGGGGGGGGGGGGGGATCAGGGTGGCGGGAAGGGACCAATCCAGGTTGCAGGACACTCAGAGGAGGGTTCCTAAGGAGGAAAGAGGTGGGCTGAGTTTTGAAAACCAAAGTATTAGCCAGAAAAATAGAAAGGTGATTTAAGAAGCAAGAACCACACGTATCGAGGCTGTATCACGGAACTGGGAGGGAGGGGGGATGGGTCTGGTTGGAATGCTAGGCGTGGGAGGAATGAGGCTGCAGAGGCCAATGGGGGCTAAGTTTAGGAATTTGGGCATTACCCTGAAGGCACTGCGGTGGTGACAATGAGGGGTTTAATGCAGAGCAGCGGCATGTTTACATTTGGGGAATACTAAGATTACTTCAGCACCATGTCGAGGAGACCCAATGGAAGCTGACAGAGTGATTTCGGAAAGGACTGATGAAAGCAGAGATGCAGAAATGTCTGTGGGCAACAGGGGTGGAGATGGTTTAGGTAGTAAGTGCAGGACGTGGTAAATGGTTATACGTGCTGAGGCCTGCCTCCCTCATCGAAGAAGTGTTTCCTAAGAACACTTCCCTCAGAATTCCCCCAAAGTGTGAAGGTCTGAAGAGGAGGATCTGTTGCTGTTTTGTCCTCCTACATGGTACACAGTAGGTGGACCATACACTGTGATGAATCAAAATCTCTTGAGGTGCTAGTTCTTTTTTAATTAATTAATTACTTTATTTAGAGAGAGCTTGAGTGGGGGTAGGGGCAGAGGGAGAAGGAGAGAGAGAATCTTAAGTGGACTCCCTGCTGAGCGCAGAGCACTACATGGGACTTGATCTCACAACCCTGAGATCATGACCCGAGCTGAAATCAAGTCGGATGCTTAACTGCGGCATGCAGGCACCCCGAGATGCTAGTTTAAAGTGCAGATTGCTGGGCCCTGCCCCAGACCTAAAGGAATAATATAATGAATAAAAAGGCTGCTAGGAATTAGAAATGTTTTCAGATGAACGTATACTTAAGTATAACATGTATGTGTGTTTTCCAGGGCATGTAGGTAGGTCCGGGGGCATGGAGACCCGTGAATGCTTTGGGGGAAGAAGCAACACCTGAAAAGCACTCCTGCCCGATGGGCACTACCTTCTCATTGAAATCAGGCTAGGAGGATGACCATAAACAAGGCGGGGCTGGTGGACACGGAGAGTGGTAAAGAGTTACAACTGCTGAGAGGAAATGGAAGACCACGACCAGAGAACAGAGGAAGGAAATGCAGGACATGCTGTGCCATGAAAGTCAAGTAAGAAGTTTCTAAAAAGAAAGCGTCTCAACAGTCAGTGTAGAGAGAGAAGTCGCTTCTGCTTCCGTGAGTTGCTCTAGCCGCTTTCAGACCGAGAGGTGCAGGAATGGAGGTGAGTGACTGGTCCAGGGAAGAGGCTGCCAAGATGATAGGTCTCCCTATAGTATTCCCTTCCTTTCTGTTTTGATACTTAGTTACTATTTGCACCCAAGAGCAGAGAGTCTAAAACAACCTAAGGCATTGTGTTGGATGGATTAAAGAGTGCAAGGAGAGGCTGAGGCGACCCAAACCAAGTCAAGGACAGCAGCAGGGGTGAAAATACTGAACCCAACTTGTTTGTCTGTGTGATAAACAGGATCATATGAAATGGGGTCCTCATCAAAAAAGACCAGGAAAATTAGTCAAGGCTTGAAAACAAAGCCTTAACATTATTCTTTCTTATCCAACCTTGCAAATAACCCATTTTTACTTATTTTTAATTTTTTTCCAGTTTTATTGAGCTATCATTCTCATATGTAACCTGTTTTTAATACCTATAGAATACATATACCACAACTGAATATATAAAGATGAGCTATGAAGTAAGTTCAGTCTCTCATCTTCAGAAGTGCAGCAATTCCTCAGGCAAAACTTTAGAATATAGTCACTAGGAGACGCTAGTGCTGCCCCTGACACTGGATCCATCTATTCGGCCAGGTCTGTCTGCTGGTTCTAAAGCCCTGTCCTTGCCTCCTTCCATGAAGTCTTCTCCACACCAGCTCAGTGCCTGCTGGTAGAGTGCGCATGCTCCTCCTGGCTCCCCACGCGATAGCCCTCTCTGGCAAATACGACTTGGCAGGTATAAAGTGAAGTGCCTAGTACGTAGGGATCCTCCATACGACTGATCTCCCAGAAACTCAGGGAGGGGCTAAGAAAGAACTCTGAAAAATTCCCTCTAGCTGTAGATCTAGTTAGTCCTACCCTAACCCAGCTCTTCTGTCCCCACTGAGCTCAGCTCCTAAACCTGGCAGACCTTGGTTTCTTGGGTCTTTGGTGATTCCATGTCTGACCTCTACCTGGACTGACAACCTAGATTCATTTATTCATTCAACAAATACTTGCCAAAGCACCTCTATGTGCTAGAGAATCTTCTAAAATACAGCAAAGGGGAGAAACTTCCACATAGCCGAGACTTCCCTGACTTTGGATTTTGCACTGACCTCTTCTTACAGTATTTTCAACTTGTTCTTTGCCTTTTAACTTAAATTCCAGTCTTGGAATGGTTTTCAGTATGTCTACCCATGAACAAAAATTTCCAAAAGTGTTTCTATGTTCTGACCCCCTGACTTTTCAGATCTGCCTGGGCTGTAAATCCTGGCTTCCCCTGGAAAGTTCTAACCTGGAAACGTGCATCACAGTGAATGAACCCAGAGGATCCCAGACAGGGATCATGTAATTTTTTCACCCTCATTTTAAATAGAATAGAATGCAAGTGCCATCTCCCACGGTGCACAGTGAAGGAGGGGCAGAGTTCAGGCTGTGAAGCCAGAGTCCAGAATCTCAGGTCAGGCTGGTTACTGTCCCTTTCAGAAGTGGCATTGACTCCTTCTGATTGCCCATCCCAGTCATTAATATCTCTTGGGATGTTTTACAAATGGGTGTTACTGGCTCATATGGATTATTGTGAAGATGCTTTAAATCATAGGTAAACTCACTAATTTGCAAGTTAGTGTTTGATATTTCAGAAGTTAACGCTTACTGACAAGTTTAAATTTCAGCTGCACTGGACCATATCCCACCCTTGCTGCCTTAGGTCACATTTGTAGAGCATTCCAGACATGAAGTAGGCTGGTTATGCACACATGACAGCTTACCTCCTGTGACCTAGGCTTTCTCCTTTTACCAGAGCCTCTGCTTCTCTCCCATATCCTAGGATCAGTCTTCAAAAAAAATAATTCAAGTCCCAAATAACATAGATTCTCATGAACTCCAAATAAGCAGAAAAAGTGAGATTTTATTAAAAAAATTTGCTAGTTTAACATCCCATGGACCCACTGAGAAATCCTTTCTAGGTGCTAAACAAGCAGATTAAAACAAATTCCTTTGTTTCCAAGTCAGGTTTTCCTAATTTTCCTTTTAATGTTCATCTTGACATTAGGTTGAATGTTTAGAGCAAAGCATCGGTCCTGCCTTGCCATTAGAAAGCTCTTCTCTGTGCTGGGTTGGCAGCTTTCGGTATGTCCGTCATCTAATCTGGCTGGGATGGAAGAGAAGAATGCTCCTCTGCATTTCACTAGGGTTCAGTTGACAACCTTGGACTGAGCTAATTCTATACTCAGTCAACCCCTTCCATTGTCTGAGCTTGTGCTGTCTGCTTACTATTGGCTTGTCAGTTCATTTGAACTCAATGTTTCTCATATTTACACTCCCCTCTCCCCAGAACACCTAGTGTGGGCTTTATATCAAAAGGCATTTAATGCTTGTTTGTAAAATAAAATGAAAAACATTGATGAGCTGTGTGAAGGCTGTGGAATTCCAGGGTAGCAGACTCAGGAGGAATGCTCTCTCTTGAGCATACACTGGCTCTCACCTCTCTGGTACCTGTGTGGCTCAGCTAAAAACAAGGGGCGTATCAGGGAACAGAAAAGCAATGGGGGTAGGTCTATCTTGAGAGCATGTGCCTAGATACTGAAATTCAAGAAGGGGCCCAACTTCCAGGGTTCAGATCCTACTCTAACCACTTGATAGTTATGTGGGCTTGGGCAAGTGACCTCACCTCCCGGTTTTATCCTCTCTACAGTGGATGTGATAAAGTAGTACCTACGTCATCACATTCCTCTGGTTCTGCATGCCTCCTTGCTGTCCCTCTCCCTGGCACCCTCTTCCGAATATACCTGAATGGCTAGCTCCCTCATTTCACTTGGACCTCTATGAAAATTCCAGCTTCTCAGTGAGGCCCTCCTGGACTTTACTGATATCCTAGCTTCTTTTTCTTTGTAGTACTTCTAATCACTCCCCAAGTTATGTCTCATTACCCATTATCCTGTCTCCTCAAAAATGGGATCTGCCTTACAGAAGGGACTTTGTTTAGTTTTCTGATATGTCTTCTGCACCTAGAATGAGGGAGACCTGCAAATAGTGCTTAATATTTCCTGACTATTTCTTAACTGGAAGGTTAAATGAGTTAATTTATATTAAATGCCTTGAAATAAATATTCAGTACAGGTTTGTCATTATGTTAGCTACTGTCACTCTTCGGCACATGTGAGGACCCTTTCTTGGTGCCCAGTGCGGAGACCTACTTATCCAGTGGTACTTATCCTGTGGTGGCAGTCCTTACTTTAGGAAGAAATGCCTTGATCATCAAGTACATGCTGCGGACATTGAGATTCATCGAGAAGTCCCAGTCTTTCTCCTCGCAGTCCAGGATGGTTCCGTGATGGACAAAACTGGAAGAGGGATTGACCAGTGGGGAAAAATGATCATTTAAGAAGATTTGTATTCCATTTCCTTACCATTTTTTTATTGTCACATAATGAGACCATTGACCCTTCTCTTATGAAGATTTTAACAATTCGGAATATCACTTAGTACATTAGGTTAATGAGTATCCAACAACTTAAGCTAAATACATTTATTTGAAAACAACATCCTTCTGTTAAAAGAGAAAGGCAAAAGTCTGGGGCCACCCAACATAAGAATCTCGGCAGGAACTGCACAGGAAATGTCAAAAACAAACGTGAGACTAGGACGCCCGCCCTGACTCCTATTTCAGGAGCTATAGTGCCCTCCAGTGGCACAGATTTAACTGTTTTCAAAGAGAAATAAAATCAAATTGCAAGGAAAACCACTGTCTCCACATTGCAGGGTAGCAAAGTAGTATCTCTATCATACGGTTCTAACATACTGAGTAAACAGAGCAGAACAAAACAAAACTCTTCAAGCAGCCTTCACTCCTTGTCAAGTCACACTTGTAAATAACATGCTCATCCTTCGTATGACAGCAAGAACCACATGCTCTACTTCTATATCGCTTATGTTGCTGAAAGTTTAATGTAAAGATGTTCAAAAACTATTTTTCCTAACTGATTTTTTTTTGGTCATGGCTCTCAGTATATTCTCATATAAGGGATGAGCAGTTTATAAAATAGATTGCCATATATTGTTGCTTTAATTTAATTTCCACACCATGTAACATATGACAAACTATAGACGGATTTTTTTTTTTTTTTTTTTTTTTTTTTTGAAAAATGATTAGGAAGAAAAACAAAAATATATTAGAAGGCTCTGGAATTTTTCTATCAATGCAGCAGTACAAATATAACATTCCATAAGAAAAGGGGAATGTCACTTAGTTCCTGTGTAAACGTCCATTGTGCTCACCTCTACTGAGCTGCTCCTGAGTAGGGAAACTGCTAGCACTACCTGTCGTCTGTGTGGTGGGTCCAGTTCCAGTCTCCCCACATTCGTACCTGATTCGGCACATTGGGTACCACCCCAGTAAGTTCAATTTAGCCACTCTCTTTGCGCTCTCTACAGAAGTGCAACACGCAGACTTCTTTTGCTGGGTGGGGCTCATTGTCCCGATAAGAAACCCTGGGCTTGGGAGGTGTGTGGAGGACTGGCTAGAATGTTGTGCCAAAAAAATGGGGAACACCTGCATTTCCATAGGCTGAGTTTCTGGTAAATATGCTTTGTTTTAAAGACATCTACTGGAAAACAGTTTTTCATTTTATTTTATGTCTTAGTGGAGCATCTACAACCAGTCCATTGGTGGGAGCCGTTACCAGCCTTAAGAAGAGCAACAGGTCTGGATTACTACCAGTTCTCTTGAGTAGACCATAATTTCCCTTAGGACTCAAGCCCGTGTCCACTTCTATGGCTTTCTCACCTGCTGAATCTTGGAATAAAAATTCTGTCTAAACTCTAGCTGTATTTCCTAAGAAATGTATAATGGTTCATGATGAATAATTTTGCCATATTATCAAAAGTGATTAAATAAGTCATAGAAAACTTTCTGTAAGGACAGTGAAATTAAAAAGTATGAATTACCCAGCAACATTAAAGAGAACATCAAGTCTCTCGATTTCATTGGCAAACTGGTCAATTTGTTTCTTCTTTGTGACGTCAAGGGTCCGAATTTGAATACCTGAAAAATAAAACAAAGGACATGATTTACCTTTAACTCATAAAATGTTTAGCCTTGAAGATTTAGCTGTTCTGAAATGTGAAGACTGTAATATTAGTCTAGTCAGGCTTCATAGGATTGTTGGCCATTAGTAGGGGTCTTAGAAATCTTAAGAATCTTATTAGTAAAAATCTTCAGGTCCTCCCTATCTTGAGCTCTGTATCAGATGCCTCTGAGTAAGCCAGCAGTAAGACGGGCAAGTGGGTCCTCTCCAGCGTTTCCTTTCCCCAGAGGTTGAATCACTGCTACAGTGACGCTGAATTCTGTCTGAGGTGCGGTGAGCTAAGAGATTGTTTCTATTTGTGCCCTTTACTTTTATTTACTAGAAATGACTTTGTTGGTCATGGGTACCATCACTTACGTCTGGACTAAACTGCAAGAAGAAACGAGAGGCCAGGGGCACCTGGGTCGCTCAGTCGTTAAGCGTCTGCCTTCAGCTCAGGTCATGATCCCAGGGTCCTGGGATCGAGCCCCGCATCAGGCTCCCTGCTCAGTGGGAAGCCTGCTCCTCCCTCTCCCACTCCCCCTGCTTGTGTTCCCTCTCTCGCTGCGTCTCTCTGTCAAATAAATAAATAAAATCTTAAAAAAAAAAAAAAAAAGAAACAAGAGGCCAGAAGAAGAGATGAAAACACTGACCATGAGAGATCTGGTGTGGGATCTGAGAGAGACACGCTGTACTAGCTACTAAAAAAAAAAAACAAAAAAAACCCCTAAACCAACAAATAGGCTTTTTGGTCATTTGTATGATTTTAAAAATATATGGTTTATTTTATTCTTCCCTTTTGGATATAGAAAAGAAAGATTATAAATGAAGAAGGGGAAGACTAAAATTGAGTTTCAGAAGAACTTCCTTTGCTTTGTGCTTTTCTAGGACAGCAGCTTCCCTTAGACTTGTTGAAATAACTCCACATGGTCTAATTCAGTTAACTAATTCAGTGAACTCAGTTTTTCATGTAGCCAGTTCTATTTTGCCAAAACGGTTAACTTTCAAATGAGTTCTATGTCCTGATTTCTTTCGAGTAACGCCAATCGAAACCCTCTGATGTTGGAATTAAGGTTTAGTGGGGTGCAGTGAGGGACAATATGCACCCAAACAAGTTAATCTCTTACAGTTTCTGATCATGATATATGATTTAAGGCTGAGCTGTCTCCAGTATGAGCATTTGAAATGCAGCTAGTCTGAACTGAAATGTGCTGGAACTGTAAAGTACACGTGCATTTCAAAGATTTGGTATAAGAAATGTAAAATATTCCATTTTTTATACCGTGTATGTTAAATTTTTTTTACTGTGTAAATTTTTTTAATACTGTGTATGTTAAAATTGTAATATTTTAGATGTATTGATTAAATATATTATTAAAATTAATGTCACCTGTGTCTTTTTACTTATTAAATGTAGCCACTAGAAAATTTACAATTATACATGTGGCTCACATGTTTCTGTTGGACAGTGTTTCCCTCACAGAGAGGCACTCAAGTGGAAAGTCATCGTTAAAAGTTAAAGATAAGGGGTGCCTGGGTGGCTCAGTTGGTTAAGCATCTGCCTTTGGCTCAGGTCATGACCCCAGGGTCCTGGGATATAGCCCCAAATCGGGCTCCCTGCTCAGTGGGGAGCCTGCTTTTCCCTCTGCCTCTCCCGTTGCTTGTGTGCTCTCGTTCTCTGAGAAATAAATAAAAGCATAAAAAAAAAAGTTAACAAAACAGGGGCGCTTGCTTGACTGGCTCAGTTGGTAGAGCGTGCAACTCTTGACCTCTGGGTCATTAGTTCAAGTTCTACCTTGGGCTAGAGCATACTTAAAAACAAAAAGTTAACAAAAACTGTTAAATTTTCACATGTAATTTTGTAACTGAGGACTGAATCCTTTAACATGTTACATAAATAAAATATTTCAGGTATACATCTTAGAATGTTTATACATTTAAATATATAGATTTTTGTCTGTAGGTTTGCACAATATAGATTTGATATCAGAGAATCAGGTTCTAAAGAGAAGGCCAGTGGAACTGAGTGGGTAAGGAATTTTCTTTCAGCATCTGAGCACTATTGCTTTATAATACTTTGCAGAGTCTGAATCCCAAGTTCACACTGCCAACTTGCTTACCGGGGTACTCTTCCAGTTCCTGAAGTTTGGACTCATTGATATCCGTGGCGATGACTTTGGCACCTTCTCTTGCAAAAGCCTGGGAGACACAATATACAAGTAAATCCTTTGTTTATTTGATTTGATTCCATTCTCATTAATGGAAAGTCAGTTAGCCTTTCCCCCTTTATCTTATTTTCACTTTTTCCCTATAAAATAGATGGAATTTCAAGCTCTCTACTCTCACTTCACCCTTCCCATTGTTATTATTTTTATCATTAGGACAACGTAACATACATTGCGCTTGTCATCTAACCTTGTCCCTTTAAGCATTATCAAATAAAATCGTGTTTTTAAAATCTAGGACTCTGTTACTGATACCTCTCAAAATACTGTTCTGTGATGTGATAGCCTGTATTTCTCGTTTCTGAGCAAGTTCTTATTTTCCACTTCTTATATTCCAAATAATAAAAGAAAATGGGTTATTTCAACACTTTTTCTCCTCAGAGTATACTACTGTTTTCATAAATGTCAAATACTTTTATTAAAGTCAATACTTTAAATGCATTAATTAGCTAAGGTGGGGGTTATAATGTGCAAGAAGTTGGTATAAATTAGAAGGTAAAGGTAACCCGATAGTCTTGTAACTCTAGAGTCCTCTACCTGAACTGATGTAATTTCAGAAATCTATGCGTTCCCATAGGGCCCGTGCAGTAAATATAGTGCAGAGAAACTGAGGCAGAGGACTACCTCTCTCAGAGTCAGAGGTTATCAGTGATGTCACATAATAAACATGGGAGGTGTTCATGCCTTCGTCTTTTCCCCGGGGGTCAGGGATAGCGACTTTTCTTTTTGTAACTTAAGACAACAGAAGCACAAGATAAACAAGAAAAAAAAAAAGTAGAGCAGAATTAAATGACCATGGGATCTGCCCACATAGTTCAATACCTCAAAGTTAGTAGGCAAACCACAGATAACAACTTACTAAGGCAGCTGCCCGGCCAATCCCCTGAGCGGCAGCTGTCAGCACGATGACCTTCCCATCAAGTCGACCCATAATGGAACCTGCGGCTTAAGCTACAGACGCGTGTTGAATGGCTGAGCACCTGGTCCTGTGCAGCGATGTCTAGAATGAACAGTTCAGTGAACTCTTTAAGAACTTAATGACAGCATTTCTGTACAAATCGTCCCATCATCTGAATTCTCCAAAAATGCTGACTCCAGATACCTAGCTCGGTATTATCAGAAACATTTAGCACAACCCACTGAAGTGATATATTGGACTTTAATCCACCAATTGGTTTCTTGAGTACTTAGAGAAGACAGCATCTGATACTAACGGAGCAGGGGCGGGAGTCCTTCCCCTCGCTACCACCACCGTTCTCCCCACTGTCCCTATACAAACTGCTATAGCATTGTATGTGCCCTTACTAGTGGGGGCTGCTTCTTGATTTCTCTGCTGTAAACTTTTGTTGGGGTTTGCACTATCGATTATCTATGGCTTTTCCTTGTCACTGGGATGATTTCATGGTTGGCCTCAGAGAGTCATTGAACAAAAGAGCTGGAAAATCAAATCACGTTCAGTACTCCCATTTTATAGATGAGAAAAGTGATCTGACTTGCTCAAGGTCACAGACCCAGTTAATGATGGAGCCAGAACTAAGCTCAGGCCTCCTGACTCCTTTGCTATGTGACATTTCACCACACAATGCTGCTGATCCTCTCTTAAAGTTTCAGCGTGCTACCAGCAGTAATTTTCAGAATGGAGGACTGAGGAATTCTGACCTAGGGAAAATAAGATATGCATAAGATATTTGGTTCTTGGACCGTAGATCGCAGGATGAGAGGGAATGGCTAATGATGAGGTTGGGGGTAGTTAAGAGTCAAATGATGATCAACTGAGGCCATCTTCAAGGAACTGAGTACATTTTCTCACCCCACTGTTCTTAATGGGTGCCTCTGATCTCACAAGTCACACAATGGCTGCTTTGTCCCAAGGCATCACATCCCCATTCCAGGCAAAAAAAGAAAAAGAAAAAGGTGGTGGTGGGAGATAAAAGCGAGAAGGCTTCCAGAGTGTCCTCACTTTCTTTGAGAAGCAAGCCCTCCTCAGAAATTCCAGTCTTCATTTCACAGGCCAGCTCTAGCAGCAGGGGCTAGAATTTGAGGTTTTGTTTTCTAGCCTCTATGATAGAAAAGCTGGGGGAGGGGCGTAGCGAGCCCACTACTTGGTACATGTACAGATAACCTACACAATCACCCTGTTCAATTACCTGCCTGATAAAGTCCAGGTAGCTCGCTAGTCTTGCCTAGAGGACTCACATGATCTAGTCCATTCTGTTGGAACCTATCTCTGTTCTCCCCAGCCAACCTTGGCTTTTTGCTGTAACCAAGCCTCCGCGCTTTATCTAAGCTGGGAATGCTGAGGGGCTGGTTACACCTGTGGGCAATGGGCACCAAAGGACTGATGGAAAGAGTGTGACAGAATCAGACACGTATTTCAGGAAGATCACTGTGGAGCAGTCCCGGGCGGGGGTGGGGAGTGGGTGGTTTCCTGGGGAGGGTGTGCTGTGGCCTCAAGGGCCTCCCGTGAAATTGCAGGGAGGGAGGGGATGGAGAGGGGAGCGGGACGAGCGCAGCGTTTCAGACAGGAGGCCGGGCCTGGACACCAGTGCACTACCTTCAAAGGGATGATGTGGTCTGTGCCGTGTCTCGAGGCTGTGAATTCAAACCTAGGCCTCGGATTGCAGGTCCAAGAGAAGACCTCGTGGGTCGCGCTGTTCCTGCGGTCTCGGGCGGGCGCCCTCTAGGTCCGCACGCGGCCGCGCTGGCTGTGCGCTGAGGCCGGTGCGTGAGTTCGCATCCACGCGAAGGCAGACCCGCTTTGCGGGACACAAGAGACCCTGCGGACCCTCCGGCCACCGCCCAGCCCAGCCGGCGGCCCTCGCTCCCAGCCCTACGGTGGCTGGGGCCTCCCTCGGGGGGTCCGACGGTCGGTTCTCTCATTTCCTCTCGTATCAGCATTTTCTCTAGTACACGCGTGCACGCCTTAACTCTGTGTTGGAGTTTTGCTTCTCAGAGGGCCCCACTAACAAGCGGCTCCAGGGACCTGCTTACAGCTTCACCGATGATGTTCTCGGAGAAAGGCTGCATTTGTTATGCGCCCCGGAGGCTGAACTTTCACAGTGCCCGACCTCCTCTGATGCCAGGGAGTTGCACCGTTTTTTTTTTCTTTTTTTTTTCTTTCTTCTTACACGAGTGATACATTTTCACTCTAAACACGTAAAGAGTTGAGAGATATGTATGCTTCAGAAAGTAAGAGACTCCAATACCCGCCCCCCCATCTTGGGCATGGTGTATTAAAAAGTTATTATTTTGCCCCCCTGTCATTGCCGGTTTTAGGTGCATGGCACGGGAGGCACGTACCAAGGTTTTCCCTAGGATTCACTGACACCGGAGAGGCGCTTACTGAACAACTGCTCAAGCACAGAGCAGCCGCTTCGCTCACTCTGAAATCTCTTCCTCGCTGGTCTTGTCTTTCCGGGGCCAAATTTGAGGGCCAAAGCCTTACTGTTGGAATAAACTACACTATCAAACTAAAATGAATTTATTTGGGAAAATGAGGGCAAACGTGACCTGAAATGGTAAAATGAGGCAACTCTCAACAAATGCAACGTGAAAACCACACTGAAAAACTTACAAATACCAGAGTTTCAAACTTGTTAAAAACACACCCTTATCTTGATCTAACTGCTGAGATTAATCTTGAAAGAGGTACCTTGCAGAACAGAGCAAATCTAAACCTCCCCCTGTCCCAGTCTGAAGTGTCATTTAAAAAAATATTAGGAAAACTTACTTTAGAGCAGCAAGTGGATGTCGTCCACCAGATCCCTGGGCGAGCAACAAACTCGAGACCTTTGTACAGAAACAAGTCAGGCGCTTAATAATGCATGTCGGGATTTGTAGTTTCCTTCAGTTTTAAGAAAAGGAGGCGCACATTTATACACTATATATGTGTGTGTGCTGCCATCTAGTGGAACTCAGGTAGAACGGCTGACTCCAAGGAGAAGGTGAAAAAAGGAAAAGCACCTTACAGCTTACTTAGGATAGGGAAATCATTTCCTTCACTTTAATCCAAGTCTTTCTTTGTTGTTTGTCCGTGCCTGCTATGTGCTGTTCTAAGATATTAAAAATTTAATGAGTCAGAAACATCACATAGAAGACAGCAGGGCAATAAAATAGAAGGACCTCAGTCATTTAAGATAGTGGAGGCTTCCTTCCTGCCCCTTCATCAAGATTGTTTTGAGGGAGAGAAATAAAAATTTCCTTGTGTTTAAGGTAAAGTTATGGTTGTTTTGTCACACTCCGTCTCTTCTAACACTTGTTCATATTTAGTGCCAGAGTGCAGGCATCCTGGGTACACTGAGGGGCAGGGTCCGGGTAGCACTCTGAACTTCATAGTGTGGAGGCTTGAAAGGGAACGTGTTGGGTAAGAGCAACAGATAAAGTCTGGTCGAAGAGAACAGAGATAATAGACTACGTCTAGGACTAGGTCATGTGTGCCGGGCTTAGTAAGTCATACTGTAGCAGGTGTATAATTGAACAGAGTGATTGTGTAGGTTATTTTGTGCATGTACTATCTACGTTGGTTCATTCAACATCCACCTACCTCACTTTCCCCTGCCTTTTATTTTATAAAGGTCAGAAAACAAAACTCTCATATTCCTAGCCTCCTTTGCTGCTAGAGCTGGCCAATGAAATGCAAGTTGAGGATTTCCTTTTGGATAGAAAGGCAAGGCCACTCTGAAAGGCTTTTCCTTCTTTTTGCCTGGAATGTGGATCTGCCTTGGGACATGGCAGTCATTGTGTGACTTTGCTTGAGGTCAGAGGCACCCGTCAAGGACAGAGCAGGTAAGGGAAGGAACCTGATTCCCTGAAGACAGCCTTTATGCCACAGCACTAAACTAACTCCTCTGGGGTTTTTTTTTTTTTTTTTTTTAAGATTTTATTTATTTATTTGAGAGAGATTGAGAGAGCACGAACAGCGGGAGGGGGTGCAAAGGGGCAGAGGGAGAGGGAGAAGCAGACTCCCCACTGAGCAGGGAGGTGACATGGGGCTTGATCCCAGAACTCCTGGATCATGACCTGAGCTGAAGGCAGATGGGTAATCCACTGAGCCACCCAGGCACCCCCCACCCCGACCCCTGCCCTGAGATTCTTAGGCGAGAAAAAGGAACTTCTTTGGATCACATTTTCTCCCAGGTTTTTTCTCTTTGGAGCGAAGTATATTCACAATGGTCACGGTGGTTCAGAACAAAGACTGTGCAGTCAGAAAGATGAAGATAAGTCCCATGTCCTTTGCTAGCTGAGTAAATCATTTAACTCTCCAAGCCCCAGCTTTCTTATCTGTAAAAGAAGGTAACCGTAGCACCTGCCTCAGGCATGTGAGGAGAAAGGACTAGGCATTCACAACTACCAGCACATTGATTACATTTGTACTTAGTAAATGTGAATGATTATTAAAATTCAATTACAGTAGATGAATTACAGTAGATGAAAAATATCTCTGATCTAATTTCTGCATATATAAACACACAGAGTCTTTGATAAGACTGTCCCTCATTGCCCGGGGTAGCTTCTAACGGAGTCTAATGATTTCTAATGACACCCAGCTGTGCTCCTTGCTTTAGTAACAATGTCTTTAACTTTTGAGTATTTTAGAATACAATTTTTATGTATATGAGGATTCTCTAATCAAGGTCAAGTCTAACACTACTTTCTTGGTGCCGCTTTCTTCAGCCTCCCTTTGTCCCGATTTCCAACAATAATGCCGACTCTGTGACAGCCTAAGTAACATGGTGTTGCAAAAATTTGCTTACCCATCTATATTTTCCATGGAGTAAATTTCTTCAAGGCTAGGGACTATATCTTTTTCACCCTTATACTGCAGTCAGCACATACTATATTTTTCAACCAAACATGAATTTCACAAAGGCAGTAACTTTTGGTGCCTAGATCAGTGATTGGCACACAGTAAACAGCCATTAAATATTTGCTGAGTATGAATGGTAGGCTCTCAATAGGTTTCCTGGATATAATTTTGCCAGGCTCTCCAGAAAATGTTTCCTATGAACAATAATCTATTTGTCTTCTTTGACTTTTCAGACCATTTTAGTGTTGTCTGACCATATTATTGCTTTTTATCATTTTTGCATGTTTCATTGTTGACTTTCATCATTGTCTCTTCACAGCCATTTATCATGATATTGAAACCCCAGATCATGAGAGTGAAGCAACATTTCTGAGGGAGATGTCAACAACATGGGGGAGTAGAAAGTCCCACCTCTTTTCCTCCCACAGAGACACCGATTTAAAACAATATACAGACCAAAATACCTTTATGAGAACTTAAGTCAGTTAGGAAGTCACAGGACCCTCGGTATGGGGAGAGCTGAGAACAGCTGCATTGAAATGGGCAAGAAGAGTCATTTCCCTTTACCCGTGGCTCCACCCACCGCACCCCTTACCCAAGTCAGCACAGCTCAGCCTCTGGCTCTCGGTTTCCCCAGGGGAGTAGGGGGAAAGAGAGGAGTGGAAAACTAACCCAAAGTTCTGACTTTTTCAACGGAAGCCCAAAGAACTGGTTTCTGTCTTGCCTGACTTGGAGTGCTGATGGAACCGGCATTAATTGACACTGGAGGGCCTGCAGTGCCCCAGATGGAGGCCGGAGTGGTTCAGCATAGTTGGGAGAGAGGGAGAAGAGTGGAGCATGTTCTTGGTATTCCAACTTTTTGGAGGGCTGTCCAAGATTGGTACTTGTCTTGCCTACCTGGGGTGCTAATGGGGAGCTGATATACTTTGGATGCCTGAGGGCCAATGAGAACAAAGGGGGCGGGGGTGCGTCTTACCGCAAGAACATGCTGTACTGAAGACAGACACCAGAGGGAGCAAGAGATCCAGCTCCTAGAAAAGAAATTGGTAAACTTCTCTAATTGGCAAATTATACCCACAGCCCAGAGGTCACATCCCCCTAAAAAGGTTTCAGAGATCCCCAGGATCTCTAACCAGGCTGACAGGTGAAATCTTTCCTTGTATGAAGCAGTCTGTAGACCAGAAGAGGTGGCTCCTTTTTCAAATGGATAAAACTCAGCAAAAAATCAGAAGGTGCACACACACACAAAAGAAACATCCCCCAGGGATGCCGGGGTGGCTCAGTCTGTTAAGCGTCTGCCTTCGGCTCAGGTCATGATCCCAGGTTCCTGGGATCGAGCCCCACATCGGGCTCCTTTTTTAGTGGGGAGCCTGCTTCTCCCTATGCCTGCTTCCCCCCGCCCCTGCTTGTGCTCTCTCTAATAAATAAATAAAATCTTAAAAAGAAAAGAAACATCACCCAAAGATCCCCTTAAGAATATGATAAAAGTATGGACCCAAGTATCCTAGAAAAATGACAAAATTAACAAATTAACATAAAATTTCAGAGGTTTTACAGACTGCATGAAGCCCATCCATAGAGGTCTTATGTATCTGTGGGGACTCTGGGTTTAGAAGAATTTTTCTACTTTGATAGAAATTCTGGTGCTGTTTCCTCATGTCTGAAAGAAAAGGATAGAATAAATGGTCCATGAAGTTCTTCCAGCTGGGAGTAAAATGTAGTAGAGTACAAAGTCTGGTAACAAACCAACCAATTTAGAGTGCTTGTACGGGGGCTGGTGGGTAACAGAAAAGCGAGAGAGAACTTTTTTATTTATTATAGCAATAGAAAGATTAGCCTAGAAAATGAAGAGGTCAGAGCACTTTGCTAAACTTAGCAACTTAAATCCAGAAAGCATGTATATATTCTCATAGCAAAATTCTATAAGTCAAACAAACAAGTAGAGCCAAATATACGCTGAGTACCCCACCAAGAAGCTATTAATTACTGTTACATAGACTTGTGATTCAGAACCATTAATTAAACATTTATTGAATGTTCAAGGTACTTAAAGAGGAGTTTATAGTTTTGTTAATTAAATGATGCTTTAATGTATGCATAATGCCTTGGGAATATCTAAGTCATATGTGGATAACATTACATTAATAAAAATGAGTACATTTTATGTATACATGGAAAGACTGGAAAATTCCTTCAATAATTTTATTCTTTACAAAATATATAAATAAATAAAACAATTCAACTTGTAAAGTATTACCACATTCAAAGAAGACATTGCTATCACCATTCTAAATTACTGGAACGCATTCATCTCCTATTCCTTCGTCTTCCAATTCTAGTGGCAAAATGAAAACTGAACTGAAATTAAGTTGGACTGTGACAACATCGCCAGGGATAGGCACATGAAGTAATAAACAGTCATTTCCAAACAGGGAATGCTGGGCCCCCGGAAAAGTGACAGGAGAGGAGTCTACTGTGTCCTGCACTCGGGTGCATCTTTTCCTGAAGAGGCGTGCCAAGGAGCTGGCTGAGGCTCCACGCTCTCTGCTCCAGCAGTTTGTTCTTCTGAGGAAAAACAAAAAGCAAAAAAACCCAAAAGTAATCTTATTAAAACACACACACACACACACACACACACACAATTTGAATACAACTGGAAATGGAAACGATGTTGACAGGAGAGATATGAAGAATGAAAAATGACAATACGGTCATCAACCTCCTTGTGTTTGGTCACTAAAAAGGTGTATTTCATTTCATCAGAGGTGGAGAAGTTTATTCCCCATTTTCTCAGAAAAATCAACTGTTAGAGAAGCCATTTTGTATATAAAACCAAGAAGTAATAAAGTGTCACTTGAAATTCATCAGTTTGAGATTCAAAGTGAATCAAACACAGATGGAGTCTAATTTTCCTTTGCCCTAATTTTAGCAAAAAAAATGATGTGCTAAATAAATAGCATATATTTTGGAGAATATTTCGCCATTCTTAGAGAGTACTTCAACTGCATTTATGTTTATAAACAATATTCATTTTCAAATGATTATATTCATTAAAGTAAATCTCACATACCTGGTCTTTGCAATTATCTCAAGTTGTTGAGAAAATTTAAGTTATTTATAATTCAAATTAAAAACTAACATTAAAATTCTTTTTGAATAGTATTTTATTAATTCTGGCTGAGTCTATTTCCTTTAATTCTGAATTGGTCAGTTTTTTTTTTTTAAGATTTTATTTATTTGACAGAGAGAGAAAGAGAGAGAGTGAGGGAGCGCACAAACAGGGGAAGCAGGGGAAGCAGCAGTGGGAAAGGGAGAAGCAGGCTCCCCACTCAACAGCGGAGCCCGATACGGGAGGGGGCTCGATGCCAGGACCCCGGGGTCATGACCTGAGCTGAAGGTGGACGCTCAACTGACTGAGCCACTCAGGCACCCCTGAACTGGTCAGTTTTTGATTCATATATTCTTCCAGCCTACTCTTTTATTTATTTTACTTAAAAATAGTACCAGAGTGATCCATATATTGATAAAAACACTTAAGCATTTCTATTTGCTGTTGAATTAATTTATATCATGCATGTGCCCCTGGCACTATCAGATAAAATTGAAAGGTGATTAAATGTTTCTCAGTTTTTTGGGGGCGCCTGGGTGGCTCAGTCAGTTAAGCGTCTGCCTTCAGCTCAGGTCATGATCTCAGGGTCCTGGGATCGAGCCCCACATCGGGCTCCCTGATCAGCGGGAAGCTTGCTTCTCCCTCTCCCACTCCCCCTGCTTGTGTTCCCTCTCCTGCTGTGTCTCTCTGTCAATTAAATAAATAAAATCTTTGGGGCCCCTGGGTGGCTGAGTCGTAAAGCATCTACCTTCGGTTCAGGTCATGATCTCAGGGTCCTGGGATCGAGTCCTGCATCGGGCTCCCTGCTCAGCGGGGAGTCTGCTTCTCCTTCTCCCTCTGCCCCTCCCTCTGCTTGTGCGCGTGCTCTCTCTCTCGCGCTCAAATAAATAAATAAAATCTTAAAAAAAGTTTCTGTTTTTCAAAAGACTCTTTTAAAATAGTGTCTATGTATATACAGCAAAAATTCCATGTAAGTGCTAGCTAATGAAAGGTCCTTAAATGTTTGTTTAAATACTATTCCATAAGGTGAACAGTTCAGAAATTTTTTCGAATTGTTTGGTGCCTTCCTATATCCCCAAGAGCACTTCCAGACTGCTAGCTTGATCTAATTTTGATGTGTGGTTGATGAGAATGGACTGATTTCTTCTAACGTCACACATCTCGCTGGTCTGGTCCGTCCACTTCCACAAACACTGGCTACCTTCGCTTGGGGCCAAAAATGATTTGGCAGCTGCCTCTCTTAGTGTACAATTTTGTTGCTTTAGATGTCTACGACTGTAAGGGCATTTCCGACAGGCAGATGCGCTGTCCCATGGACACGTGATCCATGCTGTGCGGTGAGACCTACAAGAAGCGCAGTATTACAGAGCCTCTCCGCCAATGCTCCACACCTCTGCGTCCGGCACCTGGGCCCAGCTGGGGGTGACCCTTGACACTACCTGCCTCCGACCAGTCAGGCGCCTCGTACTACTGATTTTACTCCCACATCTCACTGGTCTGGTCCGTCCACTTCTCTCCATCTCTTCTATACCTGTTCACATCCCCGCTACTATCACCCCTTGCTTGGACAATTGTCATCGACTCTTGCTCCTATTATTTGTTGGTTACCATATAGCTAAGGAGGTGTGTTCAAAATTTATAACTCATTATGATCCTACCCATCATGTGGTTTAAAATCTTTCAAAGCCTTCCTCTATATGCTTTCAGGATAAAGTCAAAGTTCCTGTATACAATGTACAAATCCCCACACACCTGGCTCTTCTCTTGGCCTCACTGCCTCCAACCGAAGCAGCTTGTGCTCACTGTGCTCTGACCAGCTTCCTTCCAGCCCTTCCCCGGCTTCCGGTCCGCCCTCACTGTTCTATCTGCCCGAGATACTTCCCCTCCCCTCTTCGTTAAGCTGACTCACATTAACCTCTTAGATCTCAGCTTCCTTCTTCAAGGAAGACTTCCTTAATATTCCTGAAACAAAAAACCTATCATATGCCTCACAGCCTTTTACACTCTAGAATTTTATTTTATTTATTTTTTTGACTACTTGATTACTGTGTGTATCTCCTCGTAGACTGTAAGCTTCTGTAGGGTAGGGACCATGTCTGGTTTTGGTTATCAATGTACCATCAGGGTCTCATCTCTGACACATAGTTAGAGACCAAAATTTTTTGCTGATTGAATGAATAAGTAAATGAAACAAGTCTATGATCTGGCTTGCCTAAAATGAATATAATGCTATTGGAAATACTGGCCCAGTGCATTGATAAGAAAGGCTTCTTCAGTGAAAGTTTTGTTTATAGGGTAGCGTCTTCATGTTTTTAAGAGAGTTGCTTATTGATCTTAAGGAAAAGTTGAAGGTTTAAAAGGCAGAATAAAGACTTAACTTGGGGTAAAAATGATGGACTTTAGTGCTGTGCTTTGGAGAAAATTTCTCACGACAGAAGTGCCACATGAAGTCTGTGCACTGTAGCGTGCTCAACTATATCTTGTCTAACCTTGTCCTGTGGGGCCACAAATTAAAGGTAAGTTCTGACAGTTATTCCCGATTTCTAAAGAACCAGTATATTTACGTACCTGGGCAAAGGCCTAAGCTGGAGTTATCAAAATACCGAACTGGATGAGGTGTCGGTAAAGACTTTGATCGGCTGTCAAAAAACCAAGACTTCGGTGATTCCCTTGGCACAGGATCTGGTAAATTCCGTTCCTTGCATTGAGAAGGCGTATGCGGCCTCTTTTTGGAAGCTGTTCTAGTCACTTTAGGAGACTGAGGAGAATTCTCACAACTAACTTCTCTGTGAGTCTCTCTTTTAAGGATTCTCTCCTTCCATGTTTTGACCTCGTTGGAAAGATGATGATTATTGCTTGAATATAGGAGGAAAAAAAAAGGGAGAGACTGTAAGTCTGCACAATTCCTGAATTTATTCACACGGTACATTCATTCTCTATGCCCTGGCCACACTGTACGTCTTTCAGTTCCACCAACTGGTTATTCTTCCTGACCGAAAGCCTGGGCACATGTTACCCTCTGCCTAAAAGGCTCACCAGTCTCTCTTTTCATCTGGCCTAACCCTTGCCCTTTTCCACAGCTACTCTTATTTCAGTTTCTTCATCATCAGTCCTCCCCACACCTAGATAAGGTCCTGTTCATGTTTTTTTTGTTATTGCTGTTTAATAGCACTTGTTGCAAAAAATTGGTTGTATAGTTATTTGTTTAATGCCCATTTTTCTTCTGTTGTATCACTAAAGTGCTTGGCACAAGATTCTAATCTTTGATAGAAGCCAAATATTAAATTTGTTAGAACTGCTTCCAAAGTAAAAGCAAATAGACTACAATAATGGACTTAAGGAATTCTCCTTTGACTTGGGTATGCAGACTTGTGGTCTATTTAAGCTGCCCCTCAAAGATCTTTGTTTACTTCCTATTTCTTGGCTTCATTAAAAATAGGTCAATTGATAGATAGCAAACATCTGGAATGGGGCTACTACAGTCTTATCCTTTTTAAAAAAAAATTATTACATATATTCTAAAACTCACTTTCCCTGTATGCATGAAGGGTTGCCAACTGCAAAAAACAGGTATGGAGGTGTATACACCGAGCTCCCTACATGTAATAGCCAGAAGCATAATTTCGATATCACATAAGCAGATCTTACCTTAAGAGTTCACTCTTTTGCCTTGTTAGCTGTTCATTTTGTTGCTTTAACTTGGAGATTTCTTTCTCTAGCCGTATATATTCACTTTTTAAGATAAGAGCTTTTGTGCTTTGTACGATGCCACTGCCACCCCCACATGTTAAGGGTTTATTTGAAGGCTGTGAGTCCATACATTCTGATATGACTGTGAGGGAGGCAAAGACACAAATAGGCAATGATTTTCATTATCTCCAAAGTTCAAAATAAAGAAGCATTACAAAGAGCCATAAGTCACTGCAAAAACCAGAACATCTCAATCACCATGTCCCTAGAAGCCATCCTTCCTTCCTCCTTCTACCTCCCCTCCCAAGCCTATTTGATCTACACTTCTAGTCGTCTCTAGAGTCCTCTTGCTTCTCTCCAGCCACCAATTCCACTAGCACGGCACTGCTGGCTGGACTGTCCCACTACGACGGCAGCAGCCGCAACCCCCCCGGTTAGTGTTGTCCTTCACTGCTCTCTCCTCTTCATCAGGGGATGCACGGGAGGCCTTCTTACAGAACAGAAAGTGTGTGTGGGGTCCACCACCAGTCATTCAGTGTGCTGTAAGTCCTCAACACCTACCTGTTAACTAAATAAAACTCAGAATGATACTAAAGCATATATTAAGTATTCTACACTGTATGTGTGAAGCTAAGGTAAGGAATTGTTTTGTAAAATTGTATAACGATGTGAGGTGCTTATAAAGTAGAACAGTCCACTGAGTAACTGATAACTTTACAAAAGGTACGCTGTGTGTGGGGAAGATACTCAGTGTCCATTTTCTTTTGAATTACTCTGAGTTCAGATACAGTATGCACCTGAAAGTCACACATTGAGAGTAATTATCCTGACCCTTCTGTGACAACAAAGCATGCTCGTTTCTAGTTTTATCACTGAAGTTTTCCAGGTAAGGATGCACTTCTGCAATAGACACTGGAGAAGTTTGGGCTAAACATGTATGAGACAACAACTTTAACACTATCTCATTTTTGTTTTTTAAATGAGTGGATAATAATACACACAAGTATTATCTTATGTTGGTTTGACATTTAGAATTTTCAGTGTGCTTTCACACACAACTTTCAGTTTGATCCTTACAATACGTATATATATAAGCTAGGAGGTCGGGTATTATCCCCATGATTTCATATAGCCATGAAGTGAGGGGGACCTGACCTTAGTTCACTGCTTGTTTACTGTGTCCCAGTAAAAGCTGTCCCAAGTACTGTTCAGCATCCTCTCTTTTCAAATGAAACACAAGAGACAGTAATATGGAAAAAGGAACAGGTTGAGGAATGCACAAGCATAAATTTGATCATTAGATGTGAAAACTGTAAGATAAATTTGAAAGAGTTTGCAAGTAAGCATCAACTCTATTTTCAGTACTAAGAACATGTAGGATATTATCTCCTTATTTCTACTGTGTGCTGATTGCATTTTTACTGCACATATGGTTAAATTCTACTACAATGTGTTTGTATTTTTATTGGGAAGGGTACTTCTACCTTGATAGTTACATCATTCTTTTATAATACTGAAGATATCTTCACTCATATGTAAAGATCTGATGCAAAGGTAAAATTCTTATTTTTTAAGAATCTATAATGGATAAATAGTTGAGATTACAGGAAACTAAGGAGATGTCATAGGATAAATATGATCTCAATAAATTCATTTCAAAAATAGTTTTTTCTAAATTAGTGGTTAACAGGTTTATTCTTTTTTTTTTTTTTTGTAAAGATTTTATTTATTTATTTGACAGAGAGAGACACAGCGAGAGAGGGAACACAAGCAGGGGGAGTGGGAGAGGGAGAAGCAGGCTTCCTGCGGAGCAGAGAGCCCGATGCGGGACTCGATCCCAGGACCCTAGGATCATAACCTGAGCCAAAGGCAGATGCTTAACGACTGAGCCACCCAGGCGCCCCCAGGCTTATTCTTGAGTGTCACATATATCATAGTCTTCAAAATGTCTACATGTATTGAGAAATAAAATGGAAAGGATCTGGAAATATCAGCATTTTCTACTTACTTGAGGTATCTTGGGCTTGTTGATTTCTTCTAAGATTTTCTCTTAGTACCCTTATAACTTCTTTTTGATATTCTACAGTGGCTTTTGTAGAAGTAATTCTAATAAGAACATCAATAGAAACATGTAAAAGCTTTGCAACTATTTATAATGGAAGAATAAACAGAATTGTTATCAAGAATTTTCTAGTAAGATAGATCACATTGACATAAAACCTGTAAGTGGCAATAGATACCCCCGGTATCGAATATTTTATAGCTATAACATCATCAAATTGAAAGGATTCTGTTTGGTTGCAGGAGTAGTTTTTGAAATTCTTTTTAAATTTCTGGAAGCCCAGTAGCTATTAATCAGAATTACCAGGGCACCAAAGTAAAAAGAACTTCAACCCATTTCTACCTTGTCAGGGAAGCAAACCCTGGGTGCAGCTCTAGTCTAATGTGATACAGAGGTTAAATTCTGCTCACTGTTACCCAGAAGAAAGTGACATTTTAGGAATTGTTGGCTTAAGTGTTAATCAGCAGTGATAAATCATGAGACCTTCTGTCTTTAGAGACTCTGAAAGTATCTGCTGATTCTATTCGATACATAAAATTGCCTTTTTAAAAAAAGATTTATTTATTTATTTGAGAGAGAGACACATGCAGAGAGTGCAGGAGTCAGGGTCCGAGAGAGAGAGAGGGAGAGAAAAACTCAAACAGACTCTGTGCTGAGCCGAATGCGGAACTCGGTCTCAGGACCCTGAGATCATGACCGGAGACAAAACCAAGAGTTGGACGCTTAACCGACTGCATCACCCAGGTGCCCCTAAAACTGCTTTTTTATAATGAAGAACTTGATAGGTATAAGTTTCACTAAAACCAATAGTCTTATCAATGGAAGGCTGGTTAGAATGCATGAAGCTTCAGAGTGCTACTTTTTGGGCAAATTAGGCATCACTGTTAAATATTTATAGGAAGAACAAAAAGCATTAGGAGTCAGAAGAAATCTTAAGAAATCATCTAATACAAACCTATCCTTAGTGATTATGAATACAAAGACCAGAGATTAAACAGCCTATATGTGAGGTGATATAATAATAAGTGTCAATATTATATTTCTAATTCACTGTCTCTATTTAATATTCTTTCATTATGCTATATCATAAAGAACTTCAGGCATGCCATTATGTACAGTATATATAAATAAAAAGAAGTCACGCTTTTGGGTACTAGGTACCGTAATTTAAGAGGAAATGCAATTTTACACAAAAACACAATAGGAAGAACAAACTAAATTAAGAGAACCAACAAAAATCTTAGTCGAAGTGTTAAACACACACAGATGCACATACATACAGGTTCTTAACATTCATTTTCAAGCATAAAAAGGCCACTTTTAAGCTGTTTATGTAAGACAGCAAGAAGCACCAAGACACAGTGTGTTAATAATTGACCATAACCATGCTGATTTTTAAAAACTTTGCAGATGTAATGAGAATTTAGCAAGTTTAAAATCTGTGGATGTTTGTATTTATTTTAAAAAACAGTAACAATATTTCCATATATTTTAAAAAGTTAACCAATGCAAAAAATTTAGAAGGGAAAATTAAGCTATTTTTTTTTTTAAGATTTTATTTATTTATTTGTCAGAGAGAAAGAGTGAGAGAGAGAGCACAAGCAGGAAAAGCGGCAGGCAGAGGGAAAGGGAGAAGCAGGCTCCCCACTGAGCAAGGAGCCTGACGTGGGGCTCGATCCCAGGGCCCCGAGATCATGACCTGAGCCGAAGGCAGATGCTTAACTGACTGAGCCACCCAGGCACCCCGAAACGTAAACTATTAAAGTCATGTTCAGTTAAGGCAAAGACATACTCTTTTTCAAACTCTTTGGCATTTTTCATCTTCTCTAGGTCTATTTTCACCAGCTTCGTTTTGAGATCTTCAATTTCTTCTTTATAGGGCTTAGCTCCTAAAGCAACTTTGTCCTAAATTTTTTAGAGAAAAGAAAAATAAAATAATTTCAGAGCAGTTTTAAAGAGCTGTTAACTACCTTGATTTGGTAGGAAAATTTTAAAACAGCAAACTCCAAATATATGAAAAGCAGAAAAGGCACAAAATTTAACTCTAAAATGAACAAGTAGATATTTGCTGTGAAGTATACATGAAACTACTGGAAGCTAATATGTAATTGAGAATACATGACCTCCATTTTTTTTTAATTTTATTTGAGAGAGAGAGAGAGAGCGAGAGAGTGAGAGAGCATGAGCAGGGTGAGGGGCAAAGGGAGAGAGAGAAGCACACTCCTCACTGAGCAGGGAGCCCGATGTGGGGCTCGATCCCAGGGCTCCTGGGATCATGACCTGAGCCGAAGGCAGATGCTTAACCTATTGTGCTACCCAGGCGCCCCTTCATTTCCTAAAACAAATTTTTTTTTTCCAATTAACAATGATATAAACAAAATGAAATAGAAAGGTTGAAAATAATGGGTAGACAAAGGTAAATCAGGAAAATGAAACAAAAAGATGTCAGAATGGGAATATAAATATCAAACTAGAACTGAATTCAAAGTATAATAAAGTGTTCCTGGGATATTTGTACTCAAAGATGGTCAATCCGGTGCTGAAAATATAACTACTTTCGACTCAGAGAAAAAAAAATCATATGTAAATACATACTTAAATACATTTAAACCCTTTTTTATAAATACTTATTTTTTAGAGCAACTTTAGGTTTATAGAAAAATTGAGCAGAGTACAGAGTTCCTATATACCCTTGTCGTGCTCCATCTCCCTCCCCACCCTGCCTATTTCCACTATTGTTAACATCACATTTTAGTGTGGTATATTTATTACAAATGATGGGCCAATATTGATACATTTCAGACTGCATTAGGGTCTATTGTTTGTATTGTACATTTTACGGGTTTTGACAAATGTACAATGACACATGTTCATCATTACAATATCATACAGAATAGATTCACTGTCTTAAAAATCCCGTTCCACCTATTCATCCTTCCCTCCCTTACCCCTTCTGGACCATTGCCAATCATTGATTTTTTTACTGTCTCTCTGGTTTTGCCTTTTCCAGAATGTCATATAGTTGGAATCATTTTTCAGATGGGCTTCTTTTAATTAACAGTGTGCATTTAAGGTTCATCCATGTCTTTGCGGCTCGATAGCTCATTTCTTACTATTGTTGAATGAATCAGTTTCTTTGTATCGCTGTACCACAACCATACAATGGAGAATTAGATACTGAACAAAAAATAAAACCCATCTAAATAGGAACCTAGAGAGCTCTCTTTAGTCCTCTAGGCTTTCCCAACCCAACTCCCACAGAAACTTTTATGCGCACCCCATGGCTAGCAAAGACTAAAAAGATGCAAAACCTCCAAAAATGAAAGATGCTCAGCTTAAGGAGGTGGATGACTGGTTAAGATAAGCCTGTTCTTGGAGGAGCCCACTGTTTGCTTAGTCACAGCACCAGTTCAGTACCCTACCTTCTGAGTCAGATGGTGATGTAGGGGACTCCCTGAGCATGTGACTGGCTGGAGTGTTGGCAGTTTTGTAAGAAACTGCCAAACTCTGTTTTCAAACTGGCTGTCCCATTTGCAGTCCTACCAGCAATGAACTATTGCTCTACCTCTTCACCAGCATTTAGTGTGGTTCGTCGCGTTTTGAGATATCACAGGTGTGTAGTGGTATTTTGTACTTCTCTAATGACATATGATGCTGAGAATCTTTTCATATGCTTATTTGTCACACGTATATCTTCTTAGGTGGGGTGTCTGCTCAGAACCGTTGCCTATTTTTTAATTGGCTTTTTTTTTTTAATCATTGAGCTTTAAGAGTTCTTTGTATATTTGGGACAACAGTTCTTTATCAGATATGTGTTTTGCAAAATTTTTTCTAGTCTGTGACCTTTTTATTTTCTTAATTGTCTTTCACAGAGCAGATATTTTTAATTTAAACGGAGTCCAACTTACCAATTTTTTCTTTCATGGATCGTGCTTTTGGTGTTGCATCTAGAAAGTCACCACCAAACCTATGGTCACCTAGATTTTCTATATCTTATCTTCTGAGGGATTTCTAGTTTTATGTTTTACATTTGGATTTTTGATCAACTGAGTTAATTTTTTGGAAGAGAGAAGGTCTGTGTCAAGATTTGTTTTCTGTTTGTGGAAGTCCAGTTGTCTCAGCATCATTAGTTGATAAGACTACCCTTCTCCACTGAACTGTCTTTGCTCTTCTGTCAAGGATCGGTTGACTGCATTTGTGTGGGTCTATTTCTCAGTTCTCTATTCTCTTCCATTGATCTATTTGTCTATATATTATTTTAAAAGTTCAAAGGACTCTAAAAAAAAAGGTATCCATTTATGACACTAAAAAAATTTCAATATATTCTAGAAATGCAGATTATTTTTTTGCCACAATATAATGAAATAAATTAGTCATATATAACATTGTTTAAAACATTCTTATGTAAAAGAAATCAAAATTGAAAATACTGAATTAGAAATGAAAGATAACAGAATTCCCTATTTCAAATATATGGTATGTGACCAAAGCTGCACTCAAGAAATACTGACGGTCTTAGTTTTGCTAATAAACTGAAAAGACGGAAAACATGAATTTCTTGGTTAACATCACCTATTTATCATCTGCATTCTTAGGCAGATTCAGTCAAGAAACTTTAGTGGCTCTACCTGAAAAAGAATTCCTTTGAAATTCTGATTTGAATTACATGAAATTTAGGAATTAATTTGGGAAAAACTTAGGATTGTATTTAGGTTCCAACCTAGGAAATGGTGTATTTCTTATAAACCACAGGTTATCCTATATTTCTTTTTAAAGTTTTATTTTTCTTTTCATATATGTTGCCCTCATTTTTTGTTAAGGTTAGTCATTCAATCATCTTATTTTAGATTTTGTGGCCATTATAAATAAGATATTTTTTTTCTCCTCATGCAGGGTGTCCATAAAGTTCTACTGCAGTTTAAATTTTTGATGTGTTCACTGCTACTTGATAGAAACAATTTGTAATGATTTGTAGGAAGTGTATCAAGATTTAAACAAAATTGTTAATGATTCCTTTGTTCAAATTACTTTCTTCTCTATTCAATCAACAAACCTGACGTTATTATATTGGACAGCTATATCCAAGATGTTTTTTTTTTTTTAAAGATTTTATTTATTTATTCAAGAGAGAGAGAATGAGAGATAGCACGAGAGGGAAGAGGGTCAGAGGGAGAAGCAGACTCCCCGCCGAGCAGGGAGCCCGATGTGGGACTCGATCCCGGGACTCCAGGATCATGACCTGAGCCGAAGGCAGTCGCTCAACCAACTGAGCCACCCAGGCGCCCCAAGATGTTTTCAAATAGTGGTGAATAGGTTAAAAGTTTCTTCCTATGCCAAGTCTTGAGTTAAATACATTGTTGCATTTTATAGAATGTTTATATAATACTGAAAAGCAAATGAAATAAACTCAAATGGTATAAAGATTTTATGAATCTGTATTTTGCTTTCTTTCCCTATAGGTGTTATATAATGCCATAACCCAGAAAGTTATTTCTGGCACACAGGAAAGATATTTATCTTTCTATAGATGCCTGTATCAATTTATACAGAATGTGGAGAAATTTGTTGCTTACTTCTTATCTTGAAATACTTTCTTCACTTTTGTGAAGAAACCGTAACTGCTGTCTGCACTCTATGTTGTACCTCCTCCCCTCCATCTTACCGGCTGCTCCATCTTGGTATCTTTTGGTTACTCCTTATCTCTTCCCCATCATGCTCCTGGCTTCATCCAGTCTTATGACTTTTATACGCCGACAATTCCCCAAATTTATACCTTAAGTCTAGATCTCTCTTAGACTTACGTATACATACAACTGCTTCAGTCATATCTCAAGATGGGGGTCCCCAATAGCCATTTCAAATTCAACACGTCCAAAACTTAGTTTTGATTCAGTTCCCATGGTTTCAAAAACTTGCTCTTCTGAGAGTCTTTCCCATCTCCATAAATGGCAAGTCCATCCTTCTAGTTGTTCAAGCCCCAAACTCCAGAATCATCTCTGACTCCAAGAAATATGAGAGGAAGGTATGTGCGCCACTTCTGGGACAGAGTCTTTAAGAGTAGAGATTTTAAGATTATTTTAGCTTCTCCATCTGTCCCTTTCCTGTGAACCTGGGCATGGACAGTTTATAACTTGGCTTTAACCATGCAGATGAAAACAGCACCCGAGGGGGTGGTGGAGAAACAGGATGGAAGGGAAGTGAGCTTCTGAACGATCATGCAGAATGGAGCCACCTGCCAACCTGGAACTCACACTTTTATATGAGATACTCCCTCTTGTTTGAATTGCTACAGTTTGGGTCCCTTTGTTGTAGCAGTTGGTATGTCACATTAACAAACACACCCTCCTGGATTCTATTTTCAAAGAGCAGCCTTTAGAAAATTAAAACAGACCATTTTATCCTTTTGCCAAAATCCTCTGATGACTTCACATCTCACTCAAAATAAAAACCACAGTTCTTATAATGGACTGTCAGACCCTTTATGAATTGACTCTCTGCTACTTTTCACCTTATTTCCCAACTCTATCTCCTTGCTCACTCTGCTCCAGGAGACACTGGCTTTCTTGTTTCTTAAACATACCTACACTATTTGTGCTTTCCTTTGCCTGGAAGGCCCTTCCCCTACCACATAGCTCACCCATTCTCCCAAGTCATCTTAGTGGTGTGGCTCTCCTCAGCTCCCCTTTATAAGATCATATCTGATTCCCTTATGCTCCCACTTTCACCAGGTACCCACGCAACCCTTATCTAGCTTAATTTTTTCCCACCATACTTTTTACCATCTGACACACATATATACTTATTTTCTCTCTTCCTGAACCAGAATGTAAGCTCCTTGGAGGAAAGGAGGGGCATTTCTTTCTTTCCATGGCTGTACACATGACATCTAGAGCAATGACCATCACATACCAGATACTCAACAAATCTATCTTGATCAAATAAAAATGTGATTCGATATATTAAATAATTACTCCCAAAAATTCTAAAGCTTTACAATTGGTTTCTTGGTTTTTAACTTTACATTTAACAAAATTGAGATTGTTTTTTATTGCCTCTCTGTTTCATGTCTTATTAAATGAACCAGAACTTTTAGAACAATGTTAAAATGATGAAAGGAGCAGACATTCTTGACTTGTTCCAAATTTTAACCGAAATGAAGAGATAGAAAACTTAAGTGCCTATTAGGGTCAGACTCAAGCAAAAGAAGTGTGAGAAAGGCTGGAGCTAAAACAAAAAGGAGTGGTAAGGATGTGATGAATGAAGGTGTGATGTGTGTAATGGCATTCAAGGTCAAAGACAAATTACTGTTCTTCCTAAAGTAAACAGGTCAGATTCAGCCCAGAGGCTACCAGGTGGGGCTCAATAATGGGATTAAATAAAAAGAATTTTAAAATGTACTTATCTAATCCAGAGCAAATATTTACATAAGTTTTTTCCTGAAAAATGAAAATATACATTTTGAACTATACAGAATATTTATATATCTTTTAAAAAATAATTTTTCTAGGAATATAGAAAATAATCATTATTTTACATGAAAATACAATTTTGCATTTCATTTATAAATTTCTACTTGCTTTAATAAGCTTGAGTACTGAACTTCAGATGTTACATAAGTCACAGGAAGTTCAAGTAAAAGATCGGAGTTTCAACCAAATTATCCGCCAAATTCAACAGTAAAAGAAAAAAAAACCCTTTTATTATAAAGTTGAGTTCTTTAAGTTACCTGAAGTACTTGGATCATTTCTTTTGTTTTTTCAAGGCATTTATTTGATTCATTAACTTGTGTTTGAAGTTTTGCTATTATGTCATTAGTCATCTCAAGTTCTTTCTGCATCTTTATAATCTTGCTTTCCTTATGCTTAGCACTTTCTTGGGCTTCACGCAGTGAAGTTTCCAGCTCCTGAATTTTCTGTTAGAAAAAGCACACGTATATGAGGTGTGCCATGCAGGCACAATCACGGTATATACATGTAAGACAAAGATGATCACATATAGGTATTAATGTTTCAGACTGCATTAACAAAGGGTAGAAGAGAAACCAAATGTCACCTAATTTACACGTATGTTATTTTCTTTATTTAGAAGCTGATGATTTTTGGATTAAAAAAAAAGACCCAAATTTTATATTATAAGGTTTAGTGTTATTTTATTTACTGGTTTGTATGGTGCTAAGCATATTAAACAGGCACTCACATTTTAAATTAACACCACTTAAAGGAAATACACTTAACTGACTCTTTAAGTAATGCATATAACATATCTTTCCCTTTACTTTTATTACCTAGTTTTTAAATACAGGTATCTGGAAAAATTCGAAGGCGTATAATAAAGGGTAAGTTTCCCTGTCTCAGAACCCTAGCTGACCCTGTAGCAACCACTAAACTCTTTCAAGTGTATCCCTCCAGAAATTTTCTATGCCTATCTCAGCATTTGTGAATACACAGTTATAAAAACAGTCAGTCATACATACAGTAGGAACATACTGAATATACAGTTTTTTTTTTTAACTTGGCAATATATTTTCCAGATCTTTCCATTATCAATACATACAGATCTCTCCACCTTTTTGTTTTCATGGATACATACATCCTGTTTCTTAGAGGTACTATAAATTAGTTAACCCATCAACCACTAATGAACATCTAGGTTATTTCCAGTTTTTTGCAAGTAAAAAAATACCTGAATTTGTCCATATTTTTAAGATTATTCACCCACACACACATATACAGGTTTTCCTAGAAAATGTGTTTCTTCTTGGCCCCATCCAGAATTTATTTTTGTTTAAGTGAGTGAGGTAGAAACCCAGATTTATTTTTTCTCAGTGGCTAGCTGGTTGTCTGGAATCAAACATTAAGTATATCATCTTTTTCCCACCAAGTAGGCAGTTACCATTATCAAATACTGATATCTCCTCCTTGGGTGTACTGCTGAACTCTACTCTGGTCCACTGCTCTGTCTATTTCTGTATCATTACCAAACTGTTCTATGCTACTCTAATTTGTCATAATTACCAAAGTAAGAGCATACAATAATTATCTGATAGGGTATTTTCTGGGATTACTAAAGACGGAATTTCCTTCTGCTTCTTTATTGCTTTGGTAGATGGGTTTAGTATTTTTGCTATTTTTGTCTCCACCAGCTACTGAGGTCTGTAGGGATTAGCAAATCAATAAACTGTACTAGTGATCTTCTAGTTTCCACTGGTAATTGATTATTAAACTAGTGGTTGATGTTTTAGGTTTTTATTTTGGTAAAAGTGATAAATTTTAATTTACTCGGGTTCTTCACTAAGTCATCTTGTGAGCTAACAAAATAAAATAGCATATTTGCTTCACAATTCCCAAGTAAGGCTAGTTAATAAAATAACTGAATCATTCAAATAACGTATTGATTCTTGGATGCAGGTTAATCTGCATAAAGATATTTGTTATATTTTTAGCCTCTTCCATCTTAATTTTGATATAACATTAACCAATATTAAAGACTTTGATGATAATTAGAGAAAAGCTGAATTGCCCTTTCCCTCTAAGCTAGTTCTATAAATAGACACAGATTATAGTTCAATAAAAAGTTACATGATTGAAGAAATTTATAATATACAGTAATGACACTTGAAGCAGTATATGTATCTCTTAATCAAATTAAGCTATGAGTTACTTCTCTTTTATAATTTAAAGGGAAGATCTCATATAATATATACAGTTCTGTAGTTATTTGAGTGACAGCCACGGTAGAACTAAATTTAAAAAAGAAGCCCCCCCCCCAAAAAAAAGAAGATAGCAGGAGGGGAAGAATGAAGGGGAGTGAGTCGGAGGGGGAGACGAACCATGAGAGATGATGGACTCTGAGAAACAAACTGAGGGTTCTAGAGGGGACGGGGGTGGGATGATGGGTTGGCCCGGTGATGGGTATTAAAGAGGGCACGTTCTGCGTGGAGCACTGGGTGTTATACGAAAACAACGGATCGTGGATCACCACATCAAAAACTAATGATGTACTGTATGGTGATTAACATAATAAAAAAATAAAAAAAAAGCCCATCACACACACAAACATGGTCCATGTTCCCTAATACATTTGATACTATAATTTTGCTCTGAAGTGATATATAAAATGCATCTTTGATCAATTCGCAAATTAAAAAACATCTAAGAAATCACATACCTCTGTTGTTAGTTGCGTGGCTCTTGATGTAACATGAAGATTCTTATTGTCTTCTGTAGCAGAATCAACAAGGATACCAGACGTCAGGGAGATCTTCAAAGTTTGGTGGTTTTTAAATAGTTGTTCATTTTTCTCTTTCACTGATTTCAGGTCACATTCCCATTCTCTGGCTATGGTAGCATTTCTTTCCTCAAACTCTGTAGATTCATTCATAATAGCCTATTGAATAGTAAAACACCATTATAACTCTAAAATGAATTACATATAAAAAATACTATGAACACTACTAGAATTCTAGGACAAGGCACGTGCTGAAATTCATCATTTAGAACATCTTAGAACAGTACTTTAAAAGGATGTGAACATTCTTTGTGGTTTGCATCAGTTCCTGAAATTTCAGAAGATGCTGGATGTTGATGATGAGAATAAAAGAAGAATGAGGACTGGAGAGGATTTGTATTGATTTGCAAGATGATAAATCTCGCTTTATTGGATCAGCGCTAACATACGAAGCGGAAATCTGCAGAGCTGTGCAGGTTAAAGTCATTATGTATGTTAGGACATTTATAATGTCATATACAAACATTAACTGACACGTAATGGCAGAGCAAATCCAGGAAACTTAACAGCAATCTATTTTCCTGTTTCATTTCAAACCTCAGTGTTTATAGGGAAAAGAATTCACTGACTTTTGGTAATTAATCTGAAAATCTTGTATTTCTGTGCAGGGACTAACACTCAATCACCACCCTCCTTTACACTGAAGGCTAACTCTGAAATTACTCATATTATCTTTTTACTTCCTAATTCTTAAGGGATGTACTTTTTGCTTTCATCATTAATGCCTTATTGGTTTTATCTATATCTTTAAGGCACTTCTATCAGACTTGCATGCTAAATTAGTTGTGTTCTTGCTGGCATTCTGGGCTCTCCTTGGTTCTGCACTACTGACCTCATACCTATAAAGGTATCAATTCCTATTTCCAAGGTGCTGGAAGAAGCCATATATCTCTGCTCATCCACACAGTAGGAATCCCTACTTTCTCCTCACAAGTAGGTCCTCAATATTACAAGAAAAACACTGAATTTTATGGGGATTATCTTATTCAAATGTTGGTTTTTATGCTTTTCCTCTGTTGATTGTGAACTTTTTTTTTTTTTTGAAGCAGCTCATTTACTATTTTGCTAGCTTGAGGTATTCAACAAATGGAAATATCCACAGGAAAATATATTTTAAAGAATATTGTCTATACTTCAGTGTGATTTAAGTATAGTTTTCAGATGAAATTAAAGTGTCAAAAAAGACCTACCCAAACATATGAAATATGAAACCAATTTTTGAAGTTTTTTTTATTAACATATAATGTATTATTTGTTTCAGAGATACAGGTCTGTGATTCAACAGTCTTACACAATTCACAGCGCTCACCATAGCACATACCCTCCCCAATGTCCATCACCCAGCCACTCCATCCCTCCCACCCCCCACCACTCCAGCAACCCTGTTTGTTTCCTGAGATTTAGAGTCTCTTATGGTTTGTCTCCCTCTCTGGTTTCGTCTTGTTTCATTTTTCCCTCCCTTCCCCTATGATCCTCTGTCTTGTTTCTCAAAATCCTCATATCAGTGAGATCATATGATACTTGTCTTTCTCTGATTGACTTATTTCGCTTAGCATAATACCCTCTAGTTCCTCCCATGTTGTTGCAAGTGGCAAGATTTCATTTTTTGATGGCTGCATAATATTCCATTGTGTATGTATATATATATATACCACATCTTCTTTATCCATTCATCTGTCAATGGACATCTTGGCTCTTTCCATAGTTTGGCTATTGCGGACATTGCTGCTATAAACATTGGGGTGCATGTGCCCCTTCGAATCACTACATTTGTGTCTTTGGGGTAAATACCCAATAGTGCAATTGCTGGGTCGTAGGGTAGCTCCATTTGCAATTTTTTGAGGAACCTCCACACTGTTTTCCAGAGTGGCTGCACCAGCTTGCATCACCAGTGTAGAAGGGTTCCCCTTTCTCCGCATCCCCACCAACAAGTTTCCTGACTTGTTAATTTTAGCCATTCTGAATGGTGTGAGGTGGTATCTCATTGAGGTTTTGATTTGGATTTCCCTGATGCCTAGTGATGTTGAGCACTTTTTCATGTGTCTGTTGGCCATCTGGATGTCTTCTTTGCAGAAATGTCTGTTCATGTCTTCTGCCCATTTCTAGATTGGATTAGTTGTTCTTTGGATATTGAGTTTGATAAGTTCTTTATAGATTTTGGATAGTTGCCCTTTATCTGATATGTCCTTTGCAAACTGCAAATATCTTCTCCCATTCTGTCGGTTGTCTTTTGGTTTTGTTGACTGTTTCTTTCGCTGTGCAAAAGCTTTTTATCTTGATGAAGTCCCAACAGTTCATTTTTGCCCTTGCTTCCCTTGCCTTTGGCGATGTTTCTAGGAAGAAGTTGCTGCGGCTGACATCAAAGAGGTTGCTGCCTGTGTTCTCCTTTAGGATTTTGATGGACTCCTGTCTCACATTTAGGTCTTTCAACCATTTTGAGTCTATTTTTGTGTGTGGTGTAAGAAAATGGTCCAGTGTCATTCTTCTGCATGTGGCTGTCCAATTTTCCCAACACCATTTGTTGAAGAGACTTTTTTCCACTGGACATTCTTTCCTGCTTTGTCGAAGATTAGTTGACCATAGAGTTGAGCGTCCATTTCTGGGCTCTCTATTCTGTTCCACTGATCTACGTGTCTGTTTTTGTGTCAGTACCATACTGTCTTGATTACTAGAAGCTCTAATATTAATCTAGCTCCCTTTGCTCCAGCTGCATATACAACAAGCAACTTTCTGACTACTGTATATTTTACCAGGTATATGAGATAGGGATTACTTCAGGGAACAGAATGAATATTCTGATCAGTGGAAAGTAAAAACAAATTAACAAGCTTGTCTTAAGCCATGTTGGTTCTTGTGAATCTGTACACTGGAGCCAGTCACTTTGGGAACAATGCTATACACCACATCTCTGAACCTCAGAGTTGAAGTATCAGTGCATAAGGCAGTGATACCACCAAGATGAAAAGTACATCTCAGTGAAGTTGCTGGACAGGCTTGTGTGTGGCATGGCCACAGCTGTGGCCTGTTCCCTGAAACAGGCTCATCTCACTCTGTCTGAGGCTACTTGGGGGAAAGGCTCAAATCCTCCAGAAGCAGGGAGAAGTGAGAAAGGAAAGAGCATTCAAGATTCCCTAAGGGGAAATTGATTATTACACCCCAAGATTTTATCTTCTTTACAAGTGTAAGTGAATATTTTTAATTATCTTAAGGAAGCACACATAACATGTTAGAGGAAGAACATGTTTTACCCAATTTTTTCCCCCAGTTTTTTTCAAACAAAAAAATAAAGTATATACAAATAAAGAAGCATATCTAAGATTAAGTTGCTCTAAGTCTTTTTTAAGAAAAAGGTAGAAAAATTAGAGCAAACAACAAGAAGAATGAGCTAGCACACACACAAAAATCACTACTTACAATTATTTTGTTATTATAGAAGTTATTCACTTGACAAATCTTATCATTTTCTTTCTGGATGCCATTTTTAAGCTTTTCTATATCAAAATGAGTATTCAACCATTCTTCCAAAAACTGGGTCATTTCTTTCCTATTACTTAGCACTTGCTGAAATTCAGTCTTTATGCAGTGGAAGTCATTTTCTGAAAGATCTTTGAGAATTTCCTGTTTGAAAAATAAGTATTTGATCACCTGAACATTGAGTTTTTATCTAAATATCATACATAAGGGGAAAATACCTTACTGAACTCTCATTCTTAATATTGAATATCTTGAAATAAACATAATTCTAATTTATTTTAGTTGTATTAGAAATATAATTCTAATTCAAAACTTTGTTCTAGTTATTTGAATAATAAAAATCTGGCAGTATAAGCTATGTAAGGAATGTCTACAAATTCTGCCTGTTAGAATTAAAAACCACCAAAACTATCTGTGACTACTAATCACACACATGCAGTACTGCTGCATGCAGCTTTTCTGTGCACCCAGGCCTTACACACACATTGGGAACTGGATGCCAGCCTCACACTGCTGGGTGAGAGCAAGATACTCCATGAGGAGCTGCTGTAATAATAACATTGTTCCAGACCCCCAGCTGCAGCTCTAGGATGTTTTAGAAAGCATTCGGAAACTTATTCTGGGGTTCTGTGAATTCCCACTTATTGGGACTAAATCTACTTTTCTGTATCTGTGGAGTCCTGAAAAGCGGCTGGCTAGTCCATTACGTGGCACTCTTCACATCTGGCCAGCGGTCACCCTGCAACCTATTTTTAATTTCTGGAAAATGAAAATGGCTCTGAGCACATGCAAAAGTACCTTCTCTATATAAGAAAAAGGCTTAAAATCTAATTAAACCATTTAAAATAAACTATACCTCAATATGTAGATCCATATTCTGGCTCAATTTGAGGTCCATGAATTCTCTGGATGGTACATCATAATCATGTTGAAGCTGCTGTATTTTAATTAGCAGTTCATTTTGCTTTTCCACTTCATCAATAAAAACTACTTCAAATTTATTGATGGATTCATGTTGTTCTTCCTTTATCTTTGTAACATGGCTTAACACATACTTGTAGAAAAACATTAAACAAATTGGGAAATGAACCTTTTATCACATTTAGAGGAAGTTTTAAACCCTCAAGACGAAGAGGTGGGATGGTATATCTTGTTTATCTATATCCTCTGGTAAGTGAGGAAGAAGGAAAGAGCCTCTCTCTATCCCCAATTTTTTCCTCTCAGTATCTTGGGAGAATAACTTCCAGACTTCAAGTTCCTTACTTTGGATTCCCTAGGGGCTACACCTCATGGATGTCCTACAATTACCTCCGATTCACTGTTAAAATGGAACATAATCTCTTTCCCTATAAACTCACCTTTCTCTTCTGCTCACTTTTTGGTTAACTATGTCACCAATCATGCAGGTACCCCAGCTAGATGCCTGAGGTTCATTTTCAACATCCCTCTCCTGCCTACCTTGGTTGGGTAACCAATGTGGGTATACCAGCCTCAAGATGTACTTCTCACATGTAGTTAGATGTCTGGCATCAAGGTGACAATAATTTGAATGTCATATGTTCCATGGACCTCCTGGATACATTCTGGATATCTGATTGCCAGGAAGAATATCAGGGCCTGAGAGGCAATCTACCGAGGAAAGACAGACACCAACTCCCTACCTCCTCAATCTCCCACCACTCCTTAACCTCTTATTGTCTGGCTCTTCCCTAACCACTCAATTAAAACTGCTCTAACAAAGGTCAACAATAAGCTCTATTATCAACAAATTGAGGGCATCTCTTCAGTTCATATTCTGGCTGTCTGAACCATCTGCCAGTCTTGACCATTTCATCTTTGACATGCTTGTCCTCCACTGACTTGAGCAATAGCACTTTTGCTTGATTTTCTCCTGTCTCTTTGCCATTTCCAACCTCAAACCCATTTGTTGCTCTCTTTTCTGCTACGGACTTTTGAAAATTTATCTTTTCCAGAGTTCTCATCTTATCCTAAGGCTCTTAGTTTTCTATTATGCCTTCTGGGTGACCTTACTCACACATGTATTATCTAGCATGTATATGCTGATGAATTCCAAACCTTTATCTTTAGTCCTGACTTGTCTCCAGACAAACGCCAGACTCATAACTAAGTGCCTACTTGTTTTTCTTCTTGAATGCTCCATCATGAGTATTTCTACCTCAAAACATCTCAAACTAAACACCTGATCGCTTCTCCTGCCTCGCCTGCCTTGCTCCTCTTTCTTTTTTGTTGATGGTACCACTCTCCACAAACCTGGCTATGCCCAAATTCTGGCACTCAATCTAAACATCTCCCTCCTACCTCACTATCAATCACATGAACTTCCTATTTTAAGCTGCTGAATATTTAATTTCTTTTATCCTCCCTGTGCCTATGAATCCTTTTCTAGTAGTACGGTCACCTGTAATATCTAATCTGGACCACTATAACTGCCTTTTGTCTCTTCTCTCTGCCACAAACTCATTGCTTTTCTACAGTGAAGTAGCTAAAATGGTAATCTGATCACACTACTGCTACAACGTAAAAATAACGGCCCAGTGGCTCCCCATCATCTGCAAAATGAACTCTAAGCATTATTGCTTCAGTCCAGCTTCTACTGCGATCTCATTTTCTGTAATTCTTTATCTGGTTTGTCATACAACCTGCACGTGCTTCTGTCACTACACTTACTAGCTGCTTATATGTTTGCCTCATGCGCTAGACTAGGAGATTTCTGAGATATTATTCCTATCTGTCTCTCGAGCACCATGATGGTATCTAGACTCACAGGCAGAGCTCAAGTTTTGTTGAATGAACAGGTCCTAGAGGCACAGTGGATCCTGCACATAACTATTCTGAGATGCACATAATCTTTAATTCAGCAGTAAATATACTAAATAGCAAATATGCCGACTCCCAAAGTAGGACTTAAATGCACTGATGTTAAAACTAAAATTTATAGCAATATTTACAAAGATATTACTAAAAAAGGTAGTACCTGAAGTTTCTTCATGACTCTGTGGAATTCCATTGAACATCTTTGGTTTGCAGTGAGAAGTTTTTGAATTTGTTTGATTTGTGGATATGGAAGTGAGAGGTTTGCTTTTACTCTAACTGAAAGCTCTTTTTGGGTTTCAATTTCTTTCTCCAAGTCAAGGGATAGTCTATTTAAGCACTCATAATGATTATACATCTCTGAGTATCTCTTCAGAAGCTCCTAAGGAAAATTAGAAATCATTCAGTTTAACAATTCATCCTGATTTAACAACAAATAGTGCTTGACCTAGAATTGCTTTTTTCTTTTAATTTTAAATTTATTTTACTTTTAAATGTAAATTCAATTAATTAACATATAATGTATTGTTTCAGGGGTACAGTTTGTGATTCATCAGTCTTATATAAAAACCCAGTGCTCATTACAACACACACCTTCTCCAATGCCCATCACCCAGTTACCCCATCCTTCCACCCCCTCTCCTCCAGCAACCCTCAGTTTGTTCCCTATCATTAAGAGTCTCTTATGGTTTGTCTCCCTCTCTGGTTTTGTCTCGTTTCATTTTTTCCTCTCTTCCCCTATGATTCTTGCCCTAGAATTGTAACAAAATTTATGCTTTAACATTTTCGGTAGTACAGAAACAAATTAAGACCTTTGTGTTTTTAAAAAAAGGAAACTCTTATTGTTGATTTTGGATTATAGAAGTAATATTTAATTACTGTGAAAATTTTAAAAATTTAAACAAATGTAACAAAGAAAACCAGAAACAACCACGGTTATCATTGTGATACATTTTCTTTTCCTTTTTTGAGCATTCATGAATTAAATGACCATCTACAAAGAGTGAGGATAAATATGAGGGAATTCAATCTAGTAAGTGTTATAGTTCAAGACTGAATGCTGGCTCATGTTTACAGTAGGCAATGTGAGTTTGCAGGTCAAACAAGTGACGAAGAATCAAGCTAGCTATTTGCCAGCTTGGTGAAGCCTCTTTACACATTTCTATTTATCTGCCTAGAATCTGAGTTTTCTAACTTTTTATCAGAGTTAGAGTTCAGGTTCTATCTCTGCTACTTCCTGACTAGGGAAATCACTGAGCCATTTTCCCAACTACACAATGAAGACTATGATGATTGCCACAAAGTTTTCTAGGGGGAAGTAAATATTATAGTATATCTCTATCTATGTAATCTGTAAAATATATACAGACATTATGGCTTAAGGGAAATAAAATTATATTTGTAAAAATGTTCCCATATACAATTTTTAAACTTATACCCGATTTCAAATCCTGATTCTACCAGCCATGTGACCTTGGGCACCTACTAAACTTCCTCTTCAAGCCTCGTTTGTAAATGGGGCAATAAGGAATATCACATGAGGTAAAGCATCTGGTATATTAGTGTATTTGGCAGACACTCAATAAACCTGGCCTCTGAGCTCAAACAACTAGAGGCTACACAGGGGACACACTGGTCAAAGTACAGGTGGAGGAACACAGTAGTTCAAATTGCTAGTCATATAAGAAATAACATGTTTAATTCAGGGTGCTAAATAATAGAACAAGGGCCTGCTGACAATAATGAGCTTCCTTTTTAATAACTTAAGGAAAAGCTAGCTGTTCATTCATCTGGGATGTTGGAAAGGGGATTCTTGCCTTTGGTCTTAGTATGAATCACATTATGATATGGAACAGCACTGTGTAGTAGTCATTCATTTGTACTTTTAAAACATATTCTGATAGGAATGTGCTAAGTGACATAAAAACACACACGAAAAGTCTTTAGGGATCTTGCATTTGGAGAGCAGTGACAGTTAATCGTGTTGGCCTTTTCCCTCAGCATATATTCAGAATTCAAATATTTCCCACTGCTTCCATTGATACCTCTTTAGGCTCAGCCACCATCATCTTGGCCTGGATTATTGAACTTAGTCTCTCAAATGTTCTTCCTGCTTCCACTCTGTCCATTTTCAACACAACAATCAGAGTCATCCCTTTAAAATGTAAGTCAGATCACATCTCTCTCATGGTCAAAACCCTCCAATAGATCTCCATTTCACTCAGATTAAAACCCAAAGATCTTTTAAGGCCCCACAGCCTGCGTCTTCCTTATGAGCTCTCTGACCTGATTTCTTATTAGCTTTCCCCCTTCTTGATGCTCCTGGAACCCACCAGGCACTCTTCTGCCTCAGGAGCTTTGTACTCGCTATTTTTTCTTCTCATCCTGTTCTTCCCCCAGCCAGCTATATGGCTTAATCCTTTACCTCTTTTAGGTATTTACTCAAATCCCACCTTTCCAGTGGGGCCTTAGAATATGTTTTGTGTTAAAATAAATAAATAAAATAAATAATAAATAATAAAATAATAAATTAATAAAAAATAAAACACACAGTTTTGTGTGTTTGTGTGTACATATGCACACACATGCACACGTATACTAGATTATAAAATTTAAAAAAACATTGACCATTATTTATTTATTCATTCCACAGACATTCCTTGGATTCCATTTAGGCCTTTGGAGGAGTACCAATATTCATTTGTAATTTTAACATAGGGCACTTACTTTTATCCTAGAGCATTTTTCTCTTAGGCTTTCTGTGAGGTGGTGTCTTTCATTACATTGTAACTGTTTTTCATATTTTACTACCTCTTTATGGTTCTGTTGGTCCTATGTTGGTACAAAGAAATAAACAAGGCTTCAACTATAACTACATTCACATATAATGTCTATACGCTTTTCCAATTACATTTTTTCACATCATTTCAATAATGGAATTATAAACTTGTAACTCAAAAACAAAGTTAAAAATGGCCAGAAAACGATTAAGAGTACCATTAGGTTGTAGTGAATGGCCTCAACTCATTGAGAAAAAATGTGGAAGAACCACATATTTTTTGAGATGGGATTTATTCCTGTAACCGTCAGAGTTGAAAACTAGATATTAGATTTACATCTGATTCTTACGATTCTAAGTTTCCGAGTCAGAATTAGTCTCTGAATTGCTGCCAAATAGTACACTAGCAAAACCACCTGAAATATCTCTATTCATACTCTTCCCAGCACCTTGGAACACAAAATGTGTATCCTGTTACATTTTGTACTTTTGATTAGAAGTATAAAACAAAACGTTTTCTCCCATTTATTCACTACACTACTTAGAAGAATGACTAATAAATATTTGTTGAATGAATTAAATTTCTTTATGAATTTCATTAGGGTCCACATAAGGATGGTTCCCAAGTGTACATGTTTCTATTGATATTGAAAATGATTCGGTCTTCTACTCTCGTTGAATTATGAGAATAAAAAAAGATTTTTATAGATTTTATATAATTTCTTATTTGTCTGAATTTTATGTTATTTTCTAGAGGGTTCAACTGAGTTTTTTAAGACGTGATTCTGAACATGTAAAGACAGTCACACTGGCTGAAATTCCTTCCACCGTGTGTCTGGCCACTTGCCTCCAATGGCACTGAGAAGAGTGCATGCCTAAAACTGTCATGTGGAGGCAGAGAAATGGGCACTTACTCTTTTACAAATCTAGTCCTTCAAATGTTTTTCTATTGAGGATAATGCCATTTCCTGGTTTAAAAAAGCCTTTTAAAAATTACATTAAAGAAAATGGTCTGCTTTATGTAACAAATCTTTTCTTAAAAATAAATTAAAATGATATTTTCTGAAAAATATTTTGGCTTCTTTTAAAACTGTATCTTCTATTTGTGTGAAAAATTATAGTAATACTTTTCCCATCATCCTTTATTGTTTGTAGAAAATTTCCAAAAAGAAAAGAAAAAAAGAAAAAAAAAACCCCACAAACCCCCTCCCCCCAAAACAAAAGAAACCAAACAAACCCAAAAATCCCACAACAACAACAAAACCAAATTATTCCCCTTTCCAGAAAAGCTTGATTCTTATAGACAGTTACTAATAAGGGAAGATTCTGAACTCACTCTAGCTATCATTTCTCTTAAGGTTTCCCTGAATTGGTCTCTTTCCATTTTGAGAGACTCTTTTATCTTTCTTAGCTCATCTCTTTCTTTAGCTAAAATTCTTATTTCTTCAAGGCTTTTATGAAGTTTCTGAGTCAAGTGTAAGTTATCCATTTGCATACATAAATTTTGGGCCTCAAATCGCTGCTTCAATTGTTCCATTTTGTTTATATTTTTATGAGTTTTATTGACATCTTCTTTCATTTTAAGAAGTCGAAGCTCTTTTTTCTGAAGTTCTTGTATCTTGAGATAATTATAAAACAAGTTAGAAGGCAAGCACAATTCCTTCAAGGAAGGCAAACAGTGTCTGCTGGTTATATATGTACATCTCTATCTCTATCTCTATATATCTGTATCCATATTGTTTCTCATTCCACAAATGATTTTGGACAGTTACTCTCCAAAGAACAAAACAACACATACCTTTTGCTGTAATTCATCTTTAGATTTATTTAAATCCTTTTGAATATTTGAAATCTGAGTTGTCTTTTCTGAAACTCTCTCTCTGAATTTATCAATAGTTTCTTGGTGTTCTTTCAAATGCATGTGAGCAATTTTTAGTTCCTGTTGTGTCTCCAAATCCTTTATTAGAAGAAATTGAGAAATATCATGATATCAAGGCATATTACCTTTCCTTAATGATGAACCAGTTTAACAAAATCTTAAAAAATGCATGCTATAGTTAAAAACAACCAGCACACCACCCCCAGATTAGACCCGTACAGAAGGATATAAACTAAAGTCCCTGTCCCTAGCCTTCCCCAGCTTCGTTGGGCTGCTTAGTGATCTCTGCTGCTGCTTTCCTCCCTCTCATACCACTTGGGGATTATTCTAAATCAGTACCACATAAAAAGGGCCCCATTCTCAAGCTTAGTAATCCATTATACAGATGTACCCTACTTAGCCCAGTGCCTTATTGATAGACACTTGGATTACTTCTAGATTTTTGTCAGCACTAACAATGTTGCAGTGAATGCAGCTGTATTTCTGTCCAAATGTGTGAATGTATTGGTAGGATAAATTACTACAGGTGGAATCGCTATAGCAGATATATATGCGGACAAATCTTTAATAAGGCAGTGTCAAACTGTCTCCCTAAAAGGTTGTGACATTTACATTTTCACCAACTGTTATAAGAAGGAAGCTTCTGGTATGAACAACACATTTACTGGATGGGTAGAAAGAGCACAACTCACTCTAGCTTTGGTTTCCTGTAGGTTTGCCTGGAGCTGGTCTCTCTCCAATTTCAGATTATCTCTTTCTTTCATTACAGATTTCATTTCTTCAAGGTTTTCATGAAGCTTCTGAGCCAAATTTAAATTCTCCGTTTCTATTTTATCCAGAGTTAAACTTTGGGCCTTGAATTGTTTCTTCAATCGCTCTATTTCAGACATTTTTTTCTGTGACTCACTGACATCTTCTTTTAACTTAAAAAGTTGATGTTCATTTGCCTTAAGTTGTTGAATCTTAAGATAATCATAAAATAATGTGTTAGGAATAAGACAGTTTTTAAGGGAAGGAGAGTTTCTAAATCGATTAAGACAATAGTCTTCCTATGTTGCTCATTAATATTCTACAAAATTTCACACAAAATTTATTTTCTTTTGAGGTATAACATATATATTAATCTTAAGTGTATAGCTTAATTATTCTTGACGTATGTACACATCTATATAATTATAACCCAGACTAAAATTTAAAACATGTCTAGCACCCCCTAAGGTTCCTGTATGCCCCCCTCCTAGAGCTAACCACTATTCTGAACTTTTTTCATCCTAGATAAGTCTTGCCTGCTTTTGAACTTAAAAATCACAATGTATTTATCCATTCTCCTATAGCTAGACATTTTACTTGTTTTCCATTTTTTGCTGTTATGATTATAGAACTGTTATGAGCATTCTTGAACATAACTTTATGTGGAAGTATGCATTTTTTCCTCTTAAGTACATACTCAAGGAACAGAAATGCTGAACCACAGGCAGGTGTATGTTCAGCACTAGTAAAACTGCCAAGATGTTTTCCAGTGTGGCTAAACCATTTTACATCCCCAAAGGAGCTTATGCACAAATAAATCAAATATCCAAACCAGCACATTCTCCATACCTTTTCTTGTAATTTAGCATTTGAACTTTCTAAATCCATCTGCATATTTGATATTTCATCTGTCTTCTCAGAAACAAGGCCCTTGAGTTTATCAATAGTTTCCTGGTGCTCTTTCACATGCACGTAAGCGATTCTTAGTTCCTCTTGTTTTTCCAGCTCCTTTATCATTAGAGAAATTTTAAGAATGGTGACACGGCTTAATATTAACTAGTATTTTTTTTCTGAAAGTGATATATTTCCTTAGTATAAATAATAAAACTATTACTTCTTATTCTACATCTTTGTTAGGAAGTTATAAGGTTTCCCTGCCTCCCTTTCCCTGTCCCCACCTCCCCACAACCTATTCCTACTTTTGAGAGGCAGACACATGATCCATATACTATTCTACAGCTTGCTTTTCCTTCTAAGAGTCATTTGGGCTTCCAAATCAGGACATTCAAATCTATTTCTTTTCTTTCTTTTCTTTTCTTTTCTTCCTTCCTTCCTTCCTTCCTTCCTCCCTCCCTCCCTCCCTTCTTTCTTTCTTTTCTTTTTTCTTTCTCTCTTTTCTTTCCTTTCCTCTTTCTTTCTTTTCTTTCTATGTGTCGTATAGTATTCTGATATATCGCTCATGTTTACCCAGTTTCCTTCTGATGGACATTTAGATTGTTATTAAATTTAGATTTTTATTAAAATTTGCTACAATGAACAACCTTGTGGTGTATGTGTGTTTGTGTACGTATATAAATATACATGTTGGATGAAGTCTACAAAAAAATTACCAGTTACAGAATTTGATTTTTAGAACAGTATCAAATTACCTGCCTGAAAGTCTGTATCAGTTCACTCACACCAACACTGCCACTCATGTCAAAGAATGGCTCACTGCTGTCAGGAAAACATCGTGTTTACTCACTAGTATAGGAAGAGTGACTTACTTTAGCTTCTTTTTCTCTGAGGCTTTCCCTGAGCTGGTCTCTCTCCATCCTAAGGGTTCCCTCTGCACTTCTGAGGGCATCTCTTTCCTCAGTAACACATTTCATTTCTTCAAGGTTTTCATGAAGTTTCTGACACAACTTTAACTTCTCGGTTTCTACACTTTCCAGGGTTGAATTCTGGGCCTCTAATTGCTTCTTCAATTGCTCTGTTTGATACATACTTTCTCGGAGATCATTTTTTGCCTTCCGAAGTTGATGTTCTTTCTCCTGAAGTTCTTGGATCTTGAGATAATCATACAATAAATTAAGATATAGATAGGTATTGAAAAAAATGCTAAATAATACTTTCGAAATTAAGTAGCTTTGTCTTCAATTTCAGGCTAATTCATATCTAGTTTCATTACACAAAAGACCTAATTCAAACTCGCAAAAAAAAAAAAATACCTGTGCTTTTAAGGCAGCATTTGAGTTTTCTAAATCCATTTGCATATTTGATATTTCATCTGTCTTCTCAGAAACAAGGCCCTTGAGTTTATCAATAGTTTCCTGGTGCTCTTTCACATGCATGTAAGCAATTCTTAGCTCCTCTTGTTTTTCCAGCTCCTTTATCATTAGAAAAAGGAAAATGACATATTCAGAGTAACAAAATTCAAACTGTGTGTAGAAAGGCAGAGAGAGGGTAAAAGGTAATTATGCCCCCCGCCCCTGTTAGACCTCATCCTTTAAGTTTGTCTTAAATGTCAATACATGCTAGATACATTACTCCACAACTTACCTCTTTTCGTAATAGGATACTTCCAAATCAGCACCATGGCACTACCTCCTTCTTTACTGGTCTGAATGTGCGGCCCTTAATTAACCAGTCCCCTGCTAACCGACATTTAGCATCTTCCCTATTTTTTTGTTTGCTTTGCACAATTGTGTTGATGTGTACAGGATATATGTTATGACTGGACTTTTGGGCTCAATGAGTAAACTTATTGAAATATTTGAAAGATAGTACCAAATAGTCCCCCTCCAACCTTCCCCAAGGCTGGACCAATTTTACACTCCCACCAATCCTATTGATAGCCCATGGTTCTTTTAGGACATGATGTCCTATTTACTGGATGGGGGAAAGACGGCAACTCACTCTAATTACAGCTTCTTTCAGGTTTTCCTTGAGCTGGTCTCTCTCTACTTTGAGAGTCTCCTCTACACTCCTAAGATCATCTCTTTCTTTTGTAACAGATCTCATTTCTTCAAGGTTTTTGTGAAGTCTCTGAGTTAACCTTACATTCTCCATTTCTTTATTTTTCAGAGTTGACTTTTGGGCCTCAAACTGGTTCCTGAAGTATTCCATGTCACATATTTTTTCCTGAGTCTCACTGACAGCTTTCATCTTAAGAAGCTGATGTTCTTCTTCCTGAAGTTCTTGAATCTGAGAAAAAATAAAACAAGTTAGGACAAAGGCAGAAATTTGTAGTAAAAAGAGGAATTGTTTCTAAATTCAGTCATCTTTACATTTTATCTAATGTATATACTATTTTCTTCCACAGGGAAATGAGCAACACAATAATCAGATGTCATTTTCCAACTTAACAAAATAAGACCTACCTTTTCTTGTGATTCAGCATCTGAGTTTTCTACCTCTCTCTCAATATTTGCTTCTTGGTCTGTCTTCTTTGAAATATTCCTTGTACTAATGGTTTGTTCGTGCTCCTTCAAAAGAACATAAGTAGTTTTTAGTTCCCGTTTGATTTTCAGTCCCTTTGTGATTGGATAAAAATTAATAAAACAACAGTGAATATCACTGTTAACTATCTTAACATTATCTTTGTACCTAAAAAAAAATTAGAAGAAGCAAACTTACTTCAGTTACAGTTTCTTTAATGTTTTCTTTGAGTTGTTCTCTCTCCATTTGAAGAACTTCCTGCACCCTTTTCAGTTCATCTCTTTCTTTCATTATAATTTTTATTTTGTCTTGACTTTCCTGAAGTTTCTCAGTCAACTTGAGCCTCTCACTTTCTATATTTTGTAATGATGAATCTTTGACTTTGAGTTGCTCCTTTAATTGCTCCAGTTCACTCATTTTTTCCTGAGTCTCAATGATTTCTTTGGTGCTAATAAATTGTTCGTGTTTCTCATGGAACTCTTGGATCTTAAAATAATAATAAGTTAACAGCCAAAATATACATACACGTAAAATGTGTGTGTTTATATATGTATGTGTGTATATATATAGATCTGTTTTTGTATTTTTTTTTTTAGAGATTTTATTTGACAGAGAGAAAGAGATAGCAAGAGGATGGGGGGGAGGGGTAGGGGGAGAGGGAGAAGCAGGCTTCCCGCTGAGTGCGGAGCTTGATCCCAGGACCCTGAGATCATGACCTGAGTTGAAGGCAGACGCTTAACCGATTGATCTGTTTTTGTTTTTAAAGGAAAAACACCCAGGATGTTCTGCATAACAATCTATTGTTATGTGCTAAGTGACATAAAATGTATGCAAAATTAGTTTCTGTAGTTCAGTTAGCTAGCTCCCTCAGGTTTTCTCCTTCATGTCCTTCACCCCCAATTTACCTTTTTCTGTAATTCATCATTGGTTGTTTCTAATTCCTTTCGAAGGCTGGAGAGTTCAGTTTCCCTCTCTGAAAGATTCACTCTCAGCTTATCAATAATTTCCTCCTGTTCTTTCAGGTGACAATGAGCAACTTTCAGTTCCTCTTCGGTTTTCAGGTGCTTTATTATTAGAGGAAATTGTTGAGAAATTTATAGAAACATTATAACCATTATACTCTAACTCCTTTTCCCAAAGGTTTAATTTTTACAAAAATATCTGCTTATAAAATAATAATAATAAAAAAAGCACATAGGGAAAGGATGAAACCTACCTTAGCTGTAATTTCTCTCATGTTCTCTTTGAGCTGGTGAGTTTCAGACTGAGGAACTTCTTGCAGCCTCTCGGCCATCTTGAGCCTTTCCATGCCCACTTGTGGCAGTGCTGCCTCTCCAGCTTCGAGTGGCTCCTGTAGTTGCTCCAGCTTGCTCAGGATTTCCTCAGCCTCATCATCCTTTTCTTTCACATTGAAGGTCTGATCTTGTTGATCTTGAGGCTCCTGAATCTTAAGAGAATCCTAAAACAATAGAGTTGACAGCCAAAGAAAGAAATCAGGACATTTTCTAAAACGATTAAGTCAGGATTCAGTGGCTCATTACAGAGCATTCTTTCCACTCTCCCACTTGTCATTACTCAGGTATTGAACACTTATTTCCTTAGGGTTCATTGTGTTGTTACTATCGTATTAGAGGCTGGAGATACAATGGTAAATGAGACTTACATGATCTTTGCCCTCCTGAGACTTGCACTTTAGAGGGAAAGATGGACATTATGCCAAATCTTACCAAACAGAGGTTCTGGGTTCCTGCAGGGTATGTATGTGGCAAGCCTAACTTACCCTGAGTGGTTAGGAAGGGCTTCCTGGGGGATGGAAAGCTTCAGTTGAGAACTGAAGGATGAGAGCACTAGTTAGGTAAGGGCGTATGGAAATGATGCAGGTGGGGAGACCAGAACATCTGAAAGCCATGATGTGTAGAAGCACAATGCTGGAGCATCATGAGCAGGGCTAAGAGTGAGCAGAAATAAGGCTGGAGACCAGCAAGGAATGGGACCCAGGGCCTCAGAGGCCATGTGAGGGATTCCAGTCTTTAGTTCAAGAGTAGCAACAGACTATTAAAGGGTTTTAAGAAGAAAAGATTACTTGGGTTCAGAACGGGGAATGAATTACAGAAGTAGAGGAATGAATATGGGGAGACCAATAAGGAGGCTACCACAGAAAGCCAGGGAGAGATTATGGTGGCTTGGTTTAAGGTGTTGGCAATGTGGGGAGAAAAGATGGAAGATTTCACACACATATAGGTACACGTGCGCACGCGCGCGCGCACACACACACACACACACCCCCCTCTTAAAATCAACAAGATTTGGTGCTTGGATTACAGAGTGAATGGGAGGAAAGGATACTGGGAAGGGTGATTCTCAGATTTTGGTCTCAGGTACTGAGGAAGTGCCTTATGAGATGCTGTAGGAATAGATTTAAAGAAGGAAAGAAAATGGTTTTTCTGGCTTTATCCTTTCCTGTACTTTAGCATTGCTTTTTCTAAATCATTTTTAAATATTTAAGAAGACCACTGTCTTCTCTGAAGCATTTCTCTCAATTTCAACAGTTTCTTAGTATTTATATTTTTAGTTCTGTTTCCAATCACTTCATAATTAAGAGACATTTAAAGAAAACATGATAGTAACATTATAACTACAACACAAGTGCTTCCTTTTCCAAAGACTTGATTCTTATAAAACACTTATTAAATGGAAGGAAAGGATGAAACTTACTTCAGCCAACGTTTCTCTAATGTCTTCTTGCAGCTGGTCTTGTCCAACCTGAACTGCTTCTTGCATCGTTTGAAGCTTGTCTCTTTCCTCAGTTAGAGATTTTGTTTCTTCATGACTTTCTGGAAGTTTTTCAGTCAATTCAAGCCTTTCTATTTCTATGCGTGCCGATGTCACTGAATCCTTGGTTTTGAATTGCTTCTCCAATAGCTCCACTTCATCCACTGCCCCCTGAGTATCACTGACTTCTTTCACATTAGGCACTAGCGCCTGCTCCTCACGAAGCACTGGGATCTTGTGATGTGCATAAAATACCAAGGTTACTCTGATTATCACCATGGTGTGTGTGTGTGTGTGTGTGTGTGTGTGTGTGTGTGTGTGCGTGCGCGCGCGCCAGAAGGAGATTCTATTAAAGCACAGGGACAGGACCAGGGGCAGAAGGAGCTGCTGCTGTGTTATCATAATTCTTTAAGGAGAAAAGATGAGGATATTATCCACAGAAATAAAAGTGATCCTGAGCCCAGAGCCTACTGTGGATCACGAACTCCAATTTATTCATTTTCCCTTGATTCCTACCAAAGCTACTCATGACTTTTCTGCTGGTCATATTCCGCCATAATTTTCTTTTGCTCTAGCTTACATCCAAAGTGAATCAGTTCTTATACTTGGCTAACACACTGTCAATTTAGTCAGCTGCACACTTCTTCATTTCTATACTAGTTCCCAAATGCCACAGGAGAAAAGTCATCATTGAGCAGATTATATCTCAATAAACGAATGGTCCCTCATTCTCAGATGAGCGTCAATGCTATATCTCAATTTTTTTATGTTTACAGATTGATTCCCATTTCCTATGGTCATTAGTGGTTCCATGTAACTTTGCATATCATATTTCTGCATTTTTCCTACTGGAATTGAGGGATTATTTTATACGCCCACACTCGGGGGGAGAGAACAATGTCTTAATCATATCTAGTTTCAATGGCTTGCACACAGTGGCCTTTAACCTAGGTTGGTTCAGTTATCCCAATGTTTCATTTTCTCTATGGCACTTGCCATTATCTCACATTACCATACTCATTTGTTTGCTTATTTACCAGTTACCTCTTTCCACTAGAGTCAGCTCTATGATCATAGAAATTTTGTTCACCTTGTTCCCATTTTATTTCTATAACCCAGGACTCTGCCTGCCACGTTACAGACTCAACAAATAGTATCCAATAAATGAATGAACTATTCACACAGTCACTACTTATTGCTCACCTTTCCTTGAAATAAAAAAGAAAAGAAGAAGGGACAAAGGAGAGAAGAGACAAACCTTTTCTTGTAATTCAATATTGGATTTTTCTAAGTCCTTCTGAATATTTATTATTTGAGCTGTCTTCTCAGAAATGTTTTTTCTTAGTTCATCAATAGTTTCTTCTTGTTCTTTAAGATGCACGCGAGTAATTTTTAGTTCTTCTTTTGTTTCTAGACCCTTTATTAGCAAGTGGAATTTAAAGAATATTATAACCACATCATCCTAACATTGCCTCCCCCTTTTCCAATTGGCTCCGTTTTAAAGAAACATTTAATAGATGATGAAAGAAAAGGGTAATAACTTACTCTAACTTCGATTTCTTTTATGTATCCTTTAAGTTTCTTTCTCTCTATTTCAAATGATTCCCGTAATTCCTTTAGATCATTTCTTTCTTTGGTTATGGATTTCATTTCCTCATAATTTTCATGGAGCTTCTGAGCCAACTCTAGCCTCTCCATCTCTATACGTTCTAATGTTAATTCTTGCTTCCTTAGTTCATTCTTCAAATTCTCTATTTCATTCATCTTTTCCTGCATCTCATTCATTTCTTCTTGTATACTAAGAACTTGTAGCTGTTTTTCTTGTAGTTGTTGGTTCTTAAGAAATAAAATTTTTAATTACCATTTTGCCTATATACTCTTAAAATCTCATGTAAAATGTACTTTGCTGAATGGAAATAATCATTATCACCGCCCTGCCTACACTCCCAATGTAAACAGACAAGCAGCTATAAAAGTAAAGTAACCTTCTAAGCATAGTGACTGTAGTAGGTTGAATAGTGTCCTACCCAAAATTCAAGTCGATTCAGAACTTCAGAATATGACCTTACTTGGAAGTACGGTTTTTGCACATGTAATTAATTAAGGACTGAGAAGAAATCCTATTGGATTGGGGTGGGCCCTAAATGCAATGAGAGTGTCCTTGTAAGAGGCAAAAAAGGACACACAGAGACACAGAGAAAGTCCTGTGAAGATGGAGGCAGAGATAAGAGTGATAGAGCTATAAGCCCAGGACACCAAGGAGAGCTGGGAGCCAAGGATAGTTATTAGATGCAAGATTCTTCCCTAGAGCCTTCAGAGGAGTATGGTATTGCCAGCAACTTGATTTTGGACCACTACAATCCAGAAATCTGACAATAAATTTCTGTTGTTCTTTAGCCACCAAGTTTATGGTAATTTGATACAGAGGGTCTAGGAAACTAATACAGTGTCAGTAGGTTAATCAAGGAGGCAAAGTGAAAATGAGAAAAACTTGAAAAGAGACTAATTAAATTTAAAGATATAGTTGCCAAATAACTATAATTCCTCAACTCTTAAAAACTTGTGGATAATCTATTTTTACTTCTAATAAGGTCCTTATGGGGTGGCCCAAAAAACACTGAGGCATTAACTTTTTTTTAAATTAAACTTATTTAAATTCAATTTAATTAACGTATAGTGTAGTATTAGTTTCAGAGGTAGAATTTAGTGATTTATCACTTGCATATAACACCCAGTGATCATTACTTCAAGTGCCTTCCCCAAATTTCCCCTCCAGCAACCTTCAGTTTGTTTCCTATAGTTCAGAATTTCTTATGTTTTGCCTTCCTCCCTGTTTTCGTCTTATTTTTCCTTTCCTTCCCTTATGTTCATCTGTTTTGTTTCTTAAATTGCACCTATGAGTACAATCATATGGTATTTGTCTTTCTCTGACTTGTTTTGCTTAGCATAACTTCTAGCTCCATCCACATCATTGCAAATGGTAAGATTTCATTTTTTTGGATGGCCGAGTCATATTTCATTGTAAATATGTATATACCACATCTTCTTTATCCATTCATCTGTTGGTAGACATCTGGGCTCTTCCCATATTGTGGCTATTGTGGACATTGCTGCTATAAACACTGGCGTGAATGTGCCCCTTCGAATCACTGTTGGTATCCTTTGGGTCAATACCCAGTAGTTTTATTGCCAGGTTGTATGGTAGCTCTATTTTTAACTTTTTGAGGAACCTCCATACTGTTTTCCAGAGTGGCTGCACCAATTTGCATTTCCACCAACAGTGTAGGAGGGTTCCCCTTTCTCTGCATCCTCGCCAACATGTGTTGTTTCCTGAGTTGTTATTTTTAGTGAGGCATTAACTTTTTTTAAAGTTCATAAATATGTATAAGTCTATCTCTTTATTTTTTTCAGTTCAATTAATTAATGAATAATGTATTATTAGTTTCAGAGGTAGAGGTCAGTGATTTATCAATCTTATGTAATACCCAGTGCTCAATACTGAGGCATTAACTTTTACATAAGCCTATTAATTTCACTTCTTTAGGATGAGTATGAAACAGACATCAGGTTTTAGTAAATTTAATTAGGTTATAGTGAAAGGGAGGAGAATTAAGAGTATATTAAGAGAAAAACATTCCACAGAAGCGCAATGGAAATCACAATATATTATTTATAATGCATGTGGCACTGTCCTTAGAGTAAACAGAAAGACCTCAGCGGGTACATTTTAGAATTACTTGGGCAATACAATTATTACAAGAGTCTTAGCCCTTATACAAATATTACAACAGCACCTTACTTCCATAAAATAAATGAGTCAGGAAACTGTAAATGTCTAAGAGATGGTAACAGTCATAAATCTTACATTTTAAAGAATCAGTACTATATCTTTATAAAGGAAGGATCTTTGTGTTACTGACTAATGGATCTCAAGACCCAGAACAGCATTTGGGCTATGGGGAGTTCCCAATAAGTTTCTTTTTTTTTTTAAGATTTTATTTATTTATTTGAGAGAGAGAGAATGAGAGATAGAGAGCACGAGAGGGAGGAGGGTCAGAGGGAGAAGCAGACTCCCTGCTGAGCAGGGAGCCCGATGTGGGACTCGATCCCGGGACTCCAGGATCATGACCTGAGCCAAAGGCAGTCGCTTAACCGACTGAGCCACCCAGGCGCCCCTCCCAATAAGTTTCTGATGAATGAATATATGATACGATAATTTAGATGAATCAAAGCCTTCTCTCTCATCTAAAGACTAGGGTAATATAATCCTCACAAAGAGTGTTGGTTAAGATATAGGTATGAGTTGAAACTGTCCACATAAATAATTAGCATTAAAATGTGTTCATTTGGGAGATAATGCTATTTCTAGAACTTAGCTCTATAGCAATCAAAATGTATTTAAAAAAAAGTTTAGTCAGGAAATATAATATGGCTAGGAAGGTAACTTTAAAATTCACCTTTTCCTTTAGCTTTTCTTCAACTGCTGCTAATTTCTCATAGGTCCTAGAAAGCTCTTCCTCTTTCTTTATGGTGTGGTTCTTTTCTTGTATAATGATCTCTTGTTGCTTTTTAAGTTCATCTCCAAGAATTCTTAATTCTTCTTGGTTTTCAATAGTCTAGAATTAAAAAAAAGTTGAGATTAAAATTAGTATTACATTTATAAAATCAGGTAAAAATCAGCATTTACCTCAGCCTAAAAATGAAGAAATCATGGCAAATTCTATTGGAAAAGACTACCTTAAAAAGAAAGTCTTTAATTTAATCATACAGATGCCAAGCATCTGCTTTTTATGCTGTTTCTTTATTGCTCCACTTATATTCCTATCATGAAAATTAGAACTGGATTTGGTATTCTGTCTCGAGAGGTTTGCCCGTTTTCTACCCTTAAGCCAAAGGAGACTGTTTCTAAGCTTTCATGGACTGATGACAAGACTACAGTTATGGGATTTTCATATGCTAGAATGGTTATGATTTAGGGCACCAGTTAACAGCAAGCTCAAAATGGCAGCCATCCTTTGCTAGCATGACTTGGGCTAACCCTAGTTATAAGCTTAAACAGTGACATTCTCACGTATCATGACCATAAAAACATTGCAAATATGAGACCAAGAACAGACTATGACTTTTGTCTGTATTCTTATTTAAACTTAGTTCTTTTGACCAGACAATCCCAAGAAATATGGAAAATTACACAAAAGGTCAGGTTCTCCTGAAATCCACAGCAAACTTCTAAAAATGTGAATTTCAATCTATACATATTATATTGTCCCAAATACAGAAACAAAAACTAAAGTAGATTTGACAATATGGCAAACATTAACAACAAATAATTAAAAATGAAGTTTAAAAATTATAACAGAATAAAAAAAATTTAGGAACAAATTTAACAAAATATGGACAAGACCTGTACACTAAAATCTACAACACATCACTGAGAGAACAGATAATTTATAGAAAGATATGCAATGGCCAATAAACATATGAAAAGATGATCAATATCCTTAATCATTAGGGAAAGGCAAATGAAAACAATGAGGTACATACTCAATAGGATGGCTAAAATTGAAAACACCAATAATAGGAAGCATTGGTGAGGATGTGGAGCCATCAGAATTCTCTTAATTTGCTGATGGGAATGTAAAATGGTACATCTACTTTGGAAATCAGTCTAGTAATTTGCTATGACCCTGATATTCCATTTAGATACCTCAGAGAAATTTTTAAAAAAATGTTCATAAAAAGTTTTGTGTAAGAATGTTTACAGCAGCTTCACTCAAAATAGCCAAACACTGGACAGAACTCAAGTTTCCATCAACAGGAGAAAGGCAAAACAACTTGTGGCCTATTCATACATGGAACACTACCCAGCAATAAAAAGGAATGTAAAAAAGTAGGTACAAAAGAGTACATGCTGTATGATTCTATTTGTATGGAGTTCTAGAAGAGACAAAGTGACCAATGCTTAAAAACCGTCAGGACAGTGATTATATGGGGTAGAGAGTGAGATTAGAATTGACTGGGTCAAGGCACAAGAGAACTCTGTAGGGTGAGGCAAATGTTCTACACCTTGACTGGGGTAGAGGGTACACAAGTAGAAACATTTGTCAAAAGTCATCAGACTATACACTTGCATCAGATACATTTCTCACATGTAAATTATGCCTCAGTATTGTTGTAAAAATCCAGAACATACAAGACAAAAACATACAGCTAAGTATACAGTGCTTAAATACTACCATTTCAATATTTTCCCTTAGGTCAGTCTGTAATTGTTCCTTTTCTGATGTAATACTCTCTAACATTTGTTGCAGTTTATTTTTCTCCTGTATTAAAGAAAATATCTTTCTCTGTTGCTCAGTTAGCTCATTATCTTCAACATTCGCAATCAGTGCTTGAGTATTTTTGGCTTTCAAATTCTGTTTATTTGTGTCAACCATCTAAAATATAAATAGATTAAACAAGAATTTCTCAGTTAATAACAATTTTAATAATAATAAAAATTGCCAAAACTTTTATTACTTATTATTTACCAGGCACTATTTTTTTTTTTTTAAGATTTTATTTATTTATCTGACAGAGAGAGACACAGCGAAACAGGGAAACACAAGCAGGGGGGATGGGAGAGGGAGAAGTAGGCTTCCCACCGAGCAGGGAGCCTGATGCGGGGCTTGATCCCAGGATCCCGGGATCATGACCTGAGCCGAAGGCAGACGCTTAATGACTGAGCCACCCAGGTGCCCCATACCAGGCACTATTTTCATATACTGACACATTTAATCTTCACTCTAACCTTATGAGATAGGTACTAGTATTACTTCCATTTGACAGATGAGGAAATTGAATCCGAGAGAGGATGATAGGTCACTTGCCCAAGGTCACTCAGGTTTTGAAGCCAAGAGGTCTGGCTCCAGAGTTTGTGCCCTTAAGCATACTCTTGTTCATGGATTAAGAACTACCTGGCCAGCTGTAGCTATTTAACAATTATCTTCATGTATGATGATGGGTCAACCTAATTTTATGAAAGAATAAGCCACCTTGAACTCCACCACTTTCTTTCCATCAAAAGCTGGAAATGATTCTCTATCCCCCACTCCCAACAAATCATTATTTTCAGAAGCAGTCATATTCACAAAAGGTTGGAGTTTTATCATAGGAGAGGGCAAAATAACTTTGATAAAAACAGATTTCATATTATAGTAGTATAATCCACCTTTTAAAAATATATACTTTTTATATACTGCTTAAGAAAAGCATGTTATATAAATTCATTTATCCATAGACAAGTGTTAAGCAAAGGTACCCTAACACGTGTACTCCTTGAGAAAGTGAGACAAAGACTAACATTACAATCACTGGTATGAAATTAGGGTATCACTATGTAACCATACACATCCAGGAAATACAGCTCCATAGCGGCTATATATGTTTTAAAAAAGTTTTAATAATAGGGGTACCTGGGTGGCTTAGTGAGTTAAGCATCTGACTCTTGATTTCGGCTTGGGTTATGGTCTCAGGGTTGTGAGATGTAGCTCTGTGTCAGGCACTGTGTTCAGTGGGGAGTCTGCTTGAGATTCTCTTTTCCTCTCCCTCTGCCCCTCCCCCTGCTCTCTCTCTCAAATAAATAAATAAAAGCTTTAAAAAAGTTTTAATAATAATCTACAATTACATTGGAAAAAATTGAAAAATAAAGAGAGAAAAAATCATCCAATGTCACCAGCTTCACACAACCCACTACAATTCTAGAATATTTCCTTTCAGAGTCTGTTCTTGAAAAAATTTTTCTTGAACACAGTAATTATGATTAATATATACAGAATTCAGTTTTGCTCTTTTCCATTTAGATCACATGCATTTTCCCATGCTGTTACATAATCTTCAACTTATAATTTTTAGTAGTTGCTCAATTCTCTAGAGTGGGTTTGGATAAACCATACTTTAACTATTCTCTTACTGTTGGCAGTATGCATGAGTTTCTGACAATGGAAAACACAGGGCTAACTACATGAGAACTTAAGGTAAGGAATAGATAGTTGTTGGGACTAATTTGTCAGATACTGTACTTCAGAATCTCATATCTGTGCTCCTAAACATAGGAATGTACACAAAGACAAAAAAGGCTGAGACAAAGTATGTGAGAATACCCAAGGGAGATTTCAGAAATGAACCCAGTCTAGAAAGTATTTCAGCTACCATGAACAATATCTAACATATCTTATTATTAAATAAAGAAAAGGAATTGTGTCCTTTATATGAGATAAGTTTACTAATCATTGTTTAAGATTTGTGTTGAGACACACTAGAGAAACTGCATTTCTAGAGAAAGAAACATCAAGCAGGATTTAAATGGGCACTCTGAGGGGGAGGAGCAAGATGGCGGAGGAGTAGGAGACCTGGGTTTCGTCTGGTCCCAGGAATTCAGCCGGATAGGGATCAAACCATTCTGAACACCTATGAACTCAACAGGAGATTGAAGGAAAGAATAGCAACAACTCTCTGAACAGAAAAATGACCACTTTCTGGAAGGTAGGACGTGCACAGAAGTGAATCGGAGGCGATATTTGGGAAGATAGACGGCGGGGGAGGGGGCCTCCACCCGCCACTTCTGACAAGTGATAGAGCAGCGGAGCACAAAATTGGAAATTTTAGAAGTTGGCTCCACTGAGGGACATCGCTCCAGTGACTAAGTGGGGGGTGGAACCCTCGCTGGGACAGTGTGGTCTCAGACCCTCGTGGTCACAGAAAGGCTGGGGGTGCCAGAGTGTGGCAGATCTCCGAAGTATCAGAGCAGGGAAGCCAGATGCAGAGACGGAGCCGAGGAGTGGGCTCTCAGCTCGGGGTTGCCATAAACCGTGATCTGTGGCACAGTCAGGCCACTGCTCCTCCAGCAGAGACCCAACAAGCGGCAGATTCGGGGAGACTCCCCTTCCTCCCCGGGGAGGAGTGGTGCGGGAGCGCACCACAGGGATCTGCTGGGTTTGGAGACTCCACACAGGGTCGGGTGCCAGAGATAGGAACGCGCAGTCACAGGACGGGTGAGCACGGAGTGCGGCCGGAGACCCGGGAGGCGGGAGTGACTGACTGCTTTTCTCTGGGGGTGCACTGAGGAGTGGGGCCCCAAGTTCTCGGCTACCCTGGGGCAGAGATTGGGAGGCTGCCATCTTCACTCTCATCCTCCAAAGCTGTACGGAAAGCTTGCAGGGAACAAAAGCACCTGAGAGCAAAACCGAGATTACATAGCCCAACCCCAGCAAGGGCGGGGCAATTCCGCCTCGAGCAAAGACATGTGGGAACCACAGCTACAGGCCCCTCCCCCAGAAGATCATCAAGAACAGCCAGCCAAGACCAAGTTTACCGATCAATGAGAATGGCAGAACTCCAGCTCTAGGGAAATACTGCATATAGAATTCATGGCTTTTTTCCTGTGATTCTTTAGTCTTTCAAGTTAATTTTTTTTCACCTTTTTTTTTTTTTGAATTTTTCTTTTTCCCTTTTTCAACCAATATCTTATCAATCCCTTTTTTTAAAAAAAATCTTTTCATTTTTAGAGTCATATTCTATCCCTTCATAGTAGTTAACCTTATTTTTGGTATATATATGTAAGTTGTTCTCTCTTTAAAATTTTGGGATACAGTTTCTTCTAACAGATCAAAATATTCCCTAAATCTCTAGTGTATGGCTTTGTTCTAGTCTCCTGCCTGATCACATTCTCTCCTTTTTTTTAAATCCTCTTCTTTCTTTTTTCAACCAACTTCTTATCAATTCCTTTTATAAAATCTCTTATAATTTTCATCTTTACAGTCGTATTCCATCATTTCATCGTATTAACCCTTATTTTTGTACAAATATAAGTTTTTCTTTCTTTAAAATTTTGGGAGGCACTTTCTTCTAACAGACCAAAATACGCCCAAAATCTAGTGTGTGGCACTGATCTATGCACGAGCCTGATCATATTTGATCATATTCTGTTTTCTTTGTTTTGTTTCATTTTTGTTTGTTTTTATCTTTTTCTTTTTTCTTTCTTTCCCTTTCTTTTCCCCAGGTTTCAGGTCTCTTCTGATTTGTTTAGTGTATATTTTCTGGGGATGTTGTTATCCTGTTAGCATTTTGTTTTCTCATTCATCTATTCTCCTCTAGACAAAATGACAAGATGGAAAAAATCACCTCAACAAAAAGAACAAGAGGCAGTACCAAATGCCATGGACCTAATCAATAAGGACATTAGTAAGATGTCAGAACTAGAGTACAGAATGATGATTTTAAAGATACTAGCTGGGCTTGAAAGAAACATTGAAGTTATTAGAGAAACCCTTTCTGGAGAAATAAAAGAAGTAAAATCTAACCAAGTTGAAATCAAAAAGGCTATTAATGAGGTGCAATCAAAAATGGAGGCTCTAACTGCTAGGATAAAGGAGGAAGAAGAGAGAATTAGTGATACAGAAGACCAAATGATGGAGAATAAAGAAGCTGAGAAAAAGAGAGATAAACAACTAGATCACGAAGGCAGAATTCAAGAGATAAGTGATACCATAACACAAAACAACATTAGCATACTTGGGATCCCAGAAGAAGAAAGAGAGAGAGGGGCAGAAGGTATACTGGAGCAAATTATAGCAGAGAACTTCCCTAATTTGGGGAAGGAAACAGGCATCAAAATCCAGGAGGCACAGAGAACCCCTCTCAAAATCAATAAAAATAGGTCAACACCCCAACATCTAATAGTAAAACTTACAAGTCTCAGAGACAAAGAGAAAATCCTGAAAGCAGCTTGGGAGAAGAGATCTGCAACCTACAATGGTAGAAACATTAGACTGGCAACAGACCTAACCACAGAGACCTGGCAGGCCAGAAAGAACTGTCATGATATATTCAGAGCACTAAATGAGAAAAATATGCAGCCAAGATTACTATATCCAGCTAGGCTGTCATCAAAAATAGAAGGAGAGATAAAAAGCTTACAGGACAAACAAAAACTAAAGGAATTTGCAAACACGAAACCAGCCCTACAAGAAATAATGAAAGGGTCCTCTAAACAAAGAGAGTGCCTAAAAGTAAAATAGACCAGAAAGGAACACAGACAATATACAGTAACAGTCACCTTACATGCCTTACAATGGGACTAAATTCGTATCTTTCAATAGTTACCCTGAATGTAAACGGGCTAAATGCCCCAATCAAAAGACACAGCCTAGGGATGCCTGCGTGGCTCAGTCGGTTAAGCAGCTGCCTTCAGCTCAGGTCATGATCCCAGGGTCCTGGGATTGAGTCCCGCATCGGGCTCCTGGCTCAGCAGGGAGCCTGCTTCTCCCTCTGCCTGCAGCTCCCCCTGCTTGTGCTCTCGCTCACTCTCTCTCGCCTATGCTCTCTCTCTCTAGCAAATAAATAAATAAATAAAATCTTTAAAAAAAAATGACAGAGGCTATCAGATTGGATAAAAAAATAAGACCCATCGATATGCTGTCTGCAAGAGACTCATTTTAGACCCAAAGACACCCCCAGATTGAAAGTGAGGGGGTGAAAAACCATTTACCATGCTAATGGACATCAAAAGAAAGCTGGGGTGGCAATCCTTATATCAGACAAATTAGATTTTAACCAAAGACTGTAATAAGAGATGAGGAAGGACACTATATCCTACTTAAAGGGTCTATCCAACAAGAAGATCTAACAGTTGTAAATATCTATGCCCCTAACATGGGAGCAGCCACTTATATAAGCCAAATAATAACAAAAGCAAAGAAACACATTGAAACAATACAATAATAGTGGGGGACTTTAACGCCCCCTTTACTGACATGGACATATCATCTAAGCAAAAGATCAACAAGGAAATAAAGACTTTAAATGACACACTGGACCAAATGGACTTCACAGACAGATTCAGAACATTCCATCCCAAAGCAGCGGAATACACATTCTTCTCTAGTGCCCATGGAACATTCTCCGGAATAGATCTCATCCTAGGTCACAAATCAGGTCTCAACCGGTACCAAAAGATTGGGATCATACCCTGAATATTTTCAGACCACAATGCTTTGAAACCAGAACTCAGTCACAAGAGGAAAGTCGGAAAGAGCTCAAATACATGGAGGCTAAAGAGCATCCTACTAAAGAATGAATGGGTCAACGAGGAAATTAAAGAAGAATTAAAAAAATTCACGGAAACAAATGAAAATGAAAACATAACTGTTCAAAATCTTTGGGATGAAGCAAAAGCGGTCCTAAGAGGAAAGTATATAGCAATACAAGCCTTTCTCAAGAAACAAGAAAGGTCTCAAATACACAACCTAACCCTACACCTAAAGGAGCTGGAGAAAGAACAGCAAATAAAGCCTAAACCCAGCAGGAGAAGAGAAATAATAAAGATCAGAGCAGAAATCAATGAAATAGAAACCAAAAGAACAGAACAGATCAACAAAACTAGAAGCTGGTTCTTTGAAAGAATTAACAAGAATGATAAACCCCTGGCCAGACTTATCAATAAGAAAAGAGAAATGACCCAAATAAATAAAATCATGAATGAAAGAGGAGATTACAACCAACTTACCAAAGAAATACAAAGAATTATAAGAACATATTATGAGCAACTCTATGCGAGCAAATTAGATAATCTGGAAGAAATGGATGCATTCGTAGAGATGTATCAACTACCAAAACTGAACCAGGAAGAAATAGAAGACCTGAACAGACCAATAACCACTAAGGAAATTGAAGCAGTCATCAAAAATCTCCCAACAAACAAAAGCCCAGGACCAGATGGCTTCCCAGGGGAATTCTACCAAACATTTAAAGAAGAATTAATACCTATTCTTCTGAAACTGTTCCAAAAATAGAAATGGAAGGAAAACTTCCCAACTTGTTTTATGAGGCCACCATTACCTTGATCCCTAAACCAGACAAAGACCCCATCAAAAAGGATAATTACAGACCAATATCCTTGATGAACATGGATGCAAAAATTCTCACCAAAATACTAGCCAATAGGATCCAATAGTACATTAAAAGGATGATTCACCACAACCAAGTGCAATTTATCCTTTGGCTGCAAGGTTGGTTCAACGTCCACAAATCAATCATTATGATACAATACATTAATAAAAGAAAGAACAAGAACCATATGATCCTCTCAATAGATGCAGAAAAAGCATTTGACAAAGTGCAGCATCCTTTCTTGATCAAAACTCTTCAGACTATAGGGATAGAGGGTACATACCTCAATCTCATAAAAGCCATCTATGAAAAACCCACAGCGAATATCATTCTCAAAGCGGAAAAACAGTTTTCCCACTAAGGTCAGGAACACGGCAGGGATGTCCACTATCACCCTGCTATTCAACATAGTATTAGAAGTCCTAGCCACAGCAATCAGACAACAAAAAGAAATAAAAGGCATCTGAATCGGCAAAGAAGTCAAACTCTCACTCTCTGTAGATGATATGATACTTTATGTGGAAAGCCCAAAAGACTCCACCCTAAAACTGCTAGAACTCATACAGGAATTCAGTATAAAGTGGCAGGATATAAAATCAATGGCCTTCCTATACACCAACAGCAAGACAGAAGAAAGAGAAATTAAGGAGTCGAGCCCATTTACAATTGCACCCAAAACCATAAGATACCTAGGAATAAATCTAACCAAAGAGGCAAAGAATCTGTCCTCAGAAAACTATAAAATACTCATGAAAGAAATTGAGGAACACACAAAGAAATGGAAAAACACTCCATGCTCATGAGTTGGAGAACAAATATTGTGAAAATGTCAATGCTACCTAGAGCAATCTATACATTCAATGCAATCCCTATCAAAATACCATCTACTTTTTTCAAAGAAATGGAACAAATAATCCTAAAATTTGTTTGGAACCAGAAAAGACCCCGAATAGCCAGAGGAATATTGAAAAAGAAAAGCAAAGCTGGTGGCCTCACAATTCCAGACTTCAAGCTCTATTACAAAGCTGTCATCATCAAGACAGTATGGTACTGGCACAAAAACAGACACATAGATCAATGGAACAGAATAGAGAGCCCAGAAATGGACCCTCAACTCTATGGTCAACTAATCTTTGACAAAGCAGGAAAGAATGTCCAGTGGAAAAAAGACACTCTCTTCAACAAATGGTGTTGGGAAAATTGGACAGCCACATGCAGAAGAATGAAACTGGACCATTTCCATACACCACACACAAAATACCCTCAAAATGGATGAAAGACCTCAATGTGAGACCGGAGTCCATCAAAATCCTAAAGGAGAACACAGGCAGCAACCTCTTCGACCTCAGCCACAGCAACTTCTTCCTAGAAACATCGCCAAAGGCAAGGGAAGCAACGGCAAAAATGAACTATTGGGACTTCATCAAGATAAAAGGCTTTTGCACAGCAAAAGAAACAGTCCACAAAACCAAAAGACAACTGACAGAATGGGAGAAGATATTTGCAAATGACATATCAGATAAAGGGCTAGTATTCAAAATCTATAAAGAACTTATCAAACTCAACACCCAAAGAACAAATGATCCAATCAAGAAATGGGCGGAAGACATGAACAGACATTTCTGCAAAGAAGACATCCAGATGGCCAACAGACACGTGAAAAAGTGCTCAACATCACTAGGCATCAGGGAAATCCAAATCAAAACCTCAATGAGATACGACCTCACACCAGTCTGAATGGCTAAAATTAACAAGTCAGGAAACGACAGATGTTGGCAGGAATGTGGAGAAAGGGGAACCCTCCTACACTGTTGGTGGGAATGCAAGCTGGTGCAGCCACTCTGGAAAATAGTATGGAGGTTCCTCAAAAAGTTGAAAATAGAGCTGCCCTACGACCCAGCAATTGCACTACTGGATATTTACCCCAAAGATACAAATGTAGGGATCCGAAGGGGTACATGCACCCCAATGTTTATAGCAGCAATGTCCACATTAGCCAAACTGTGGACAGAGCCAAGATGTCCACAACAGAGGAATGGATAAAGAAGATGTGGTAATACACACACACACACACACACACACACACACACACACACACACACACACACACACACTGGAATATTATGCAGCCATCAAAAGGAATGAAATCTTGCCATTTGCAACGACGTGGATAGAACCAGAGGTTATTATGTTGAATGAAATAAGTCAATCAGAGAAAGACATGTATCATATGACCTCACTGATATGAGGAATTCTTAATCTCAGGAAACAAACTGAGGGTTGCTGTGGTGGGGGGGGGAGGGATGGGGTAGCTGGGTGATAGACACTGGGGAGGCTATGTGCTATGGTGAGCGCTGTGAATTGTGTAAGACTGTTGAATCACAGACCTGTACCTCTGAAACAAATAATACATTATATGTTAAAAATAAATAAAAAGAAGAAGATAGCAGGAGGGGAAGAATGAGGGGGGGAATCGGAGGGGGTGACGAACCCTGAGAGACTCTGGATTCTGAGAAACAAACTGAGGGTTCTAGAGGGGAGGGGAGGAAGGGGTTAGCCTGGTGATGGGTATTAAAGAGGGCACATTCTGCATGGAGCACTGGGTGTTATACGCAAACAATGACTCATGGAACACTACAGCAAAAACTAATGATGTAATGTATAGTGATTAACCTAATAAAAAAAATAAAGTGTGCACTCTAAGGGGATTCATGAGAAACCTAATGCAGCCCCTTGGGGTCCAGATGAACTGAGGGGTCCATGCGGGATTCCATTATGAACATGGTAACAGAAGACTAAGCTGATCCTAGCCTTCCATCCCAGATTTGAGACACCCCAAGAAACAGAAAAGCCCCATTTGGACCTTTTTTTATCAACATAGATGATTCTAGCATAAACTTAATACCACACACCAGCTGGTCCCAGTGAATAGAACTCTCTTTTTCCCTCACTTCTCTGCTATTGCCCCTTTTCATGGGGCCCTATAATTGCATTTTTGCATTTGTTTAAAAGCAGCTAAGTATTGTTGCATCTTATTTTCAAAAATCTTTTCAAAAAAACCTTCCCCTAATGAAAGTGAAAGTTATAAATTTCAAATCAAGGTCAAATGCCTTTGGCTCATTTGATCCAAACTACATATAAGCTGAGAACACAAGATAGAAAACAAGTGAAAATGCTTTTCTAGGAGAGAAGTACTGAAGCATAGGGAGAGAGAGGGAAAGCTTTTCCAAGGCAAGAATACTGTACCCCAGGGTAAATGGGGGAAAACTCATTATATAAATAGCATATAAATCTATATAGAGATTTATTTATATAAGTTGGAGGTTACTGAATTATTCTTAAGCAGTATTTGTTTTTATTTAATAATATGTAAATCCTGATGATTTTTCTGTTTGCATATAATATGCAGTTTTAAAAAATTTTATGACCACATAAAACCCAGTTGCATTATCTATATACATACGTACATATTATATATACATATACTATGCCAAGCTATGGATGTGTGAAAGATTATTTCACCAGTCTCCCACTGATGAATGTTTTAAATTTCTAGTAGCAAATGTTCTGGAATCAATAGTATTAAGTGCATAAAACTGAAAGACAGTATAAAAATCCTGTTGATAATATATATCAAAGGCATTTTTGAAAAGTAGAAATGTATATAGTAAATGAATCCATTGTATAAAATTATAGGCAATCACCAGTTACAGACCGAATTTTGTCCTCCCAATATTCATTTTGAAGCCCTAACCCCCATGTGACTGTGTATGTGAAGAGAAAGCCTTTAAGGAGGGTAATTAAAGTTAAATGAGGTCATAAAACTAGGACCCTAATCCCATAGGACTGGTATCCATTCATTCATTCATTAGGCTCGATGCCCAGCGCAGAGCCAGACGTGGGGCTCAAACTCACAACCCTGAGATCAAGACCTGTCCTGAAATCAAGAATTGGTCACCCAGTTGACTGAGCCACCCAGGTGCCCCAGATTGGTGTCCTTTTAAGTAGAGGAAGAAACCCAGTGCTCTTTCTCAGCTTGAGCATAGGAGAAAGGCCCTGTGAGGGATACAGAAGGAAGGTTCCATTGGCATGCAGGGAAAAGAAGACTTAACAGAAACTAAATTTTCTAGCACCTTAATCTTGGACTTCTAGCCTCCACAACCAGGAGAAAGTAAATTTCTGTTGTTTTAGCCAGCAGTCTGTGATATTTTGTGATGGAAACCCTAGTGGACTAACACATCTCTCTTAAAACAAACAAACAAACAAACAAAAAATCATCATTAGCATCTCCTAGTGTTTGTTGTATATAATTGAATAACCAGTTAAGACCTTATTCTCCTAAGGTCTCAGAACAAAATGAACCATACTACTTAGAACAAATTAAGGTGAGATTTAAGCACCTAATAGTAAAAATTATAGCATAAGCCCTAGGAACAGGCATTAATAAAATATACACATTGATTTTACAGGGATCTCTAAGCAAGTTTAATATATAAAATCTGACATAAAACAAATATTTTAGACAGTTAATAATAAGCAAACTTTCTTATATTCTTAGAATTCAGAGGGGTTTTTATTATTTTTTTAAATTTTTAAAAAAAGATTTTATTTATTTATTTGACAGAGAGAGAGAGACAGCGAGAGAGGGAACACAAGCAGGGGGAGTGGGAGAGGGAGAAGCAGGTTTCCGGCCAAGCAGGGAGCTCGATGTGAGGCTCAATCCCAGGACCCTGGGATTATGATCTGAGCTGAAGGTTAAGCGACTGCTTAACCAACTGAGCCATCCAGGCACCCCTTCAGAGGGGTTTGTAAGGACATTTCAAATACATTAGGCCTCAAAATATCAGCTTAAAGTTTGAACTAATTTTTGCCTTTTTTTCCCAAATTGATTGTAAGCAGTTATATCTGAAGTTATTTCAAAGACATCAGGGTTATGCTTGTAAATTATTGTTAGTTATTAGCACTGTGAATAATAAACAAGATTGAGATTATCATTATGTACTTAACTGCTTGAGGTAAAAGAGAAAGCTCATCTACACATATAAAAACTTTGAATGGAAACACCATTTACCTTTTCCTGGAATTCATCCTTAGTTTCTCCTAGGTTTTCCTCTGTATGCCAATTCCTGGAAGTTTCCTCAGAAATTTTCGTTTTTAGTGTGTTAATTGTTTCTTGGTGTTGTTTTAAAGACTCAAGAGCATTTCTTAATTGTTCTTGGGTGTCTATATTCTTTGTCAGAGAAATGGAAAACAATGTCCATTAGAATAATGTATAACAGTGGAAGTAATTTTGTAGTGGCTACCGGATCATGAATTATAAGTGATGGCTCCTGTCCTGTTTGTAAAGAGGCTCTGAATTTTCAGAGTTTACTCAGTAAAAGCCTTACCATGTTTACAGTATCCTGAATGTCACTTTTGAGTTGGTCCCTCTCAATCTGCAGGCTCTCCTGGAGTTGTTTTAGGTCTTCGTTTTCTTGGGTTAAGGTTCTTACTTCTAGTAAAGTTTGTTGAAGTTGCTCAGCAATCAGTGTTTTTTCCTTTTCCATAGTTTGCAGCCTCGAATCTCTACTTTCTAATTGTTCCTTCAGCTCTTCCACTTCATTTAACCTGTTTTGACTCTTAGTTGTCTTCTGAACTTCTTCAGATTTGGGAGAAAGCTTTAAAATAAGAAAAAGTAAATGTGAAAAGCAGAGCATTCTATGGTATATAAATGGAAGCCAAACCCCAGAAAGTTAAAGATCACTCCCCAGAGGGTGTCTTGTACCAACCTCTGTGTTCACAGCATCCAAACTTAAACCAAGTTTTTGAGCTTGTTTAGAGAGATTCCCTATTTCCTGATTCATTCTTGCATTCTCCTCAAGGACCATCTTATACTTTTGCTCAAATTCAATATGATGATTTTTAAAATCTTGGAATTCTTGATCAGTGCTTTTGTAATTCAACTGGGTAGTTGCTAGGTCATTTTTAGTTTTCCCAATTTCTTCAAGTAAATCTTGAATTCTACTTTCCTTTTGAACTACTTCAGAAAACAAATTGTCTCTTTCTGATGTTATTATACAGAGCTCTTCAGATTTATCATGCATCTATGGAAACGAAATAAAATTAGCTATGTTAGCAATGTATGGTCTACTGAAGCAGGCTTCAGGAAAAAAAAAGTTTCTTCGGGGTGGGGGGTAAGGTGGGGGAGGGGGAAGACATTGAAATTGTGCAAAAATTTGACCGAGAAAAGGCAACATTTTTATTGTCACCATCCTTTAACAATGTATTATCCTGTTTAACTTTACCTTCAGTTTCATTTTCTATGCTCTTTGGGTTCTAGCAAGGATTGCATGGAGAAGGGTACTCAGTAGAAACACTTCATTTCAGGATGTGCCTTTATCTCCTTATCTATCATTCTAAAGTATTTTCTAGCCTCTTCGTGTGTCATTTTATGTTTTGTCTTAGAATTTGACATTTTTCTCCTAAAGCCTTTAAATGTAGCTCCAAATTCTAAAAATATCATCCCTGAATAATTTAAATAGTTAAGTTTTATTTGAATTATTATTTAAATCAACCCTATCCAGCTAATAAACAGTAAAATAACTGTGAAAGGTAAGGTAGCAATGGTGGGAAGAAGAGAGGCGGACTTACAGCAGAGACTAAGGACGGGGCTAATACAGCAGGGTTGTTTCATTCATGGACTTAGGACAGCAGGCACATCTGTGGAGCTCAGCTACTGGCTTCATAACTATTTGTTGAGCTAAAAAACAGCACCTACTTTAAAGAGTTTTTAGGATGACTAAATAATGTTGCTAGAGTTCTTTAGCATGATGTCTGCCACTTGGGTCTTCAAACACTTGTCAGTTTTCTTTTAGAAAAGTAGAGAGGAAGGAAAAGCTGGCTGATGGTTCACAGGTTTGTTCACTGGCCTGCAAGATTTACACTGACCCTTAAACTTTATCAGTCCCCTCCCTTACATCTCATGTTTTTGTGTTCAACGTAGTGATGGAACTAGTACCAAAAACAAAAAAGTTAAAAAAAGGATGGGCCATAGAACTCTATTTAAAGATTTTATTTTTAAGTAATCTCTCCACCCAATGTGGGGCTTGAACTTACAACCCTGAGATCAAGAGTCCACACTCTCTACTGACTGAGCAGTCAGATGCCCCCATAGAACTCTGTTTAAATGGTTTTTTTTAAAAATTTATTTCAGAGAGATAGAGAGCATGGGGATAAGAAGCAGAGGGAGAGGGGCAAGCAGACTCTGTAATGAGCCCAGAGCCACTGCAGGGCTGGATCCCACAACCCCGAGATCACGACCCGAGCCGAAAACAAGAGTCAGATGCTCAACCAACTGAGCCACCCAGGCGCCCCCAAAACTCTGTTTAAGTGAAACATTTGAGGACTACAGAATTGGTTGTTACATGGATCAAGTTACTAAGTATACTGTTAAATAGGCTTTGAAAGTGTGTTTTCTGGTAATAAGAAAATTGGGGGAGGAACTACATTCATTTCTATTCCTAACAAGTTGAGTCATATGTTTACACTCTCTTGACTGCTACTTTAAGATAAACTACAGCAAGACATTTAAAGTGCTATTACCAAGGTTTTTATTTCAAAATAAGAATTATTTGCTTTAAAATGTGTTTACCTCTTTCCTCAGCATTTCTACTTCTGAGGGTAAAGATTTCAATGCTGAGAGCAAATTAACTTCTTTATGCAAAGCTTCATTTTCTTCAACTTCTTTATTCAGTTCTTTCTGGAGGTCAGTAACCTTTCTTTCCAGTTCCAAATTACAGAGCAAATCTAGGATATTTTGGGTAAATTAAAACAGCCCACAGTTATTGGGATAATCTAAATAATATGCAAAGTTAGATTATTTAATCAGACTATATAAAATTTATTAAAGAGTCAATGTTGGTTAACAGGTAATCTAACCATTAATAGTTCTTCAACCACTTTTTGAAAATCAGGTCCAATTTATTTGAAAAATAATTCCTAAATCCTTATTAATTGGAATTCCATGGAAGCAGTTATAAATACTGATCTCTATCGAAACTCATTATTAAGCTATTAAAACAATCATATCAGAGGATAATAGATTTCTACCCATTGGAATATAGTCGCAAAATCCTTCAGGTAGGTTTCTAGACAGTCAGATCTGCAAAGAATTAAGTGAAATTATGAAATACCTTTTGGAACTTTGCCATCTATAAGGGAGGTGAGTTTTGTTATTTCATTAAAAGAAGATTGCAATTCTTTCTCCAGATCCACTTGCATTTTCTTTTTTGCCTCCAGTTGGCATTGATATAACTGAATATCATTTTCCATTTCCTTGTATGTATTTGTAAGTTCTTTCTGTTGAGAGAAACATTGCAAATTCACAGAAATGTAGTGATTGTAGCAACTATTTTATTATAAATATTACAGGAAACAGTTACCATTTTCTCTTTCAGCTCCAGATTTTCACTTCTAAGAAAGGCTGATTCTTTCTTGGCATCAAGGGCTACAGTTTCAGCATCAAGCAGAGTCTGTTTCATTTGTTTTATGTTTTCAGTGCTTTCCTATACACAGGACAAAAAGAACTTGGTGAAATATGCTAATTTCAAATGTGTATTTAATAGGAAAAGATGAAAAGAAATAATATTTCCACAATAAAAATATTTTAAAAACTCTGGCTATATTTTTCCAAATTATAGAAGCATTGTATAGACTGAAGAAATCTGTTATTGTTTAAAAAAGGTTAACACAATTGTTGTTCAGCTAGCTTGTTAAAATTTCCTATGTATTTTTAAGTCATTCTAAAATGACTTAAAATGACCTGCCATCTAAAAACGGCAGGTGAGTAGTTCATAATTAAAATTAAGGGTATGAAATCACAAATTTCAAAGAAAAAGACAAAAAACCCAATAGAGAAACAGAGAAAAGATGAACAGGTAACTCACAGAAGGGAAAATGCAAATGACTGATATATACATGAAAAGATCTCAGTCTCATTTTTAGAGAGAAATGGCATTTTAACTTTAGCTTACATAAATTCAACCACATATATCCTTGGCAGAATATTAATGCACAAATGAATGAATGAATTGGATGAATAAAGGGAAAGAAATAGCAATTTTTAAAAAGTGGGCAATTCTGCTTGCGACTCTATCAACAGACAACTCCTGGATTATATGAAAGTGCCTTTCTTCCCAGGGCCTTAGAATAGTAAGATTACTTTTACAAAGGATCATTTGTCAGGTAACAGAAGAGTCCTGATAGAAGGTAATAAAAAGTACTCTGAAAAACTTAAATGAAAACAAAAGAAGAAAAACCAAAATTTCAGCTTGAAACTGCTGCCTTCTTAAAAAGAGTTAAAAACTAGAATCAAACTGATACTTTCTTGAGGTAATCAGGAGGACTGAAGGCAAATAGAACAGAAAGCAAGCAGCAAAAATTAACAATTTCATCATGAAATTCAATGTTATTTAATGCCATATCTTTTTTTTTAAGATTTTATTTATTTATTTGAGAGAGAGAGCATGCAAGAGAGAGCATGAGCAGGGGGGCAGGGTAGAGGCAGAGGGAGAAGCAGACTTCCCGCTGAGCAGGGAGCCTGATCCCGGGATTGATCCTGGGATGCCAGGATCATGACCTGAGCTGAAGGTCGACGTTTAACTGACTGAGCCACCCAGGAGTCCCTTAATACCGTATCTTATACCAACTAAAATCATCTAGAGCTACAGTTTCTGAAAAATACCAAACTGTTAAAATAGTTATTTAAATTATAATGAGAATTCATTAATATTAATGAAATTTATAAAATCATGCTCAATCGCATGTGATATGTATAGTTTCAGTTACTTATCAATACCAACATAAGTGCTCACCTAGAGATACTGACTACATACTTCTGCATGCATTTGCATAAAATAATTGAAAAAAGAAATAAATTTTGAATTACTAATTTTTAATGGAAGCTCATCCTTACTTATATTCACTCAAAGAACGATATCCTCAACTCTCTATGAATGATTCTTCATCTGTAAAATGGCAATGATATTAACAGTCCCTCTTTTATAGAGTCAGACAAGATTAAATAAAATAGTATATGTAAAACAACTGCAACAATGCCTGGCACACAGTAGGCTCAATGTAAGCTCAATATTGATAATAATGATGATGGTATACTATAAATGCCTACATGATTAAACAACAAAATAAACCTGATTTTTACCGATGAGTATGACAAGTCCATTTTCATATCTTCTGACTTCTGAGAGTCTATGTATTTCTGTAGCTTCTTAACCTGGTCTTCCTTTTCTCTAAGCAGCTCTACTTTTGAGCTTAGCTCATTCTATAAGAAGTATGAAACAGAAAAAAGTGAAACGTATTTTCTTGTATTTAAATTTTAGGGGATAAAAAAGAACTTACATTTAATAGTTTAAATCATTAGTAAAATTTAAAAAGTTGATATTTAAAAAACAAAACGTTTCTTCTATTTTCTGAAATCATGTTCAATTGCGTATAATGTACATTTTATAGTTCTAGTTCCTTATAATAGAAATACCAACATAAATGCTCACCTCAAGATCTTGATTATACACTTCTGCATGCTTAACTAAATTCTTTAAGTTGGAAATTTCATGAATTAGTTGCATCTGTAAGAGCATGTGAACAGGCAACAGAGCAAACCAATAGTTAATAAAGCAAAAAAAAAAAAAAAAAAGAAAGAAGGAAAACCCCCCAAAAGATAGCATTTATTCACTGCTTCAGAATCACCAAAACAGTAAGAAGGGATTAAGAGATCAATTGTTCAAGCTACTGTTACAGAGCACCTCATCATTTGAAGATATAAAACAAACAGAAACCCAGTAAGTCAAACAAAAAATCCTCAAACCCCACAAAACAAGCAAACAAGAAAAAAACCTCAGCATGACCCAAGTAACGGTTATGTCACCTGTTAATAATGCTATAATAATGTCAAAAGCAAATTAGTATGCATCCCTTGGAAGATATAAACTGGTAATCAAACTTTAAAAAACACTTTTAATAGATTTTTGTTTTGGGGAGGTTCAGTGCAGAAATGTTATTTACTCTACAAGATATTTTGGTTTCTTCCCATAAATTAGCCATTTAGCTTTACACTGGCATACTTTTTAAGGATTAGTGTTTTAGAATTTAGGTCTGGATTAGGGTAGTTTCATGTGGTGCCTTTACAATAATATCACTGTTCACTAAAGCTACAGAGATATGTATAGGATTATCAATTATTACCTTGATTCATTCTATGGAAAATATTGGAAAGATGATGTTATTGTTTTATATTTTTTAACTGTCTAAAAGTATAAAGAATACTTAAAAATATATGTGTTTCTATTAAAGTTTCCTTTCCATCAAATACCTGGAGCATTAAATATTTGAGTACTACATACTTTTGTGTCAAAACACGTAAATGACAACTTACCAGAGATAAACATACTTTCTCTTAGAATTATGAAATCTTCATAATTCGACGAGTCCTTAAAAAGTAAAGGCAAGGTGGGTGGGGGGATGGGGTAACTGGGTGATGGGCATTAAGGAGGGCATGTGATGTAATGAGCACTGGGTGTTATATGCAACTGATGAATAACTGAAATCTACCTCTGAAATTAATGATACACTATATGTTAATTAATTGAATTTAAATAAAATTAGATTAAAAAAGAAGAAAAAAGTAAAGGCAAATTCTAGTAGAAATGTAAGGGATTTACGAAAATAGTGTCTGGTTTAAGTAATATTTTCTGAATGTTTAATTCAGCCCTAACTAGTTTAGATTCAAACTAGTGTTGACATTCCTATTTCAGGTCAGCATCTTCCAGAAATATTATGTGAGCCAAATTAGTATTGAAAATTTCCTACTGGCTGCATTAAAAAAACAGAACTAATTTTAAAAATATATTTGAACCTAATATATCCAAAATATTATCACTTGTTCATGTAATCAATATAAAAAAGTAAATAGTTTACATTTTTTTTCATACTTAAGTCAGTTCAAACTGGCCACACTTCAAGTACTCAATCATCACATGTGGTTAGTGGCTATCAACTGTTCAGCAAAATTTTAGACATTTGTGTTGGCTATAATTTAAATTGGCTCCATCTTTTATCTTCTCTTTCTTTTAGAAAAATTTTGTGCAACAAAATCACATTTACCAATAAAAAATGAAGGGGGGGAATTTGGAGAGGGAGATGATCATGAGAGACTATGGACTCTGAGAAACAAACTGAGGGTTCTAGAGGGGAGAGGGGTGGGGGGATGGGTTGGCCTGGTGATGGGTATTAAAGAGGTCACGTACTGCATGGAGCACTGGGTGTTATATGCAAACAATGAATCATGGAACACTACATCAAAAACTAATGATGTAATGTATGGTGATTAATATAACACAATACAAGAAAATAAGGAAGAACTAAAAAATTAATCTTTATTTTAGAAAAGAAACATTTAGAAAGAAAAATTATCTCACTTCTCATTTGAAATAGCACTTTAAGTATTAATTCTAATTAATGGAGAAAGATGAACTTTTGTAAAGCTTGGACTGTGACTTCCTAATGAGGTATTATCTAAGATGCTGAGTATAAAGAGAAAGTATATGATATAATCAAAAGTTAATTGGCTGCTACATAAAAAAAATTACAGATTTCAATTGTAATTTTCAGCAGGTAAAATAAAATATTTAATTTCTTAAGACAAAAATCTCCAAGTTGTTAAAATTCTAAAATTAATCAAGTTAAATCAAGTAGAGGGTTGGAATTTCCTTTGTTCCCTGAGCTTGATGGGACTTGACTTTGTTTACCCCTCCTTCTAAAAATTACTATTTAAATATCCTGTATTTCTATATTCCCATTTGAAAATGATACACAGTTCTGGTGATTTATAAAACCATTAGGCAAAAAAAAAAAAAAAAAAAAAAGAGCATTAGGCAAACCAGGGCAATGACCACATGTCCTAAGGCCATAATTTGAATTTTACCTCCTTTTTGGCTAAGCTTTTCCCAAAATGAAAGTTTGGGACCATATTTTACTGCATACACAGACATATTTTTAGTTTAAAATAGAATGGAACTGCCTTTGAGCAGAATAAGTTTTTATTACTTAGTATTTTAGGTTACCTTATAGAACCTAGAATTTTAGTTGTGTCCAAGTAAAGATGAAAAGAATAGGATTATTTCCCCCCTTGACTGTGGTTAAAAGGAAAAAAAAAATCAGGTTGTGAGAGTCAAGTCATATACTCTGTGAGCTTCAGTTTTTATTATTGAATATATAAATCATGTAAAAAACTTTGAGAAATTATTGCTATACTTATGCCCAAAGTTAATTTTATGTCATATTATTTATAACGAGTAAGATAGAATTAGATGACATTGGGAGTTAGAAGGGGCCTTGGCAAGCACCTGGTTCAACCTCCAGGGTGGAGAGAAACAGGAAGTAAGTCCGGAGAGATTCCGAGACTTGCTCAAAGCCTTGTATCCTACTTGGAAGCAAGTTTGGCTCCAGAGACCATGCTCTTAACCATGACACTAGACCACCCCCTTCGTTATAAAACTCAGTGTTTATTGACTGATGTCTACGGGTCAGTATTCGACATTTTGTATTTTGTTAACACGCAAATTTTAAAACAAGTTAAACGAAACCCTGTGGAGAACATACAGACTTTGCATCTTAGTATATATACCCATGAAATGTAGCATTAACTTTAATTTATAGGTAGACTGGAAATAATACTTTTGGCACTGAATTGTTTTTTCCTTATTTAAAAAAAAGTTAAAAAAAAGAGGGCGAGAAATGAAACAATACCGAGGAAAAAGCATTGCGTCCCTTTGGGCTATCCTCACAGAAATCTTGGAAGTAGCTGCAAATTAACTCATATTTTAACTACACCAGAACACTGGCTCTTATTTTGAGGGTAGGGGGAGTTATAGACTGCTTCATAGTCTTATAATGGCTATGGATTCTTGTTCCAGGACAATGAATATGCATTCAAAAATTCTGCAAAATAATTTTATAATGTCTGTGACCTCTAGGTTAAGGAAGGTCTGCTCTAAGAAATCTCTTGAATTTCTTGGAACAATTTCTAAGTATCTGAAGTCTGGGTGTTTCTGGATTGGGTTCTCTTAACATGTAGCTTAATATTATATATTTAGGAAATTTAAGTGATCTGTTTCATTTCTAATAAATTCATTACTAGTATTTAGTACTAGTTACAATAATTTTCACAATAACTCTCTGATATGGAAAAAGACACGAGCAAAATCAGCTTCCCCAGCCATTCTAATAATGTTCTAAATATTTAGGAATATACTTTGTAAAGAAAATGAAATCCATTAACACATAGTATCCATGCATAAAACATTCAGCCAGATAGTAAAATTCATATTGGTCTCAGTAGGAAATGGTTATACTCTAGTCAGTACTTCTGGTGTGCTCAACAAATTAATGTTTGAGAAAAATAATTCATATGTGAAATAAATATGATTTAAATATTTTAAAATATAAGTGAATTACTTCTTAAATTTTCTAAATTTTGTGTACACATAGAAAATGGTTGGATTCTCCATATGTCAACCTTAGAAATAAACATCTTTAAGAGAATGATACTTCTTTTAAAAGTGTGGTTTTATTTTCATGTTTCCATATCTCTTACCTCCTGATCTTTTTCTGCTTTTCTTTCTAGAGCCTCAAATTCATCCAAATCATTCTTTTCTTTTAATTTCAATTCCATTTCTTCATTTTCTCGTCTTAGTTGTTCATAGTCCAATACCAGATTATCATAGTTGGCACGAAGGGAATTCAGTTCACTTTCTAAGTTTTCCTATTGGAAACAAAACCAGATTTTCAAGTCAGAGAGAATTCTAATCCTATATTGTTTCCTTACTAAAATTTGGACTAGTCAAATAGTTTAACCTGAAATCATGTAGTTAACTTAGGTCATTCTCTTCTTCAATATCTTTCTAATGGTGTAGCTTGATCCAGGGTAAAATAAAGGATGTGCATTTTGGTGAACTAGCTTAGAAAACTACTTTGAAAGGAATGAAAAAAAAAAAGATCATATAAACAAGCCTATATCTAACATATAAACTGCCTATATCTAACTGAGAAAGTTGTCAGGAGTAGGAAGCTGGGGAGGTAGGTGCATCCCGGAGAGGTGGGGTGTATCCCGGGAAGTCCACTTGACCACAGATCCTTATGCTCCTTAGTTATGAAGTTGATAATTTAATTCTCCACCTGCCTGATGCCTGTTTTATTTCTTAAATAGGTCTGAATTTTGGAAGGGAAACAGAGGTATTATTTATTGACCTCTAAAACTCTAAATGCTGCTATGTTTTACCATACTCAAAAGAGGCCTGTTTCTGTTTTGTATACTATTATGAGAAAGAGATAAACTGCAGGTTAAAAAAACAAAAATTAACACCAGGGATTTTCCAAAAACAACACACTTCTAGAGGATGTTTTAGGGACATAAAAGCACTTTAACACCTAATTTTAAATAATACAACGGTTAAGTAATGATAATAATTCCCAAGAATCACTGCAATTTTATTCTAAAACTAAAATGGAATTTTCTTAACAAATACATTTATAAAACTATACTATACTTTTTTGGACATTAGTAGCCTAGAAAGTCAATATGGACTGTATACCTTCTGAGTATTCACCACAGTATTCCCTAAAGGTTTGATAAAACCACACATAACACATTTACTTTTATTTTTCAGTATGATTTGGCAATATTACCCCCTCCCTGCTGTATCATTCTTCTACTATATGCCTGAGAATTTTGACACTTTAAAAATCAGCCTTTTTTAAAACCCTTACGGGATTATGTAAGGAAAAACAGAAACAAAAAAAACCCCACAAAACAAAAACCAAAAAAAAAACAAAAAAAACCCCAAAACCAAAAAAAACATAGATACCAAGATCTATTGGGAAAGAACTAGACACAAATGTTTACCTATTACCATACACCTGCATTATACAATTTTTAGCTTCCTTCTACATGTCAGTTATCAATTAGGAGTGTAACGAGTAATTAGAACCAAAACTGTTACTAAAATTAAGTCAGAGCGAGTAATGTGCTGCTACAACAACGTAAACACCAACAAAAAGTGAATTTTAAAAAGAGTGAGAGATAATGTTTTATAAAATAGATTTAAGTTACCTGACTTAGTAGCTTTGTTGCTGGATTCCACTCTGTCTCATTTAATGTATCAAAAGTATTACTGAAAATATCCGACTCTGAGCAGAAAGCTAGAATTAGGGGAAAAAGAGATTTATCCATAAATATGTTTAATAAAGTTTCTTAAAAGTCAAAGACTAAAAAAAAAAAATCTGATTGGAGGTAATAATAAGCTCCAAATAGCTAACATGTGCTCAAAATATGAATGCCAAGAATACATTAACAACAGATATCACCATTTATATTGTATGAATTAAGATCCCTGGTTAGAATTAGTAATAAAATACCCGATCCTTGATACAATATAGGTAAAAGGACAAATTCTGAATTTGAGATTTGATCAATGTAAGTAGATTTTAAAATGCCCTTTAAAAATACTGCTAATGTTGAAGACATTATTTTGAAACATGCCTGTGTAATGCTACCCTTTCAAAGTTAAAGTTTAAGGCAGATGTTATATGGATACTAATTTAGCTGGATAATGATTCAAACCAACAATAAAAATGTCTTGTGTTTCAACTAAAGTGTATCATTCGTAAGAGATGTGAAAATAATAGAGAATGTTCACTTTCTTAAAATCACTAATTTTTATCATTATCTCCATTGTAATCGCATCTAAAATACATACATTCTATTAAATGTGTTTATCACATTAACTCAGTTATAAATAAAGTAGTTCTTTACCGGGATGCTTTTGTAATTAAAAGCAGCTAAAAAAGCACTCACATTCATCAATTTCCCCCACTACAGTTACAGCCGCCTTTCGTGTTTTTGTTACATTTGTTGACATATTAAATTCATTTATGTAATTTGAGTCCTTCATTTTGTTAATTTTGCCAAGGCACCAAGTGACTCTTCGTTTTCTTTTAGCCTAAGAGGAAAAAAATCAAAATTACCTCATACAGATCTGGGCTCAAACATCATGAAACAAGGGAATTAATTTACATTTCTTGGAAACCATGGACTTGGTAGAATTCTTTTTAAGCCTATTTTAACATCCTATCAGTCTAAGGATGTCATGAGAAAACAAATTTTTAAAATCAGTGTTTAACCCTATAAAAAATTTGATGAAACTATCATTTAAAATTCATGTTTTATTTGAAAGTTTCCCTACAAACTTTTCTGGGACTTAATTGAAAGGAATTGGCTGACTCCCACCTCCAAGTAATCCGGTGTTCTCTAGCAGGGAAGCTGCTGCTGCCCACCACAGCTACCAAAAGCACTCTGGGGTGTCCAGCTCTGACTGGGAAGGGACAGACAGATGGTCAATTTGAACTTCCTTCAGCGAGTAGATCTCCACACAGCCTTCACAATGCCAGTCTCTTCCAATGCAGTAAAGCTAATGCCTTCCCCAGGGCTCCTAACCTCATTGCTCCTCTCTCCCCTGGGACCTTGCTCCCTGGGTTATGGATTCATCTGTTAGCCTCACCAGCCCCCTCTAACAGCTTGATGAACGAATGCTCCAGCCTCTCCATTTGCTTTTGATTTTTTTTAAAACAAACCCTTCACTCCTTACTTCTCTCTAGCTACAATTTTCTTTTCATTTCTCTTTCGTGCCCTTCCTCGTCATCCATCTACTCCTTCGTCATCCTTTCAGGAACACCTCTGTCTCCTGGTGCTTATTCCACCACTCACTCTGCTTTGCTGGTTTCTTCTTTTCCTCTGCTTGTGTTTTCCCGTATTTCATGGCTACCATTCTTCTCCTGTCCCTCTATGAAGTACAAGTACTATCTCATCTTACTTAATCCTCCCAACTATCCTCTTACTACCTCCTTTTTATAGGTGAGCTGATCTATAAATGGTCCTTTTTTCTATCTGAGGCCAGTCCCCTCTAATGTGCTCACAATCTCATCCCCTGGGGTCATCTCAACCCTCTGTAAGATGGCTTTCACTCCTAGCACACAGCTCAAATTGCTTTGTAAATGAGCTTGTTTCCAAATCCAAAAAATTGTCTATATTTATCTTAATTAACTTCTCAACAGAATGTGACACTGCTGAGTACTACCTCTCTGAAATATTCTCTTCCCTTAATGACCACAACTCACGTGGTTTCCTTCTTAACTCTAGAGCGAATCCTGGCTCCCTTCGGGATTCTTCTACCTTTATCTAAAAGTCGTTCTTGGGGTCTGGTCTTTGGTCTTCTTTTCATTCCCAACATGCTCTCAGAACCAGCCCATCCATTCCCACGACTTGACTTTGGATCTGCAGTAGCTAATGCCCAAATTGATATCTCTACCTCACATCTTTCACCTGATTTTCATTTTCAATTGCCTGAAATCTTAAACTGGAGATATCCCAAATAAAACACTGAGCAGCTGCACTGCTCTTCATTCGATGTTCCTTAACAGTGAATACTGCTACCAGCTACCCAGCAATGTTTGCCAGTCATTCTGGACACCTCTCTCTCCCTCTCCCTGACCCTCACATCTAAGGAATCACAAAGTCCTGTTGAGTCTCTCTCCCACATAGCTCTCCAACTGATCCGTTTTTTTTCCATCTCCAGAGACACAGTCCTTGTAGAGCCCCAACCAATCGGATGCACACAAGCAGCTGTACCTTTCTGAAATACAATCATGATCATGTTACCTACAAGACTTTTCCTTGCCCTTAGCATAAGGCAATGTTCAAATCCTTCATTGTGATTTAAAATTCCCCTGCCACCAAAACATTTTTAAGTCCAAGGGATACATTATGTTGTTTTCACTACTCCAAGCTTTTGTACATGTGGATCTCTTCCTGAAATATTCTTCCTTATACCTTCCATTGGGTTGTTTCCTATTCATCAGTCAGTCAACAAATAGCACTTGGGATATCTTCTTTATACCTACTATGGTGACTTGAACATAATGTCTATTAATAATATTATCTTAAGAGCATATATTTATTGAGGATTTGCCCTTTGGAAAATGTAGTGTTGAGCACATTCTATGCATTATTTCACCTAATTCTCACAACAATCTTATGAGGTGGGAATCAAACTATCTCACAGATAAGGAAACTGCAGCAAAGTGGATTTAAGAAATTACCTAAGGTAAAGAGTTAGGAATTGACAGCACCAGGATTCAAATCCAGGCAGTCAAGCTCCAGAGGCCATCCTTTTAATCATGATACCATCATAGATAAAAAATACCTACTGGGCTAAAAAAAAAAAAACCCTAACTCTAGTAAAAACAAAAAGTACACATACTGGAAGTCAGAATTTTGATCACTATGTTGATCTATATTCTAGATCAATTTTCCTAAGATTAATATTTGTTTCTTCAAATAGAAAATATTACCACATACCCTAGACACTTATGGTTCCCAATCACCTGATCAACTTCATTAGAATTTCTTAAGAAACATATTGTACATAGATTCCTTGTCAGTATTTTAGATTTCTTGAATTAGGATCTCTACATGTGGGATCAGAGATCTGTATTTTTAATGAACCTCTTAGGTTTTACTGATGTATAAGCAAACACACAAAATGTTCTGGGTTTTCTGAATATACTGTATCAAAGGATAAGAAATGCATAACTATATAATAAACATATAGGAGTACCAATCCTAGTCTCTGTATACCAAGTCTGTGTTGTCATCTTTTAAATTTTACCTTTAATTCCTGTTGTGATGTGAGGGAAGAAGAGGTCACCAGCATCCGTGTTAAGTTCTGAATTTTCTCAATCTGTACTTTTTGAAGCAAATCTTTTTCTTCCAAAAGTTGGGCCAACTGGTCTTTTTCCATTGCCTGGGCCCGAGTCTCCAAAGAAACCTATAGAATGTAATATTAAGTTATATTAATAATAAATGTAGCTATATTTTAAAACCTTGAAAGTAGCTTAAAAGAATAGAATATTAAATTTGTATGTGGGGGCTCTTGGGTGGTCAGTTAAGCGTCCAACTCTTGATTTCAGTTCAGGTCATGATCTCAGGGTCGCGATAATCGAGGCTTTACTGAAATGAAATATACCCTACCTACAAAATACTAACACTTTGGCAGTTGCCATAATCAATAATTTCTCAAACCTATAATGAAGTAAAATACACATTTCTTCCTGTGTATTCTAGATGCTATATGTAAGATTATAGCAAGGCTGTTAAAGCAATTCTAGTAATTGCCTAAAAATATATAAATGATAGGCAGCGAAGTTATAAAAGCAGAGGCTTGAATACCTATGGCAAAAGAACAGATGTTCTCATAAGACTTTCATTTGATATTTTAGGTCATTTTATTTTTTTAAATTTTAGCTCATTTAAAAAAAGATAACCAAAATATAAGATTTTTATAAAATACGAAACTGCAATGATTAAAACAAACAAATTACAATGACAAGTGATTATGCTACCTTATTAGACTTTATCTTAGGGTCAGAAGAATTCAAGATAATGTGAAAATACAAAAAATAAAGTTTTAAGTAACTACATACAGTCTTTCTTTTTAACCTAGTTCCCTATGTATTTGTGACAATTTAGAAAGAATGTCTCTACTTGGCTCATCTGAAAATCTCAAATTTTGCCCTTTGGAAATAAAAAACAAAATCTAGAATAATTTCAAGAAACCAAAGTTTTCAGTTTATAGTAAATTAAACTAAAAAAAATTTTTTTTTAAGATTTTATTTATTTGAGAGAGAGAGAATGAGAGACAGAGAGCATGAGAGGGAGGAGGGTCAGAGGGAGAAGCAGACTCCCCGCCGAGCAGGGACCCTGATGTGGGACTCGATCCCAAAACTCCAGGATCATGACCTGAGCCGAAGGCAGTCGCTTAAGCAACTGAGCCACCCAAGCGCCCCTAAACTAAAATTTTTATGAGGTGATTTCTCCTTACTTGAAAGCTGTTTTAAATTTAGGTTACAGACCTCAGGTATTGATGAATTAAGAAACTCTGGGCATTTGGGCAGATCTTAGTTCTCCATCTGACCCTATTCTTTACTGAAATACATGGTTCATACATACCTCCTCTAACTGTTTCTTAAGATCCATTATTTCTTTTCTATATCTTTTCAGGAGAGCTTCATCACTTGATACCTCATTAACATAAGGTGTATTCTTCATATATTTGGCAGTGCTGGCAAACTGGGGAAAAATATAAGAGTGTTAAGTGTTCAATATAAAAAATTAATTTAATTGATAATATTTAGGTTTCTTATAATTTTTTTTAAAGATTTTATTTATTTATTTGAGAGAGAGAGAGAGAATGAGAGATAGAGAGCACGAGACGGGGGTGGGTCAGAGGGAGAAGCAGACTCCCTGCTGAGCAGGGAGCCCGATGTGGGACTCGATCCAGGGACTCCAGGATCATGACCTGAGCTGAACGCAGTCGCTTAACCAACTGAGCCACCCAGGCGCCCGGTTTCTTATAATTTTTATAAAGAAAGATCAATACTCTTCCCCGGTGGCTTAATAATTTTGAACATGGAGAGTATTCTATGTCCTTGTAATTTACCCTGGCTTCTAGTCTTCAGATGAGTGATGGAAATATCTTGAAGATGGATGGATGCCAACAGAGAACCTACAAACACTGGCTTACTGGAATCCCAACCACCCTTCAAAGTCCAGGGCAGCTGCCCCCTCTACTCTGAAGCTTTGCTTCCATTTGAAAGTATCTCTCCTGCCTTTGAACTCTATTCTACTTATCAATAGTTAATTAAACCAGGCAATCATATTGGAAGACAGGTCTTACCTTCCCTCTAAGACTATAAATTGTGAGGTCAGGGACTATACCTTCTATCTTTGTTTCTCTGACACTACCTTGATCCAGTGCTCAGTAACTATTGAGAACAACATTTCTTAGAGTGTAAGTAGCAGAAGTAACTATAAGTAGATCCATGAAGGTGACCATTAAATAATACCGAATCCTTGACTGAGACAGCTGTTCTATTGACATTTCTCATTTTTTTTTCTTTTTTTTTTTTTAACAGAAAATGTAAGCCTTAGGCTCAGAGCAAAGGCAAGCAACAATCAGATAGCAGGAGTTCAAGAGTTACTTTGTTATAAACACACACAGGTATTTGTTGAAAATGATACTAATTTTTCATTCATGGGACTGAGACAAAGTTTCCTTCTACAATAAGTAGAAAAAGTGAGTTTTTTTTTTTTTAAGAAAAATAGTATGATAGTGTTGGATGTGGCAAAAATTATGGAGTTGGGATATGAATGATTGAAATTTTGAAAAATAAAGGAATACTATTTAGTAGGCAATACATCAGTTTTATTGCAACAGGTATGTTATGTCATTAAAAAAAAGATACCTAATTTTAGTGGGTAATTTTTTCTGCTTAAAGACGATTTTCCCCCATATTGAAATAAAAATCAAACTCACCTGTAGAGTAGTAAGGGTTTCATCAAAAGACACTGGAGTAATTGTGCAGATAATACGTGTCTTTGCATTTCCTCCCAAGGAATTCTGGAGAATTCGTGTTAATTTACTATCTCGATAATTTATGAAACCACTTAGTGAGAAAGGGGTTTAAGGAAAAAAATAGTAAGAATTTTTATACAACAACAGTGGTTGGTTTTTAATGCAGAACCTTAAATTAGCTACAGTTTAAAAATTAATTCTTTACAGGTTACCTGAGGCAGATCAAAACTACTAACTATATCATATTTAAGATAAAAAGTAAATTTAGTAGGTCACAGTCATATGTCTAAGAAGCTAGGCATGCTCACAGAATCACAAAAGCTTTTTAATACAGGGAAGAAATCAGTACATTATTTGAGTGTTACTAAAGTATTACAATTTTCAACCTCACGCAAAATATAAGCATCAATAAGTAAATGGACAATGGAATAAACTTACCCAACTTGTCCATCACTAAGTTTCTTGATCACTTGTCCCAAAATAAATAAACTTCTATTTATATTACAGCCTTCCTTGAGTCGCACACCTGCATTTATTAGGCAAATATGAAAATGAAAGTTGACCTCTGTACTAGATGATGAACTTATTTATCAGTAAGTTATAAAAGAAATTAGAAATTAAAGGGTCAGATGGTAAAGTCTGTGCTTTGGATTGGATCTGAGCCCATTTTCAATGCCACTAGTAAAAGGAGCTCTCTCCCTATTTCTCTGACCTATTAAGTAAACTAGAAATGTTATCACCTGAGAGGAAGAGCAAAAAGAAACAGATGGCTAAGGAAAAATAAAATCAAAGGGAAGAAAAGTTCATTTCCTAAAAGAGCCTGTCTAACTCCTCAGTTCAAATCTGTTTTTTTCCAAACCTCCAAATATAGGCAACTATAGACTTAACAACCGAATTAATTCCTGTAGACTCACAACAAACAAAGTTCTAATTTTTAAGCTAATATGCTCATATGGCTCATATATCACACACACACACACACAGAAGTACACTGAAAAGCTCTCTCCTACTCTTATGCTCCATTCGAACAGTTCCTATCCTCCTACCAGGAAACCACTTTTACTAGTCAACTCTTATAGAGATTTTTACGAATACAAGTTCACATACATTTATTTCTTCCTTTTCCTTTTTACACAAATAGTAGCACATTATATACGCTAATCTGTACTTTGCTTCTTTTTCTACTTGGCAATATATCCTATCAGTAAACACTGGTGTTTTTCATTCTTTTTTATAGCATAAAATTCCACTGTATGGATGTATCAGAATTTATTCACTCAGCACCCTACTGAGGGACATGTAGGTTTTCAATCCCCCACATATACAAAAAGTACTACAAATAGTTTTGGACAGCTGTTATTTCACAGGTGCATGATTCAGCTGCTGCTGTAATATTGCTGCTTAACATGCCAGCTTAAAACACCAGCATGTATTTCTTGTCCACAGGTTGCAGGATGCACCAGTTTGGTGGATATAGGTCATGCACAGATGAGTGTCTCTGTGTCAGGCTGTAGGAAATTGACATAGAAAGGTCTGACATCTTCATGATTTCAAAACTTCCTGTCTAAGTATGCTTTTCCATTTGTTTAAGTATTTGATTATGTCCTTTAGGTCTGTTTTAAAGTTTCCTTTATTTTGGTCTTGAGTAATTTTTGTTGAGTATCTACCTAGGTATTAGATCTCTTAAGTCATTATTGTAAATGGATGGAGTCTTTTTGTACACTAAATATTAGAACTGGTCGTTGTTTGTATTATGAGTTAATGTCTGTATATTAATTTTGTACTCCACCACCTTTCTGAATTTCCTTACTAATTATGAAAATCTGGTTTTCATGGGGCTCTCATAAGCTTTGCAGCTATGCAATCCTATCAACTGCACAGTTTAGCTTTTAATTGATGCTATAGTAGCCTAATTTGCCAGATATAGGAGCTGCTTTTAAATGAACTTTAAAAAAATTTTTTTTTTGACATTTTGAGAGAGAGAGAGAGAGAGAACACGAGAGGGGTGAAGGGAGGGAGAGAGAAAATCTCAAGCAGGCTCCATGCCCAGCGGGAGACTAACACAAGGCTTGATCTCACAACCATGAGATCATGACCTAAACCAAAATCTAAAGTTGGACACCCAACCAACTGAGCCAACCAGGCACCCCCAGATGCTGCTTTTTATGTTAAGGACTTTCATCACAAAATTACTATCTTTATTAGTTTCTAAAGTGCAAGGTAGCACTTTTTTTTTTTATTCTGTAAAAGAACAAGATGACATTGAGGCCAATACATTTATGAGTTTCCATTACCTTCAGCGCCTGTTTGAGCAGCTCTTTCACTGCCTGCAAGGTCAACCAAATTCTGTAAGGTAGATGAAAATAAACCTTTAGTAAGGGTAACTTGAACTAAAAAAACCCAACTACTGAAAGAACAATTTTTAACACACAGTCTATTTGCATACCCCATTTGGATGCTTGTCTTTCATTCCACTGTTTAGGCTTTCCCCTTTCTGAGTCAGATTGATCTATATACCTTGTTCCTTCTTTATAATATATCCTCCATAATGCTGTCAGAATAGCCTCTCCATTTCCTACACAAAGTTCAAAACCTTACTGGTGAGTATGATTCTTTACAATCTGGCACTTGTGTTGCTCCAGCTGTAAATCGACCCATTACTCAGAATTCTAGCTGACCTACTCACTATGCCCTAAATGCCTCACGTATTTTTATGCTTCCAAGAGCTACCTTTTGCCATTCCCTTTGTTTAATCAGTCCTAATGTTCTAGTCTGCCCCTATTCCTTATTAAGGACCAAAGATGATTGTTACCTTCCTAGTAAAACTTTGCCACCTTTATCCTTCCTCTCCCACACCTTGAATGAACTGCTCTTTCAATCATGTACCCAGCGGTCTTTAAAGATATGACTTATTCTTTAGCACTTCCTGTGCTGAGTTAGTCATTTGTGTCTGTGACTACACCGTAGCATCTTTAAAAGCATGGGCCTCCTCATTTCACAAATATTACTGACAAAAAAGTGACTGCCCGTCATGCTCCAGGCAGTGTGTTAGGTGCTAGGGATATGACAGTGAACCAGACAAATAAGTTCTCTGCTCTCACAGAGCTTTTATTCCACATGGGGCAGGCTGGGGAGAGGAGGACATTCATGAGAAATGAGGAAAAGACACATAAGAAACACATCATGGTAAGTGTAATATAGATAATTTAAGGAGAGTGCCAGAAGAAGAAAGAAGAAGGTACAGAGCAGGTTCTTCGGACCAGGCGGTAGGAAAGGCCTCCCGTTAAGCTAGGATCGGGAATGACAGAGAAGAGGGGGCCAGCCATGCAAAGATCAAGGGAACCATACTCTAGATAGAAAGAATAGCCTGTACACCCAATCACAAAGCAGAAATGAGCTTGGTGTATTCAAAAAATAGAAAGGGCAGCATGGCAGGGTTGGTGAAGTACAGATGGGACAATATAGGGTAAGAGAAGTAGATAGGGGTCAGACTGTGCAGGGCACTGTAAGGAAGAGTAAGAACTCTGGATTTCCTAAATGCGATGGGAAAGGGTTTAAGCAAGAGAGTGACAGTCATATCTTGATTTAACTTTCTGGCTCCTGGACTGGAGAGGGGCAAGAGTGGTAGCAGGGAGTCCAGTCAGGAGGCTCCTACAGGAATCTGACTGAGAGGTGATGGTGGCCTGGGCTAGGGAGGTAGCCGTGGAGACAGTAAGTGGTGGAGGGATGTCTTCTTTATTCTTTTAATCTCAGAGCCGTACTATGCTCAGAACATGATGAAGCCTCAGCAAATATTCTTAATGCATTAAAACAAAGTCAGAGATTTAAATTCTGTCTCTCTGTAGACACTTTAAGGGATGGGCAGTACTTATGTACTCCTGCTTTAATTATGTCCTATCTAGACACTACTTTCCCTAAAATACTCAAAGTCTAATCTTTCTTGTATAGTATCTTTATTACAGAAGACCTAGATACATAATAAAGGGGCAAAATGGTGAGGAAGGCAGCATGAATTAAGGAATAAAGATGGAACAAGTATCAGTGTTCAAAGACACCAAGAGGCCCAATGTAGGTATAAGAGAGGAGCTCACGTGGAGTAGAAGGAAGTGAAGTTAGGTTGGTTAAAATTGGAGACACAACATGAGCTGTACTTAGTAACAATAGAAAAATTAGAAATCTGCAAACAGACTGCAGAAAGGAAGACCAGAGTCTTGGGGCCAGGTCTAGGAGAATGATACAGTAATTCAAGAGATGAGAACCTAAATGAGTGTGACACCCATGGGAATGTTGAATAGGAAATATTAATGACTGGACAAAAGGGGAAGGCAGAAAAAGATGAGGCAGAATTGACATGGGTCTGACCTAAGTGACCAGGATAACGCTGGTACTACTGGAAAGAAGGAATATTCACTATGATAGGGAGAAATTAATTTTGTTTTAGACACACTGAAGTTTGAAATAACAGTGCGACACACAATTATAATCATCTTTACAAAGACATGAATTAGAACTCAGAGACTCTAGATAAAATAAATGTCTGATTGTCATCAATACAGAAATGATAACAGAATGCCTGGGGGCAAACACAGGAAGTAAGAAAGGCCACAACACTCCTATGTTTTTGATAGGAGGGTAGGAAAAAGAAGCCACAAAGGGTATAGAAAAGGAGCAGAACTGAAAGAAGCTAGATATTATGAACCAGAAAGATCAAAAGACACTTAAAAAAATAAATAAATAAAGGCCACTTCCAAAGAGCCAGAAAATGACTTTTTTGGGGAAGACTTCTTTCCAAGAAGATACTTAGAGTAAGTCGGAAGGTGAAGGGTTGAACCAGATGGTATCTATAGTCCCTAGATGATAGAGCATCAAAGAATATGGAAAAAGTCACCAAATGGATCACTGAATATGTCAAGAGTATTAAAAATAAATTAAGAGAAACGTTAAAATTGTAGTGAAATATCACAGACTGGGTTTAGAAAGCAAAACAGAAGTTAGGTTTTGTGTTTTTGTTGTTGCTAAATCAAAGACCAGTATACTAAAATAAATTTTACGCTGGTACAGTGAAATAACTGAGGTGAACTGAATTAGATATTTAAGACTCTGATTTTTCAAATCTGAAAGTGAAAAAACATATTATAGATTTATTATTTTTTCCCTGAAGTTTTCAAATCAAATAGAATAATCTTCAGTCATATCCTAGATGAAGCTAAAAAATTTAGACCATGAAGACAGAGAATATTGGCAAGGAACAGGAAGGAAGTACAGAAAAAGAGAGAGAAATGATATAGTACAGCAAGAAGGAAATGGGAGGTTTATTTATGTGGAGAAAGGAAAGTTTGCATAATGTATATATTCACTGTTTAACAAACAGGTATTGAACATAAACTATGCATAATGTGTTGAGGCTATAAAGATGAATAAGATTATCACTCTTCCCTTCAAGGGATTTATAGTCTAAAACACTGTATGTATAATATAAAACATTTTCTTATTATATTTAAGAATATACTTGAATAATGTGATTTACTATTTAACAGTCCCAGCTAGTTTTTGTTGATCTCCTGGTCTCAATTCTATTGGCTGAGACAAAACAACAACAACAACAACAAACCGAACAGTCCCCACCCCCATTCCAAGAACACTCTAACTCTTAAATGCATATGGAAAGCCTTCCTCCAAGAACTCTGGTTAGGAAAAGTCCTTCAATCTAAATTTTAGGAGAGGCAACCATAACATAACAGGAAGAAAGACCCTCTGAATTCTTCCTATGTTTTAGCTAGTAATCTCATGTCCACAAATGAGACTAAACTACCAATTTATACATGTTTTTGCCTGTTTAGTTCAGTTAACAGTTCTTATGAAACCAAACATCCAGCAGCCAAATTAAATTATGCTTTGGCCCATACGGTACAGTACCATGGTCCATCAATACTCACCAAATGGGACACTTTGACAGATCCTTCACAATTGGAAGGTTCTCCTTTCTCTCTACTTTCCAAAATCTAGACAGAAAAGAAAACTTGTAAAAAATTAGTGCATTTTTAATTGGAAAGGCCAAACAGAGAGTTACCTACCATCCTAAAAATAGTATGAGAGCGACTGCTTCTTTGATTCATTTTTGTAATTCCATAATGTCTATTCTCTGTAAAAAGTAAGTCATATTTCAGCTGTATACATTAAAATCCAAAGAAAAACATTAACTTTTATTTTTAAGAGTGAAAAGTGTGATTTGAAGCCAAATACATTTAACTGAATAGTTTTTACAAGTGTTTTGGGGAAATACAGTATAAAGTCTTACTTTCTCCTTTGGTGATCCATTTCAAAGCCATTTCTGATGTATAAACAACTTCTTCTGTGAGATCAGCCACATACACATTCCTCTGAAACAAGTTTAATTATAAGAGTAGAGAAGAAGTCATTAAAAAGTGTGAATCTCAAAAGAAGGTGTTAACTATTACAGAACTCATTTGTGGAAGTTATAAGTGGAAAATGTATGAAAATAACAAGCAAACCTATAATATGTACAATTTATTTCCTATACCAAAGCACAGCAAATTCTAACCTGATACTTCCATCTTGCTCTTTTTTAAGGCACTTATACCAAAATATTATAGCTGTCAATGTTTAAAAACTATACATATTGCTCATATGCTGTCTTTATAAACACTTAAGAAAAAATAAACCATACAAACAGGAGAAATATAGAAATTAAAGGGAAATGTTCAAGAATAATAACCCCAATAAGCAAGTCTATTTTTAGAGCTACTTCAACTCTGTTACTCACACTGAAGTCTTCCCGAATTACTAAAGGCTTCATTTTTTGAGTGTCACAAAGTAAGTCTGTAATGGTTTCATTATATATCTCCATGTAAGACACACGTAAGAGAAACTCCCTGTCAGGAAACTGGAAGAAAAAAAAAAAGTGTAAAAACACCAGAGATCATCCATTTGTGAAAACCTAATATTGAATACCTATGTGCTAATATTAAATATTAAAATATTCTAGAAATTATCTTTGCAAAGCAAACAAGAAACAAAACCTCATATGGTTTTATATTGATGATAAACACAAAAATATAAAAATATGTTTCAGGAATAATGAAAAGTATAGTATCAAATAATTAGGAGAGCACCCAGTCCAACTCTCTAAACTCAAAATAAAACCCTACCAACGAATGTTCAAATAAGGACATTAAAAATCATTAAAATGAAAAAATAATGAAAAAATAAACCTAAAACCAAATCTTAGTTAGGTTGTTTATTCTGGCCTCTTCTCTACCTCTACTTTTCTCTGCTCCTTAATAATCACTTGTAGGTAAACAAAGGCAAGGAGGAGCTAAGCATTCCTGAAAGATTTTCCTGTTCCTTAACACTCACTTTTTGGTGTGATTAGTTGTTTCAGGATTCAAGGGGAAGACTGAAAGAACTTTAAGCTCTACAAAGTAAGTTTGTGGGGGAAAAAGTGAATCTATGTTATGCCTTCTTTACCCATGGCTAATGAAGATATAACTATAAACCTACTTCCTTTCATCATTACAAGAGACTATTACTACTTTTACCTGTATACACCAGAAATTTAGCTAAGGTATTTACCTTTTTAATTTTCTGGAAAATGTCATGAATTGCCCTGGGTATTACTCCCAAATAATCCTCTGAACCCATCATGGTGTATGTTTTTCCTGAAGCAGTCTGACCATAGGCAAATATGGTACCTGTAAAAACAAAACACACACACATGCAAAGATTAAAAATGAATCTATAGGGTGTAAAACTATCAATACTTGAAAAGAGAACCAATACTAAAATATCTCTACAGTGAATACAAACCATTGTAGCCTTGTATGGCAGAATCTATGATTGGTACTGCTATTTCTTCATACACATTTTTAGTAGTTTCATTACTGTGAAAGACACGATCTAAAAAAAAAAAAACCACACACATACACACAGAGGTTAAATCAAACAAATCAACTTTGTTTTCTTTCTTAGTAGTTGTCCAAAGAAATAAAATTGTCAGGATATGGTAAGATAAAATATTTAGGACACAATATTCTTTTCAACTTATTGGTCCTTTGAAAAGATACTTCTCTATAAGGTGAGATGTGTTGGTCCTCACAAAGAAAAAATACAAGTCAGACTTCTCAACTATCCTATGTGCTTTTAAGAGGCAGTAGGGCATAGCGGCTGAATTCAGGCGTATAGAATCAGACCGTCTGCAAATCGGGTTCTACCACTTATAAGCTGTGTGACTTTGGGCAAGGAGATTGATGTCTCTGTGCCTCAATTACCTAATCTGTAAAATGGATATGTATTCTCTTCCTCACAGAATTATTATGAACATATGGTTAATACTTAGGAAATGTGAACTATTACTATGCTCTGAGAAATTTTAAAGTTTATAACATATTTGACAAGAAGGCCTAGCTCAAACTAAACTAAGAAATGGACACATATGGAAGAGGAGACCTGAACAAAGCTGAAAGGTTACAGGAAATGACTAGCTGGCTGGCTGCTAAAGGAGGCTGGGTTTACAGTAGCATTTGTGCTGATGAGTTCACTAGTCTAGGATGTGGTTCTCTGCTTTTGTTAGCATAATTAGCACATTAAAAATGGACTACTCTTTCAATGGTGGCCTCATAGTAAAAATCTCATAAGAAATGGATTTGTAAATCAGGAAGGAAATGGATCCACCTGCAACAAGAAATTCAGTGGTCAGACTGTTTGCATTCTGACCATACAACTGCCCTGTTGGCAGAACTAAATGGAAACAAAAGTGCCATCTGAAAGCTGCTTAGGGGTTATGATTTCAGAGCAAGGAGAGATGGTAGGATGATCTAAATCTTCATGCCATTTGCTTTAGATGGGTGGATAAATCTAAATCTTCTATGGGCATACATAGCTACTGAGAACCTACAGATCATGTGTCTGAATGTCTGTGTATCCCTCACTCTTGGTTTTATAATCTCTGGGATATATTGTTTTACCTTTTTAAAAATTATGTTAATGCTCTAAAACAGTCCTTTACCAGAAATTGTTTTCTCTTTTACAGATCTTTGCTCCAAAACCTTTTATGATGGCTTTCTAGTTTGATACTAGTTCAACAACCTAGCCATTCTTACTCCTCAAGTTGTTGAGAGGACCTCACTGTTGTTCTGAGGTGCCTAAGTGGCAGCATGCTAGTGTGGCTGGATTTGGAGCTTGACTCTTCCATTTGCTGGCTGTATGACTCCAGGCCTATTTCAGTTCCTCACTGAAATAGAAAGGTACCTACAGTATAAGCTTGTTAGGAGGATTAATGAGTTAATCTGTATGACATGCTTAGAACAATGTCTGGCACATTGTCAGCAGTACATCCATATTAAATCAACACACAAATCAGCCTAGTCAACCTTTAGGGTCTGCATGTCCTGTGTCCTAATTAGCTCTCACTCATCCTGCAGGTCCCAGTGTCACTGGTATCCTTTTAGACACATAGACCAGTTAGATCCGCTATAAACTCTCATAAAGCATATGTCAACACAAGTGTGATTACTCATTTAAAGCCTCTCTCGCCATATAAGTTTCACAAAAGCTGGGGTAGGTCTCTGCTCTATTCCAGCACACAAAGAAGGAATATCTTTACTATATATTCTTTAAAGAATTTTCTTAAAAGATGAACCATGAGAGACTATGGACTCTGAGAAACAAACTGAAGGTTCTAGAGGGGAAGGGGGTGGGGGGATGGGTTGGCCTGGTGATGGGTATTAAAGAGGGCACGTATTGCATGGAGCACTGGGTGTTATACGCACACAATGAATCATGGAACACTACATCAAAAACTAATGATGTAATGTATGGTGATTAACATACCATAATAAAATAAAAAAAATAATGGTGGAAAATATACACGAAACTGAAAGAAAGATCTTAAAGATGACTTGACATTAAGCAACATATTTTAGGCTTATGGGGTTTGGGTCACAAATAAACTAATGAATAAGAGGAAGAAGTATTAGTTTCAACCATATGGCACTATGATTATAACTTCATTTTATTTATTATTTTTTTAAAAAGATTTTATTTATTTATCTGAGAGAGAGACAGACAGCACAAGCAGGGTGAGGGGCACCCTGCTGAGGGAAAAGAAGACTCCCTGCTGAGCAGGGAGCCCGAAGTAGGGCTTGATCCCAGAACTCCGGGATCATGACTTGAGCTGAAGGCAGATGCTTAACTGACTGAGCCACCCAGGCTCTCCTATAACTTCATTTTAAATATCAATTTATTATCTTACTTACCATACATGATGGATGAACAATTTTTTAAAGTTTCCACTGAAGCAGTTTATAGGTTTAGTCTGATCTTTAATGACAAATCCAGTATTATTGATAAGACTTTTATACTCCTAATAGGAAAGGGATAACAGATTAATTTTTGATGCTATTATAAACCTACCAAAATTGAAGGATTTACTGCCATCAACTTGATAGATAGCATTATTGTCAGTTTTCCAGTAAACTTGGGTATCTCCTCCAAGAGCTTCTTCTCTGAAAGAATAAAAACACTGCATTTTAGTATAACTGGCCATGGAAGTCATGTTATATGACAGATAAAAGATTCCATCTTCTGAAGAATATTTTAAAAGACAATATCGACTTATACTATGTATTAGAAATTTGGAAAATCTGTCTTTAAGGGGTCAACACTTTTAAGTGGGGGGTCAGTGATCTGCCTTCTCATGGGAATTTCCTTGTAAAGTTCTTCATTTCCACCCACCTACCCAGTACTGGTTGCTGAAAAGATACATTCAAAATGCAACTCTGATCATGTTCCTCTTGCTCAAAACTTTAAAAAACCATCTGAAATTCTTAATATGGCACACTAGACTTGGATCATGTTTATTTCTCTTCAACGTTATCTTGCTCTAAATTCTGATATATATCTAACTCCATACAGCTACGTGAAGGTCTCTTTCAAAATAAGAAATGCAGCCCCTCTGTGTCTGGAATACCTTGACTTACCTTCCCATTAAGTAATTTAACTATTTTTTCATTCTGACACCAGCCCTGTCCCTGGTGTCATCTCAGAGGGCTTAATGACTCCTCTAGCAAACACTCTGCACCTATCATAACACTTGTTACCATGTATTGTAATGGTTTATGTAACTTTTCTAATGCATTAGATAATGAGCCCTTTAAATATAGGAAATTCCTCATTTTGATATTGTCATTTATTAAACACCTTGTGATATTTAACAGTTATTTCTCAAACACAAAATATATTAGTATTCTGGAGTGAGGGCCAGAGACTAGAGAAGCAAAGACTTCATTTCTTCCCCTTTCTGCTTTTTCTCTACAGCATTTATTACTCCCCTAACATTATGTCAACTTAACATTCTATATTTTTTACTTTATTTCCTGTCTGCTCTCCTAGAATGTGAATCCGACAGGGGCAACGATGGTAGTGTCTGTTTAGTAGTGGACACTGTACTAAAAAAAAAAAAATCAGGATTAATAAATATCAGCCATTCAACGTTCTGGATGTTGAATTCAGTCATTGACTGAATGAAGTCTTGAGTGCCTAGGAATACAATGCAATAAGACAGACTAGTCCTTGCTCTCAAGGAATATATAGTGAAGAGGGAGAGGCAGTTAAGTGCAAAATGACCAACTGTGATGAGTGCCTGTAAGAATTATCCGATACGACTTCCTTTAAGGAATGGGGTGGGGTGGGGTGGGGAGGCTCAGATGGAGAAAGGCAGTGCAGGGCCGGCGTCAAGGTCTTTAACGTTTGCCAGCCTGAGTTATACGTTTAAGAGACTCCTACAGATGGAAAGTATCTTCTAGATCTTCCGATCCTTCTCCGTCACTTACAGAGAGGGACGCAAAACCTATCGGTAAGGGGCGGAGATACCAAGCCACGGAACCGGGGAAGGAGCAGCCGGGACTCTCCGGCTCAGGCCCGCACCGGAGGCCGCAGCGGGGTCCTGGTCTCGGTCTGGCCTACCTACCTGTTGTTGAGCGGCCGGACCCGCACGCAGACCGCGACAGCCCCTTCCTCTGCCATCCTGCCAGGCTAGACCCCAGAGAACTGGCGCAGACGCTCTACCTTCTCGGCCTCAGAGAGCACGGGCCGCCCCGCCTTTAAGTTTAAAATTTCCCAAACGCCGCGTCTGATTGAGCCGCGGCCTCATGACGTCATGGATTGTTCCACTGAGCGCAGCGCGGGGGGGGGGAGGGCGCGAGGCCGGAGGCGCGTCCACGGATAAAGGGGGGGGGGTTAAAGGATGTGGAGGAGAGCCGGGTAGGGAGTCACAGAGAGGGGTTGCGGGAAGCAGGCGTAGAGCGGCTCTTCTGGCTAGAGCAGGGACAACTATTATCCGCGAAAAGCGCCTGCAATGCAGGAAGCAGTTACAAACTCCGTCCTCCACCTCACCCTAAAACAGTTTGCAATCTGTAGGAAAAATAAGGCAGAGAATTGTTGTTTTCACCAGCAAGAGCTGAAACCTTTAAAGAATCCACTAAGTTTTTTTTTTTAATTAAAAACATCTCTAACGGTAAGAATTTAAAGTCACTGAACTGCTCCGAAACTTAAGAATCTTGTTGTGCTCCTTAGAAACTGAGTTTTATGTTTTCCTTTTTCTTTCAACTCCTGTTTCCATTGGCTGTGAGTTCCTAAGAGGTTGTTTTAGAAAAAGAATTATTGAGGACTGGAAAAACTCTGAGTAGTGAGGTGAACTTTTATTAGCAAAAATGGGAAAATAATTCTTTCCCAGAAATAGTGCTGGTTTCTTTTTTAAAAATATGTATCATGGTAAAGTGTTAACATTTTCTTTAGGAATGATTTCATTCCCTTTCTTAGTTGATTTAAGGAGCTTCAGGAATTATTCCTTTTCCTTCACCAAAAATCTGCAGTTACTAATAACTTTATTATTTAGAGGAGTAGAAAATTCTGGTGATTTAATAAAACTATTTTAGAAGGTAATTTGGCAATATCAGTAAAAAACTGAAGGCACATGTGCCTTTTATGCAAGCAATTCTGCTTTTAAGATTTTATTTATACATATTTGAAGGACTGTGCAAGGATATATGTATATGGTTTGCAACATTGTTTACAATAGCAAATGGCTGAAAACATGTTAAATGCTGATAAATAATAAATATGAGACTAGTTAAATAGATGGCATTTTATCAATACAATGAAATGTTATGTAGCCAGTACAAAGAATAATATAGCTCTTAATGTGAACTTTAGAAAGCCATTCAAAGTGTTTCATTAACTGAAAGAAACCCAAGGTGTGGAATTATGTGCCCAATATGATCCTGTTTGATATTTCAAAGGATATTTATATGTCTGGATATGCATACATAATTTCTGGAAAGATACACAGACTATACCTGATTTCCTTGGAGTGGAAAGACTGAGTTAGATTAATAGATTTACCTTCCATTGTATAATATTTTATAATTATTAGTATTTTAACCATGCAATAGTTTTGTTCAACTTGAAGAAACTAGTTAATAGAAAAAAACAGTAAATAACAATGAGTTTGATCATTCAAGATTTGCTTAACCAGCTGTGAGCTAGTATAGACTACTCCTTTTTTTGTGGCTACACTGAGATGATACTTGGCTGTGCCAGATAAGACAGTGTTAAGAAAAGTATATTTTTAACTGATTTCTTAAAAATGGTAGTAAAATATTGCACATATTTAGTGGAAGGGAAGGAGCCTGTAAAGAGGAAGAAGGGACGTACAGTTAATGAGAGAAAGTCTCTGACAACAGAAAGGGGATTGGTTCAAGGGCACAGAGGATTTGCCTTTCATAGTTGTGCTTGTGATTATGGCCATGCTAGTCTTTGTTGTCATCATTGTAGCAGCTAACATTTATTGAGATTCATTATGTGCCAACTGCTCTGTTGTATGCTCTACCTGCATTTTTTCATTTAATTTTATAAAATACGATCATTAGCAAATACTCATGAGCACCTACTGTGTGCCAGATATAGCTATTACTCTCTTATGGGAGATGGATAATGCCCAAATATACAGTGGTAATGAATATTGAGAAGAAAAGTTAACAGCAGGTCAGAGGAGAGAGAACGAGAAAGTGGGGGTGGGCTGGGGGTGCTAGTTTCTCATGAAACACATTTGTGGGAAGAAGTGGACAGTAACATGTAAGTAAAATAACTTTTGATAAGAGGAGGTACCCCTTTAGATGGGATGCTCAAGAAAGGCCTGAGGAGGGGACTCCTCAGGTGAGACCTATATGACAAGAATTAGCCAAACTTGGGAGGGTAGGGTACCTCTTTTACTTGTCCCAGACAGAGGATCCCAGTCAGAGAACCCAAGGTTTGTATGAGTTTGTCTTGTACATGTCTGAGGCATGAAAATAAGACCCCTGTGGCTGAAACATTTTAGGCAATGGAGAAAGATAGGTGAGAGCCAGGTCCTGTGCAGCCTTGTGGGCTGTGATAAAATGTTTGGCTGTTATTCCAATGGTGAGGGAAGGTGGATGGAAGGTTTTAAGCAGGGGAGTAGAAAGGGATTCACTATTGAAACAAGATTTTCTTTTCTACTTCACTATGAAAATAGAAGCAGCTAGCAGAAACTTTACACTGATTCCTACCAACCTGGTTACCCACCTACTTGTCTGTGCCCATTTAACTCATCTCCCAGATTGTAAGTAGGTGAACAACTGTCTGTCCTCCACTCTGAAAATTTCTCCATGTTTGCATTAGATCCTGCCCCTTCCTGCTTAACTTCTCTCTGTCTGATGTCCTCATTTCCCCTTCTCTAATAGACTGATCTTTAGCAAACATATGCCTTAATTTCTTCCATCTTGGATATCTAATAGATATTGCAAACTTAAAATGTCTAATACCAAATTCGTGATCTTCTCCTCAAAACCTAGTGGATCTGCAGTTTTCCACTTCTCAGTTGATGGCAAGTCCACCCTTACAGTTACCCAGACCACAACTACCTCTTTTCTCTCAAATTTGGTGTGCCTGAAAATTCTGTTGGGGCTACCTTGAGAATATTCTAGAATATGACCATTTATCACAACTTCTGCTACCTATCAGGTCCAAAATACCTTATCTCTCACTGAACTCATCTCTATGTGTCTACCTTTGCCCACCCCCACTACCAGTTTATTCACAACACAGCAATTTTAGTGAACCTTTAAAGATATGTTAGGTCATATTAATTCTCTCTTAAGACCCCCAGTGCTACCCACAACCCTGATTTTTCTCAAATAAGACCCTAGTCTCAGCTGTTTCCCTGCCATGATATTGTCCCTTGTTAACCATCTGGCCTTACCCTCTACTACTCTCTTTCTTTGCTGTCTCCACTACAACCACAATGGTCTCTTGACAGTTTCTTAAATACTGGACAGGCACCCTCTAAAGGCCTTTGCAGTGGCTGTTCTCTGCCTGGTACGCTCTTACCATAGATATCCATGTTTTCCTTCTTCCATTTAATCTAGTATCTGCTCAGAGGTCACCTTCTCAGAACTCTCTTTCTCTCTATAAAATAGTAACTCTCTTGTCTGCAACTTCTTTCTTTACTCTTCTTTTAAAAGATGACTTATAACTTCCAGAAATGTATGTATGTATCAATTTATGTACATATTATTTGTCTCCTCCCACTAGAGTGTCAGCTCTATGAAGTTAGCAACTTCGTTTTTGTTTATCCCTTACCCCCTGCACCTAGAAAGAGATTTAGTGTCTCTTTCTAGTAAGACAAAATTGCTTATTCAGGAGGGGGAGGAGCAAGATGTGGGAGGAGTAGGAGACCTGGATTTCGTCTGGTACCAGGAATTCAGCTGGATAGGGATCAGACCATTCTGAACACCTACGAACTCAACAGGAGATTGAAGAAAAGAATAGCAGCAACTCTCTGAACAGAAAAGCGACCACTTTCTGGAAGGTAGGACGTGTGGAGAAGTGAATCCGAGGCGCTATTCGGGAAGATAGATCGCGGGGGAGGGGGCCTTCATCGGCCACTTCTGGCAAGTGATAGAGCAGCAGAGCACAAAATCGGAACTTTTAGAAGTCGCCTCCGCTGAGGGATGTCGCTCCAGTGGCTAAGCGGGGGGTGGAAACCTCGCTGGGACAGTGTGGTCTCAGGGCCCTCGGGGTCACAGAAAGACTGGGGGTGCCTGAGTGTGGCAGAGCTCCTAGGTATCAGAGCCGGGAAGCCGGCTGCAGAGACGGAGCCGAGGAGTGGGCTCTCAGCTCGGGGTTGCCATAAACCGTGATCTGTGGCCCAGTCGGGCCACTGCTCCTCCAGCAGGGACCCAACAAGCGGCAGATCCGGGGAGACTCCCCTTCCTCCCTGGGGAGGAGTGGCGCGGGAGCACACCACAGGGATCTGCTAGGTTTGGAGACTCCACACGGGGTCAGGTGCCAGAGATAGAAATGCTGGGTCACAGGCCGGGTGAGCACGGAGTGTGGCCGGAGACTGGGGAGATGGGAGTGATTGACTGCTTTTCTCTGGGGGTGCACTGAGGAGTGGGACCCCAAGTTCTCGGCTCCTCCGGGGCGGAGATTGGGAGGCCACCATTTTCACTCTGGTCCTCCAAAGCTGTACCGAAAGCTTGCAGGGAACAAAAGCTCCTGAGAGCAAACCCGAGCAGATTGCTTAGCCCAGACCGACAAGGGCGGGGCAATTCTGCCTCCGTCAGAGACTTTTGGGAACCACGGCAATAGGTCCCTCCCCAAGAAGATCAGCAAGAACCACCAGTCAAGACCAAGTTTACCGATCAATGAGAACGGCAGAACTCCAGCGCTAGGGGAATACTGCACATAGAATTCATGGCTTTTTTCCCATGATTCTTTAGTCTTTCAAAGTTAATTTCTTTTAACTTTCTTTTTCTTTTCGTTTTTCTTTTTTTGAATATTTCTTTTTCCCTTTTCCAACCAACATCTTATCAATCCCTTTTTTAAATCTTTTTTTATTTTTCATTTTTAGAGTCATATTCTATCCCTTCATAGTAGTTAACCTTATTTGTTTTATATATATATATATATAAGTTCTCTCTTTAAAATTTTGGGATACGGTTTCTTCTATAAGACCAAAATATACCCTAAATCTCTAGTATATGGCTTTGTTCTAGTCTCCTCCCTGATCACATTCTCTCCCCCCCTTTTTTTTAAATTTCTCTTCCTTCTTTTTTCAGTCAACTTCTTATCTTATCAATTTCTTTTATAAAATCTTTTATAATTTTCATCTTTACAGTCATATTCCATCCCTTCATCATATTTACCCTCATTTTTGTACATGTATAAGCTTTTCTTTCTTTAAAATTTTGGGAGGCACTTTCTTCTAACAGACCAAAATACACTCATAATCTAGTGTGTGGCACTGATCTATGCACCAGCCTGATCATATTTGATCATATTGTTTTGTTGTTGTTGTTGTTTGTTTATCTTTTTTTTCTTTCCCTTTCTTTTCCTCAGGTTTCAGGTCTCTTCTGATTTGTTTAGTGTATATTTTTCTGTGGTTGTTGTTACCCTGTTAGCATTTTGTTCTCTCATTCATCTATTCTCCTCTGGACAAAAAAACAAGATGGAAAAAATCACCTCAACAAAAAGAACAAGAGGCAGTACTGACTGCCAGGGACCTAATCAATAAGGACATTAGTAAGATGTCGGAACTAGAGTTCAGAATGACGATTTTAGAGATACTAGCTGGGCTTGAAAAAAGCATGGAAGATATTAGAGAAACCCTTTCTGGGGAAATAAAAGAACTAAAATCTAACCAAGTCAAAATAAAAAAAGCTATTAAGGAGGGCAGTTAGCAATGCAGGCTCTAACTGCTAGGATAAAGAAGGCAGAAGAGAGATTTAGTGATAGAGAAGACCAAATGATGGAGAATAAAGAAGCTGAGAAAAAGAGAGATAAGCAACTACTGGATCACGAGGGCAGAATTTGAGAGATAAGTAACACCATAAGACAAAACAATATTAAGATAATTGGGATCCCAGAAGAAGAAAGAGAGAGAGGGGCAGAAAGTATATTGGAGCAAATTATAGCAGAGAACTTCCTAATTTGGGGAAGGAAACAGGCATCAAAATCCAGGAGGCACAGAGAACCCCTCTCAAAATCAATAAAAATAGGTCAACACCCTGACATCTAATAGTAAAACTTACAAGTCTCAGACACAAAGAGAAACTCCTGAAAGCAGCATGGGATAAGAGATCTGTAACCTAATATGGTAGAAACATTAGATTGGCAACAGACCTATCCACAGAGACCTGGCAGGCCAGAAAGGACTGGCATGATATCCTCAGAGCACTAAATGAGAAAAATATGCAGCCAAGAATACTATATCCAGCTAGGCTGTCATTAAAAATAGAAGGAGAGATAAGAAGCTTCCAGGACAAACAAAAAACTAAAGGAATTTGCAAACACGAAACCATTCCTATAAGAAATATTGAAAGGGGTCCTCTAAGCAAAGAGAGGGCCTAAAAGTAACATAGACCAGAAAGGAACACAGACAATATACAGTAACAGTCACCTTACAGGCAATACAATGGCACTAAATTCATATCTTTCAGTAGTTACCCTGAATGTAAACGGGCTAAATGCCCCAATCAAAAGACACAGGCTACCAGATTGGATTAAAAAACAAGACCCATCGATATGCTGTCAGCAAGAGACTCATTTTAGACCCAAAGACACCCCCATATTGAAAGTGAGGGGGTGAAAAACCATTTACCATGTTAATGGACACCAAAAGAAAGCTGGGGTGGCAATCCTTATATCACACAAATTAGATTTTAAACCAAAGACTAAAAAGAGATGAGGAAGGACACATATCCTACTTAGAGGGTCTATCCAACAAGAAGATCTAACAATTGTAAATATCTATGCCCCCAACATGGGAGCAGCCAATTAATAATGAAAGCAAAGAAACACATCGACAACAATACAGTAATAGTACTGAAATGGACATATCATCTAAGCAAAAGATCAACAAGGAAATAAAGACTTTAAATGACACACTGGACCAAATGGACTTCACAGATAGATTCAGAACATTCCATCCCAGAGCAAAAGAATACACATTCTTCTCTAGTGCCCATGGAACATTCTCCAGAATAGATCACATCCTAGGTCACAAATCAGGTCTCAACCAGTAACAAAAGATTGGGATCATTCCCTGCATATTTTCAGACCACAGTGCTTTGAATCTAGAACTCAATCACAAGAGGAAAGTTGGAAAGAACTCAAATACATGGAGGCTAAAGAGCATCTTACTAAAGAATGAATGGGTCAACCAGGAAATTAAAGAAGAATTAAAAAATTCATGGAAACAAAATGAAAATGAAAACACAACTGTTCAAAATCTTTGGGATGCAGCAAAGGCAGTCCTAAGAGGAACGTGTATAGCAATACAAGCCTTTCTCAAGAAACAAGAAAGGTCTCAAATACACAACCTAACCCTACACCTAAAGGAGCTGGAGAAAGAACAGCAAATAGCACCTAAACCCAGCAGGAGAAAAGAAATAATAAATATCAGAGCAGAAATCAATGAAATAGAAACCAAAAGAACAGTAGAACAGATCAACGAAACTAGGAGCTGGGTTTTGAAATCCAGTAGTTGCTTATCAATTAACAAGATTGATAAACCCCTGGCCAGACTTAGCAAAAAGAAAAGAGAAGTGACCCAAATAAACAAAACCATGAATGAAAGAGGAGAGATCACAACCAACACCAAAGAAATACAAACAATTATAAGATCATATTATGAGCAACTCTATGCCAGCAAATTAGATAACCTGGAAGAAATGGACGCATTCCTAGAGATGTATCAACTACCAAAACTGAACCAGGAAGAAATAGAAAACCTGAACAGACCCATAACCACTAAGGAAATTGAAGCAGTAATCAAAAATCTCCCAATGAACAAAAGCCCAGGACCAGATGTCTTCCCAGGGGAATTCTACCAAACATTTAAAGAAGAATAAATACCTATTCTTCTGAAACTGTTCCAAAAAATAGAAATGGAAGGAAAACTTCCAAACTCATTTTATGAGGCCACCATTACCTTGATCCCCAAACCAGACAAAGACCCCATCAAAAAGGAGAATTACAAACCAATACCCTTGATGAACATGGATGCAAAAATTCTCACCAAAATACTAGCCAATAGGATCCAATAGTACATTAAAAGGATTACTCACCAAGACCAAGTGGGGTTTATCCCTGGGCTGCAAGGTTGGTTCAACATCCACAAATCAATCAATACGATACAATACATTAATAAAAGAAAGAACAAGAACCATACGATCCTCTCAATAGATGCAGAAAAGCATTTGACAAAGTACAGCATCCTTTCTTGATCAAAGCTTTTCAGAGTATAGGGATAGAGGGTACATACCTCAATTGCATAAAAACCATCTATGAAAAACCCACAGCAAATATCATTCTCAATGGGGAGAAACAGAGAGCTTTCCCTCTAAGGTCAGGAACATGGCAGGGATGTCCACTATCACCACTGCTATTCAACATAGTATTAGAAGTCCTAGCCACAGCAGTCAGACAACAAAAGGAAATCAAAGGCACCCGAATCGGGAAAGAAGAAGTCAAACTCTCACTCTTTGCAGATGATATGATACTTTATGTGGAAAACCCAAAAGACTCCACCCTAAAGCTGCTAGAACTCATACAGGAATTCAATAAAGTGGCAGGATATAAAATCAATGCACAGAAATCAGTGGCATTCCTATACACCAAGAACAAGACAGAAGAAAGAGAAATTAAGGAGTTGAGCCCATTTACAATTGTACCCAAAACCATAAGATACCTAGGAATAAATCTAACCAAAGAGTCAAATAATCTGTATTCAGAAAACTATAAAATACTCATGAAAGAAAATGAGGAAGACACAAAGAAATGGAAAAACGTTCCGTGCTCATGGATTAGAAGAACAAATATTGTGAAGATGTCAATGCTACCTAGAGCGATCTACACATTCAATGCAATCCCTGTCAAAATACCATCCACTTTTGTCAAGGAAATGGAACAAATAAACCTAAAATTTGTATGGAACCAGAAAAGACCCCGAATAGCCAGAGGAATATTGAAAAAGAAAAGAAAAGCAAAGCTGGTGCCATCACAATTCCGGGCTTCAAGCTGTTTACAAAGCTGTAATCATCAAGACAGTATGGTACTGGCACAAAAACAGACACATAGATCAATGGAAGAGAATAGAGAGCCCTGAAATGGACCTTCAACTCTATAGTCAATAATCTTCGACAAAGCAGGAAGGAATGTCCAATGGAAACAAGACAGTCTCTTCAACAAATGGTGTTGGGAAAGTTGGACAGCCACATGCAGACGAATGAAACTGGACCATTTTCTTACACTACACACAAAAATAGACTCCAAATGGTTGAAAGACCTAAATGTGAGACAGGAGTCCATCAAAATCCTAAAGGAGAACACAGGCAGCAACCTGTTCGACCTCAGCCACAGCAACTTCTTCCTAGAAACATCACCAAAGGCAAGGGAAGCAAGGGCAAAAATGAACTATTGGGACTTCATCAAGAAGAAAAGCTTTTGCACAGCAAAGGAAACAGTCGAACAAACCAAAAGACAACTAACAGAATAGGAGAAGATATTTGCAAATGACATATCAGATAAAGGGCTAGTATCCAAAATCTATGAAGGACTCATGAAACTCAACACTGAAAGAACAAATGATCCAATCAAGAAATGGGCGGAAGACATGAACAGACATTTTTCCAAAGAAGACATCCAAATGGCCAACAGACACATGAAAAAGTGCTCAACATCGCTCGGCGTCAGGGAAATCCAAATCAAAGCCTCAATGAGATACCCCCTCACACCATTCAGAATGGCTAAAGTTAACAAGTCAGGAAAAGACAGATGTTGGCGGGAATGCGGAGAAAGGGGAACCCTCCTACACTGTTGGTGGGAATGCAAGCTGGTGCAACCATTCTTGAAAACAGTATGGAGGTTCCTCAAAAAGTTGAAAATAGAGCTGCCCTATGACCCAGCAATTGCACTACTGGGTATTTACCCTAAAGATATAAATGTAGGGATCCAAAGGGGTACATACACCCTGGTGTTTATAGCAGGAATGTCCACAGTAGCCAAACTATGGAAAGATCCAAGATGTCCATCGACAGGTGAATGGATAAAGAAGATGTGGAATGTATATACAATGGAATATTATGCAGCCATCAAAAGGAATGAAATCTTGCCATTTGGAACGACGTGGATGGAACTGGAGGGTATTATGCTGAGTGAAATAAGTCAATCAGAGAAAGTCATGTATCATATCATCACACTGATAATGAGGAATTCTTAATCTCAGGAAATAAACTAGGGTTGCTGGAGTGGTGGGGGGTGGGATGGATGGGGTGGCTGGGTGATAGACATTGGGGAGGGTATGTGCTATGGTGAGTGCTGTGAATTGTGTAAGTCTGTTAAATCACAGACCTGTAGCTCTGAAACAAATAATACATTATATTTAAAAAAAAAAAAAGATAGTAGGAGGGGAAAAATGAAGGGGGGGAGTCAGAGGGGGAGTCGAACCATGAGAGACTATGGACTCTGAGAAACAAACTGAGGGTTCTAGAGGGGAAGGGGTTAGGGGGATGGGTTAGCCTGGTGATGGGTATTAAAGAAGGCACATACTGAATGGAGCACTGGGTGTTATATGCAAACAATTAATCATGGAACACTGCATCAAAAACTAATGATGTAATGTACGGTGATTAACATAACATAATAAAATAAAATAAGAAATTGCTTATTCAATCACTTCATAAATACTTATTAACATAATTTCTGGAAAGCTGCACAGAGGACAACTAATCTTTGGAGGGGAGGAGTGTGTTAGAAAATAGACCTACCTTTCATTGTATTTTACTTCATTATCATTAATATGTTAATTAATGAATATTGTTTTTCTCAACTTTAAGAAATTAGTTAATAGATACAAACTCTATGTAAAATAGTCTACTCATCCATGACTGGTTTTGGTTAAATAGTATACACTACTTTAAATTTAAAGATGCTAGGCTGTATCTAATAAGATAAAACAGTGAATGAAGCTATGTTTTAATGTGAGTGATCAGGGAAGGCAAAGAGATTTGTTAAAAGATAAACTGAGGCATATTAAAAATTTTAAGTTTATTTGAGCAAAAATTGATTCAAATTGGGCAGCATCCAATCTAACAGAAAGGAGCCCTAAGGAGGTGTACAAACTGAGACTTTTATAGGCAGAAAGGAATGAGAATAAGGAAGTCATACTAGGCAAAAAAAAGCAGGTCAATTGTTGAAAAGTTACTTTCCTTTAGGGGATAGGAAGGGTTTATCAGGTATATCACCAAACTCGTGCAGATTAGGTGATTCCTGATTGATGGAGTCCATTTCTGGGAGAGCTGAAACAGTAATTAAGTCTCAGTTTGGTGATGTGAGGCTTGACATAAATAACTTTATTTTGGACCTTTTTGTTTGTTTTTTAACAGATTGAACAACTTGTTTGAAGTTATAGAACTTCTGGAGAGAGTGGCTTAAGATTTGGATGCATATCCTTTCTTCTTTTCTTTTTTTAAAATTTTATTTGTTTGCAAGAGAGAGAATGAGAGAGACAGAGAGCATGAGGGGGAGGAGGGTCAGAGGGAGAAGCAGACTCCCCGCTGAGCAGGGAGCCCGACATGGGACCCGATCCCGGGACTCCAGGATCATGACCTGAGCCGAAGGCAGTTGCTTAACCAACTGAGCCACCCAGGAGCCCTGGATGCATATCCTTTCTAAAAGGTACTTAGAACATTTATTGATTAATTTTTTTTTCTTACCTGGAAGATTAATACATGCACGTGATGAAAACGTTTAAGTAGTACATGAAGAATCCAGTGAAAAATAAACCTTCTTGGCACATCTGATCCCCAGGGTGCCATTGTCATCCCAAAGGCAATTTTGCCATTTCCTAGAGTGTTATCCTCAAATTAATCTATAGATGTGCACGTATATTTCTTTTCATATATTGCATATCCTTTTACAAAAATACCTGCTGTACATGCTATGGCGCACTTTGCTAAAAATGTGATCTTTACATAAATATTTTCATTCAGTTTTGGAAGGTAAAGTGAATTTTTGAGGCATGTTAATTGCACACACTTCCATGTTGATATTTAAGTTACTGTTCCCCCCTTCCCCCAAACTGTGTTAATTTCTGCAGAAGCTGCAGAGGGCACTGTACATCTTCCAAAAGCATGGCATAGCCTTGAGTGTTTTGCAGTTCTTGAGTGTGGTGCACATTTTAGGATTCAGAGAAGCTCCTGAGACTAGAAATATGCATCAATTCAAATTATTCCCCTGTCTTCATTTATTTTATGCCTTTCATATAAAATTAATTACAATATATATTTATACCATACTATTATCTTCAACAAGAATACTTTTTTCTTTACTAGATACAATGTTTAATTTCCAAAGCATAAGTCTTATCTTTAATTTTGCTATAACTATTTGTAATGATCACAAACATAGTATCCTTTTTCTTTTAATCATGGTTATGTGGGATTTGTGTGGAAGCAGCACTGACCTGGGTCAGTCCATCTCCACCGTTTATAGGCTATGCCACAACACCAGAAAATCGTTAACTATGTGATTTACCATTTTCTCATCCACAAAATGAGGAAATTGGCTGAGAGAATTTCTAGGATTCCTGTCAGCTTCAGTAAGTCTATGACGTCTTCATAAAAAGAGAAACTTATTAAAGTTGAGTTTGGATGTGTGTCAGATAGAAGAGGAATGAGTGAGGGGGTGGGCAAAGCCATGCAGCTTGCAGAGGATATCTCAGGTAGTCTCAGTGCTGCGGAGACGGATACGGTAGTCCACCAAAATCCATTCTCTTCTTTCCGGCCAGAAAGCAAACCTTGCACTTAAAGCTGCTACTTCTAGGCCTCAATAATAAAAATTTCATGGGCTGGCTGACTTTTCCTCCCTTGTCCTTGATGAGCATCCTTCCTCTTTCCCTTAGTGACAGTTCCAAACCTCCCTCTCTCTCCTCATGCCTGGGTCCCACCCTCATCCTTGCTGAGAAGCCAGGCAAGATGTCTCACCTCCCAGCTCTCCAACCCTTGCAGACTATCCTCCAGTTGACCCATATCCCACCAATTCTGTTATCACACACTTCCGGAGAATGAGGTGTTTGTCACCTCTGAGAGACTGAGGTGGATTCTTCTGTTTACACCCTGAGTCTGTCCTCTTCAGTCTTCTCCAGGACACTGCTTCAGGAATTAGTCTCTATTTCAGAAAAAAAGGCTATGAAATAACAAAAAGAAGAATCACTCTAAAATAATTATCTAAAGTTGTTGAGTGAATATTCCTTATCACCTATCAAATTTCATCTTCTTTCTGTACTGAGAGAAGTAGCTGAAAATATGCATGAAGTAACTGTCTTCTTGAAAATGTTTAATTGATATACTGTAACTAGAATGGGCCCTAATAACATAATCTTTTTTCAGGCCTAGAGCTGTCTCTGAAATGTAATCTCTGGAATATGTGTATACCAGTAATATTGAGAACCACATCATTTCATTCCAGGATCCATAAAGGGCATTGCATATGTAATTAGCAGAACAAATGACCATGTGGGGCACATACTTTTACATTTGCATGGTGGGTAAGAATGATTGTTTTGATTATGATTTTCATGTATTTGTTTTTTTGCTTCTTTGACTTTTATAATCTTTAATGTGTATGTCTTAGTACCAGAGGATACACTGACCTTTTAAAATAAAATATTTATTTAATTTGGTGAAGTGTAAGATTTGCTCACCAGTAAAACACCGTGGTTTAACCTTACTGTTATGTATGTTTCTCTTAAGTATTGTAAGCATGACTGCATTAGTTTTTGAAAGTTATTTTGAAATACATTTGCAAATATATGCATGGGAACAACATGAATTTTCTTGGTACCCAGAATAATCACGGAATGCGTTTATTTGAAAACCTAATAGTAGCACTTGCCACAGTCAAACATTGAGCTTTTTGCCAGAGTGTACTCTTAATTGTTTTTCAGTTTTTTCTTAATAGGTTTGTAATTTGATCTCTTTGTGAGATAACCTGTCATTTTATGAGAAACTGTTGGGAGAGTTAACTGAAAGTAGAAGCAAATCCCAGGGAACCCCTAAAAAATAGCTAATCCCTTTATCTTACTGCCAACTTTGGCTTCTTCAGACTGAAACAACCAACCAACCTAATGATAACAACCTAATCCTGTAGAAATTTGTGCATCTATTAGCTGGAAACATGCTCAGTGCCCACATTACAAGTTAAGAGATTTGAAAGTGGCTGTCTCTGAGGAGTGGGAGTGAGTAGTAGATAAAGGGTAGAGGGCATAAGGGAACTGCTGTTTTTGTTTTAAGCTTTTTAGCACTACTTGATTTGTAAAATATGTGCACATGCTATTTTAATAAAAATAAAACAACTTTTAAAAGGAAACTTACAAAATGAAGTTATCAACCCTAAACTTGGCCATTAGTTCTTTCATTATTTCTTATGGGCTAGATGTACACTAACTGAAAGGAGGCTGGATCGGTCCTCCTTGAGTGGAGCTTCTTCCAAAGACCCTCCTGGAGTGAGGGGACCCCAGAGGAGAGTGAAACATGGGGAATCAGTGGCCGAGGCAGGAGACAGTTATGACCAAATAACACAGGGGAATCATCACTTATATCAAATGAACCATAGGTAAGAGATTCCTCAAGGACTCCCAAAGAGAAAAGGTTGCTTTCCGATGCAGTCCTCTCCACCCTGCTTCCAAAAACTAGTGTGGTGGACTGATGTTTCCTGTCTAAAAGAGAATGAAACCAGAAAATTAGTAGTTCTGGCATCCTTGGGTATATGGATATGGATCCTTCACTAAATCTGGTCTTGACTTTGTGAGAAGCATGAAAGCAGAATTCACCTGCATCTCTAAATGTGCTTGATCTCCTTTGCTTAGTAATTGAATAAATAGTAAAATAAAATGAAAATATTTCTAGCTTGTCCAAATTGTAATTCTTACCAGTCTTTGTTCTTTTGATCAGATTATGTACTTTGACCTAGCATGATTGATACTGGGGAGAAAGTTAGCTAGAATGACTTCATGGTTTATGGGGAGAGCTAGGAAAGATGGAGACAAGGATGACATTTCCCCTCCTCTGCCTGCTACCTGGGTATAGCTTACTATGAACACATTGCTTTTGGAGGCATTGAGCTCTGGGTTCTCATCAGTGAAATCCATTTGGGTTGCCAGACAACCGAGAGGAGGTCTCCAGGTGAAGTAAAAAGGAAAGGGAAAATAGAATTTTGGCTGGTTTCCCTGGATTATGTAAGGAGCAGGCTGTTAAAATAGAAGGCAACTCATGTAGCGAATGACCCCCTGTTAGAGAAGGTGCCTCTAGATGGATCATATCAGATTTTCCAGATGGATGACTATGGTTGGCATTCTTCCTGTTTGTCCTGGAATTAGATCATCTGAAGCTGTTATTTTATTTTCATTTCAATTCATATCACTTCAATTCTCTAATAAATGAACATTGAGAAAGATTATGAACTAATGATTAGTTTACCTAATTGTACTTATTTTTCAGTTTTATTTCTTTTTTTAATTTTATTTTATTATGTTATGTTAATCAGTCTTATTTCTTTAATTGTTCCCTAAGTAAAAAGAGCCTTGTTACTTATGTTGATGAAATCAAGATACACTATGTCAACCACATGCTATTGATTGATCAACAATTAGTTAGTGAGTATCTCTTTGCGCCAGGAACTAGGAATTTAGGATGCATCTTTGAACAAAGCAGATAAAAAGATTTTGCTCTAATTTTGCATTTTTTTGTTTTACTCACATTTAATAATGGCTTAGACCAAAAGATTTGAAATTCCAACTACATTTCCATTCCCTGTAGACCTGTTTTTCCTCTCCATACAGACATGGATAGACACACAAACTCACTCACTCATCTATTTAAAATTTGGAGTATTTAATGGTAAATGTTGAAATACAAATGTACCTTTAATTAGATTTCCTTTCACGCCTACTTTTTTTCCTGCTACAGACCATCAAGTCTGTCCAAAGATTCTTTCTGAATCTTTGTTATGTTTGGTTATCATTTTTATTTTAACTAAGCTGTTGTGTTTTAGGAGTTGTTTTTAACTAGATAACAAGAGTTAAGTGATCATTTACATGTTTTTGATTTTATGCCTCTCAAGCATAGTGTTTTTGCTTTTGAAGCATTATGTACATAGTTTTATTTCCTTAAGTATCAATTAAATTAAAGAAGTTGGATTTTGTCTCATATAATAATGCAAATAGTTCCCTTATTCTATAAGAAATATTATTTAATAAATATAAAATAGAAAGAATGGGGATTATAAATTCCCTCTTTTGAGTATTTCATGACCTCACTCTAATCTCTGCATCCAAGCTATTATTAATGCTGGATACAATATAAGAGAAGAAAATTAAAATTAGAATTTCTGTAATTCAGAAATGATATAGCAGTATAAAGGGGTGAAAAGTTGAAGCCAAGGATCTTCTGGGTGTTTGGATCCCACGAGGTAAAGGGGTAAGGGCAAAAAACAAAACAAAACAAAAACAACCAAGCCAGGTTTGGTTTGAATCCAGGGGCTACAACAGGACTTCTCTGTTTAGCTGGGGAGACTGGAGGCTTACTACGAGTGACTGCCTTGGGCTGTGGCTTATGCAAAGCTTGAGTCTATGGAGGTTTCTGGATATAGTGTTTGGACCAGTCTTAAGCCAAGCTTCCCTCTGGTGCAGCAAATTGATTTGCAGTTTGCTCAGTTTTACTGGGAGGGAGGAACTTGGAGCCGCTGTTAGGAGATTTGGTTCTGGACTGTCAAAATGTTGGGTAAAAGAGAGGGGAGCAGAGGAAAGAGAGAGTTATCAAGTACTTTATTTTTTTAAAATTAATTTATTTACTTGAGAAAGAGAGAGCAGAATGAGCAAGAACACGAGTAGGGGGAGAGGGAGAAGCAGGCTCCCCACTGAGCAGGGAACCCAAGCAGGGCTCGATCCCAGGACCCTGGGATCATGACCTGAGCCGAAGGCAGCCGCTTAACCGACTGAGCCACCCAGGTGCCCTCAAGTTCTTTCAAATAGAAAAAGTCCCAAATTCCAAATGTGGAAAATTCATTTTAGGAAACACATCCAACAAAAGCTGTAGATGGAAGATGACTTCCTCCTAGACAGGTCAAAATCAAAGAGAGAATTGGCAAATTGCAAGATAATACTCAGGAATTTGCTCAGAATGCAGCCCAGGTAGACAAAATGACTTTGATTAAAAGAAATGAAGGATAGCTAGAGAGTCTCCAACATTTGCACTTAAATATAACAGTAATTCCAGAAGAAGTGAATAGAGGAAATAAGAAGCAATATTCAATATTCAAATGACTGAGGGATTTTCAAAATCTGAGGAATTTTCAAAATTCCTGAGATTGAAAGTGTAATTGCAAAGAGCAAGTAGAATAATTAAAAGTAACTTCACACCTAGTCACAGATTTGTGAAATTGGGAACATCAAGAATAAAAAGAAAAATTTTTAAAGTTTCCAGAAAGGAAAAAAAAAATTACCTGAGGATTGACATTAGACAGCAAATTTCCTACCAGTAGAAGCATATAACAGAAGGTAAATATACTAAGTATCCTCAAAGTGCTGGGGTGAAATAACTGTCATCTTGAACTTTATGTCTAGTGAACTTGTTACAAGAGTGAGGGTAGAATTATACTGACATTTGCAAACATAGAAATAATAAGAGGACTTAGATGTTCATTGAGAAAACTATCAAAGCACGTGTTACGGCTAGGTGGGGTAGGGGGTGGGGAAGAAGTGGAATGGAAGAAACAGTGATAAATTCAGGAAGTGGCAAATATTCTGATAAATTTAACCAACTACTGATTGCAAAAAAGAACTTGGTTTTTAGGGTATATTTTTAAAGAAAAGACAAAACCCTAGTAAATAATGAGGGATATGAGAGAGGAGTAGTATTCAAAGGGTAGTTGAAACATGTTAAGTTTCTTGTTTTGGGAGGAGACTGAAGATCCTCAAAATTTTATATTTAGATAAAAAAATTAAAGTTAAAAATGTGTCAGGCCATACAGACGAACTAAGAATATCCTTTATTGTGACATCTAAATATCCTTGTTTTAATTCCACTTTCTGAATTCAGAAATGTGCTCGGACAGGCTTTCTTTGGGGAGGTGAATGAAATAAAATTATGGAGACATAAAATAGATTGGTGGTTGCCAGGTCTTAGGGATGGGAGGTGGGAGTAGAGTGGGAGTTGTTATAAAGAGGTGGGGGGGGAAGCCTTGTGGTGATGCAACAGTTCTGTGTCTTGATGGTGGTGGTGGTCACAGAAATCTACACAGGTGATAAAATAGCATAGAACTGCACACAAATAAGAGTACATAAAAAAACCAGTGAAATCCAAATAAGTTCTGTAGATTGTACCAATGTGGTTTTCCTGGCTTTGGTATTGTGCTATAAATATGAAAGATGTTATCGTTGGGGGAAACTAGATGAAGGGTACCTTCATCTACTTCCCTCTACCTTTTGTTTTTACAATTTACTGTGAGTTTACAATTATTTCAAAATTAAAAGTTAAAAAGTGGTCCAATTAATGTTTAGCGGTTTTGTAATGATTATCCTAATCTTTGTGTTAAAATTTTGAATGCCCTGAATTAATATTTAATAAGATAGGTTTTCTATGAATGTGGAAGATGGACTCTTCATGCTCTAGGTAACACAGTTATAAATGTTTTGCTGAGAAAAGGAGAGTTTTTTTTTTTTTTAATATGTTTAAAGAAAGCCATATAGGGGAGCCTGAGTGGCTCAGTCGGTTAAGCGTCTTCGGTTCTGGTCAAGATCCCCGGGTCCTGGGGTTGAGTCCCCAGGTCTCTCTGCTCAGCTGGGGGTCTGCTTCTCCCCCTCCCTCTGCCCACTGCTTCCCCTGCTTGTGCTCTCTCTCTCTGTCAAATAAATAAATAAAATCTATTTATTTTATTTAATAAAAAAATAAAGCCATATAATTTATAAAAAATAATTTGCTTAATTTTCATAGATTGCCAATTATGTAGGACTTCAAGGTGGGACTGTATCTTATTTATCTTTGTTTGCTTCCATAGTCCATAACAAATAAGACACAATAATCGTTTCAGACACCCAACACATTTGCTTATTTCTTAATTTTGCTGTGCTGTATTCTAGCTATGTTCTTAAATTTGCTGTGCTGTATTACTCTAGATGTGTAGTAACTCCCTCTTTCTTTGCTGTTCATGGAAAAACAATTTAACCAATTTACTCATGAAGGCATTTGCATGAGCAGCAGAGTTTTCAGGTGGGAGTAAATGGAGATGGATTACACAATACAGTTCATGCAGCTTAATATTGAATGTTTAAAATTCCTCTTCTTCAAAGTTCTTTGGTGACTTCTCATAGACCCGTTATATCTATAGACTGCAGCCTTCTGCCATGTTGTCTTATCCCTTTATCTCCATAAATTATTTCCTCTTCTCTTATACTTTTTCTTACCTATACATTTCTTCATTAAAAAAAAAAAATGCAGAGCTTTTTTTTTAGCGCCATCTGCTCACTGCACCGCCTCCTGCTCCTCCTGCCGCCGCCCTGAGTCACTGCTTGTGCAGCTCCGACCGCCTGGCTCCCCGTGCTAGCCACCGATATTTGGAATTCTTACAACATGGCAGACATTGACAACAAAGAACAGTCTGAACTTGATCAAGATTTGGATGATGTTGAAGAAGTAGAAGAAGAAGAAACTGGTGAAGAAACAAAAATCAAAGGTGTCAGCTGACTGTTCAGATGAAAAATCCTCAGATTCTTGCAGCCCTTCAAGAAAGACTTGATGGTCTGGTAGAAACATCAATAGGATACATTGAAAGCTTGCCTAGGGTAGTTAAAAGACGAATGAATGCACTCAAAAACCTTCAAGTTAAATGTGCACAGATAGAAGCCAAATTCTATGAGGAAGTTCAAGGAAGATCTTGAAAGAAAGTATGCTGTTCTCTATCAGCCTCTATTTGATAAGCGATTTGAGATCGTTAATGCAATTTATGAACCTACGGAAGAAGAATGTGAATGGAAACCAGATGAGGAGGATGAATTTTCGGAGGAGCTGAAAGAAAAAGCCAAGATTGAAGATGAGAAAAAGGATGAAGAAAAAGAAGACCCCAAGGGAATTCCTGAATTCTGGTTGACTGTCTTTAAGAACGTTGACTTGCTCAGTGATATGGTTCAGGAACATGATGAACCTATTTTGAAGCACTTGAAAGATATTAAAGTGAAGTTCTCAGATGTTGGCCAGCCCATGAGTTTTGTCTTAGAGTTTCACTTTGAACCCAATGAATATTTCACAAATGAAGCGTTGACAAAGACATATAGGATGAGGTCAGAACCAGATGATTCTGAGCCCTTTTCTTTTGATGGACCAGAAATTATGGGTTGTACAGGGTGCCAGATAGATTGGAAAAAAGGAAAGAATGTCACTTTGAAAACCATTAAGAAGAAACAGAAACACAAGGGACGTGGGACAGTTTGTACTGTGACCAAAACAGTTTCCAACGACTCTTTCTTTAATTTTTTTGCCCTCCCCTGAATTTCCTGAAAGTGGAGATCTGGGTGATGATGCTGAAGCTATCCTTGCTGCAGGCTTTGAAATTGGTCACTTTCTACGTGAGTGTATAATCCCAAGATCAGTGTTATACTTTACTGGAGAAGCTATCGAAGATGATGATAATGATTATGATGAAGAAGGTGAAGAAGCAGTTGAGGAAGGGGAAGAAGAAAGAGATGAGGAAAATGATCCAGACTATGACTCAAAGAAGGATCAAAACCCAGCAGAGTGCAAGCAGCAGTGAAGCAGGATGTATGTGGCCTTGAGGATAACCTGCACTGGTCTACCTTCTGCTTCCCTGGAAAGGATGAATTTACATCATTTGACAAGCCTATTTCAAGTTTTTTTGTTATTGTTTGTTTGCTTGTTTTTGTTTTTCCAGCCTAAAATAAAAATGTCAAATATAATTTTAGTTCTATAGTGACATGGATAAAACTCACAGATGCAACACTGAGCAGGAGAAGCTGGACACAAAAGGATATACACTGTCTGATCTACTTTAAATGAAGATAAGAAATAGGCAAAACAAATTCATAGTGTTAGAAATCAGCAATAGTGGTTTCTTTTTGGGAAGAGGAGCATTGTACTTTAGAAGGGGGATTTTGAGGGTCCTGTGATAGTCTATGTCCTGATGTTCATGGAGGTTGTAAATGTGTGTTTACTTTGTGAATGTTCATTGAGCTGACTCTTGTAGTTTGTATATTATGTGTTTTATACTTCAGTTACATAGTTTATTTTCAAAAATGCAAGTTAAATATTCTCATTTCCATTTCATGATTGAGCTATCTAAACTTAAAAGATTGAGTTATTGGCCATTGAATGAGAAGTGGAATGCAGCTCCAATGCTTCTTTTCCACCACCACTGCTTTCAAAAAAGTATTTACTGAGCATCCCTTTGCATGATTAAACTTTTTCTGATGCTCTTCATCCTTTACTTTTTCTCTAAAAGGCCATGGCCATACAGTAAATATTGTAGACTTTGTGGGCCATATGGTCTCTGTTGCAATTATTCAACTCTGCCATTGCTGTGTGAAAGCAGGTATATGCAGTTCATAAATGAATGGGGTGGTGATGTTCTAATAAATAATTATCGACAATGAAACTTAAATTTCAGTTAACTTTTACATACCATAAAATATCATTCCTCTTTTGTTTTTATTCAATCATTCAACATTCAAAAATGTAAAAACTATTCTTAATTCCTGGGCCATACAAAAATGGGGGGCCGGCTGGATTTGGCCTTTGGGTCTGTTTACCAACCCCTGTCTTAGGGGTTCTATTTGTGTGTTTACATAAATTGCAGTTTATGTCCATAATTTATTTATTTCTTTATATACATGGGCAAGGAAGCAGCCCACCCTATATTGTGAGGATCTTTAAATTGTCAAATTTCCAGCTTATTTAGCACATCACTAATTTCATGGCTCATAGGTTAAGCTAGAAAGTTCTCTGAAGAATAGTTTTGTCCACATTCTCTCTTTTGTGTTTTCTTCCGTTTCTTCCCTTTGCACTTAATAAGAATACACAAAATTTTCTGGGATAAGAACAAAAGGATTTCTCAAATGTTAACAGCTGTTGAACCATCTGTTATTTAAAAAAGAGTTTGATTAGCACCCTAGGGCAAAGAAGCTGTTTTAGCTCTGGGTGGGCCAGGATAAAGAGGAAATAGAAGGCCTAGCTAACCGTTGATGGCTATCACTATTGACAGCAGAGCATACCTCATTTGGAAAAGGATGTAAATAATAAAGTGTTAATTTGAAGACTCTTGATAAATTATCATTCTTATGAGCTTTTATATTCATTTTGGTGAAAAATATGAAAGGAAGGCATAGCATATGAAAAGAAAGAGCTTGGGGAAGTTACTTGTAAATTTGTAAAATTAAAATTTGATTGTCTGTATATCCTTGATTTTTCTCAACTGGTTTCCTGTGGCATGCGTGCTATAAATCCCCCCAATGTGTGGTCTTGGGAGTTTGCTCATTGGGTCCTGGCTATTACGGAGAATAGAAACTATTTTAGCAATGTCTGACAGACTGAACCTATACCTGTAAGCGTTATAAGATGTGAGGAGTGAGGCACAAGGAACATATAAGAGGTAGCATATATCACTAAGTTGGCACCAAGGAAAACTTCATGTTTACTGGAACAAATTAACATTTGGCCTGGTGAGTTTATGGGATGGAAATCAAGGCAGTAAACACATCAACTCAAACATTAGGGGAGTGCTGAAGGTCATCCAAGAGAATACTGTAATATGTGGATAAAACTGCAATCCTTTAAATATGCAGCCCAAAATTCTAGTATTCAAAGTATGTCATGAACACAATGGTCTAAACATGTGTTTCTCAACATGGCAACTCTTGGGAGTTTGGGCAGTAATTTTTTTTTATTTGCAAGGATAGCCTCACATGCTTTCCAGGATGTTTATCATTCATGGTCCTACCCCCTAAATAACAATAGCATCCTTAATTTTTGTGACAACCAAAACATCTTCACATTCTTCCAAATGTGGTATGGTACCACTACTCCTGGCTCAAAACCACTAGTTTAAATGATACAATTCTTCTATGTCATTAACCTTACTCACATTAGACTTGTTGGACTTTGTGTTGGACAGGGGGTTTCTAAACAACCAGAGTTTGCAAAAATAGACATCTTGGCGATAACACATTAAGATATAAAATGTTTCTTTTGCTTTTCAGATAACAAAGCAAAAAAGACACATTAAATAAAAGATGTGCTATCCCTAAAATTATATACATTTTTCTTTATTCTCTCTTTATGTACAAGCTGATACAGTTAAAATTTGTGTATGGCTATTTCTCATAAGCACAGCTTTTCACTAATTTCAATATATTGATCCTACTCTTTCCTTTTGGATGACACATATTTTATTTGTCCTCTCTTTCACATGCCAGCCCTTTATATGATTAATTATGGCCTCTATAGATAAATCACTCTTAGTTATTTAATTCAAATGAACTTACACCCCATGTAAAGTAGACTTTGTATACCTCATTGTTTTTGTTGTCCTTTCAGTACATTGTTGTCAATGTCCTTCCTAAGGTATGGTGCCCAGAATTAAATCAATTAGTGTTGCTGACCATTGTCAGGTTACAGTGGGTGTTGAGTACTGTGACCACCTTTGATCTGGATGTTAACTTCCTGTTAATGCAAATGAAGAAGTCTGTTAGCTATTTTATATTTCATGAGTTATTACTACTTAATGTTGTACTTTTGGGCATGTACTTTTTTGGTCATTTTATTGGAATTGCTGTTAGTCTTTTTCATCTTACACTTAAGTTATTGAGGTTTTATTCTGTTTCAAACTTTATATTTTACTTTTACATTTTTTCTTGTTGGTTTTTAGTTTAATTGAACTTACGAAGAATAGTTTGAATCCTGATTATGTCACTCATTGCATTAGCAATTCCTCTTATACTTGTGTCAAACAATTTTCAGGAGCATGATTGTTATGTCATTATCTAAATTATCAATAAAAATGCTGAACAGGGCAGAGACAAGGATAGAATTCTACAACAAGTCACTAGAGAACACTCTCCAGATTGATAGTCATTAATCAGCAATCTAGTTACTATTCTCAATAACAGTAACCATACCTAGCTATTTTATTCAATTCACACCTCTGAGTCTTTTGACCTGTCTAGTGACTTGAAATAAAGTATCTATCTGTCTAGGGTACAGTTAAGTACTTTGAATTTATAGTTGAGTAAATTGAAAATCATAATGCAGGATGTTTGTAAAATAGGATTATAATTTGTATCTGTGTATACATATGCATATAATTTTATAATGGCAAATATTGTTCTCAGCTTCCTCCCCACCTTTTGGTGGCTTCTGTTTTCTCACATTTTTTCTTCTCTCTAATGCTCCAACAGCTGTCTAAGCTGTCAGTACTTGTGTTAGTGATGTAGAAGTGGGAGAAGGAATGAGGTAGAATAGAAAAAAAGTGTAATCTGGGAATGAGGGAAAAGATATTTCAGAGGATTTTTCCCAGAAGTTAGATGAAGCCCCTTCATTTGTACTGGAAATTGATAGAAGAAGGGGGTTTTGGGGGCGCCTGAGTGGCTCAGTTGGTTCCTTGGCAGACTCTTGGTTTTGGCTCAGGTCTTGATGACATGGATGCTGAGATTGAGCCCAGTGTCTGGCTCCATGCTCAATGGGGAGTCTGCTTGCAGATTCTCTCCCTCTGCTCCTCCCCCCACTCTCTCTCTCTCTCAAATAAATGAATCTTTTAAATAAAGGGGGGAATTTTAAGAAATATTGCTATGAAGCATATGTCCTGTTCACTATATTTGAGAAATAAAAGAACTTGATATTAGGTTTTGGTTACTGAAATTTGTTCCTTTAGGAGTCTCTTCCTTGAATTTGGATTGTGTGGGTTCTTGGCTTTAACAAGGAGAGGGAAGGAGAGAGGGAGGGAGGAAGAAGAAAAAGAAGAGGGATGGAGGGGAGAGGAGATAGCGAAGGGAGGGAGGAGGAAGGCAGAGAGAATTTATATGTTATAGACAGTCTGGGGGTATTGACATCAAAGTATTAACAGTGATTTCCTGTGAAGAGTAGGCTTGGGGAGGAGGTGGAAAATTTTAACCATCCATAGCTGTTGGTTTGAAGTTTTTCAATGGATATTTATTTAGAATAAAAAAGTAAGAAATGAAGAACCTAGATACTCTTTTTATTTACAGGTTATTGAAATAAAATTTCTATGTAGTGATATGCAGAAATCTTAGGTGTGCAATCCCATGAATCTTGACAAATTCATGTCACTTGCATATACACAAATCTGTCAAGATACAAAGCATTTCCATCACTTCAGAAAATTGCCTCCCCTAAGTGTACTTTTACTATTTCCTTTTCTGATGGGGCTTCCATTTTTTCTCAGTGGTACTTGTTTTACTCTTTTGATTCATGGCAATCTGTTTCCCTTGGCTATATCAACCTAAGCTAAAAATAGGAGCTCTCAAACATAATAAAACAGCATTTCTTTGGACCTCTTACAGCTATCATAAGGGAATGCTAAACTGACCCAAATACATCTGATATTTAGGAAAATAGTATGTTAAAGAATCAATCAACAAAATCAATAGCATTCATATTTGCACATAATAATCTATTAGAATACAACAGGAATGGAGGATCCTGTTTATGATAGAAAATGAGATGAACTGAAATAGAGTATCTAGGCATGAACTTAAGAAATATTCAAGTCTAACTGAGGAAAACTGTGAGACATCGCCAAAATGCACAAAATTGGATTGGAACCAATGGAAAGACACACCATGTTATTAACTAGAAAGACTGAATAACATAAAGATGACAACTCTTCCTAAGTTAATTTATAAATTGATTATTATCCAAGTGAAAATTGGAGATATACTAGTTTATTCAATTTTTACTTGAAAGAACACCAAGCAAGAATAGCTAGGGAAGCCCTAAAAAAGAAGAGAAATGATTGGGATGCTAGTTTTAGCAGACATTATTGGTGCATGAATTAGACAGACTAATGTAATAAGCAAAATAATGTAATTAGACAGACTAATAGAATAAAAAGCCCAGAAATCCCAAGTGCATACAGAAATTGTTATATTATAAAGATAGCATACCAAAGCAGGGCTGAAAAGATGGATACTTTAATAAATGATACTGGCATAATTGAATAGCTACATGGAAAATGATAAAATTTGATCCTTCCTTGAACCATATACCAGGATAAAGTCCAACTGTATCAGAGAAGTCATGCAACTACTGGAAAAAAATGGGGGCATTCCTTTATAATTCGTAAATGGGAAAATTTTATTAAAAATTAAAAAATCTAGAAGACATGGGGAAATGACAGATAAATTTGACTGTGCTAAGATAAAAAAGAAATTTCACATGGAAAAAAGCTGTAAGAAAATTAAAATAAAAAACAATAAACTAGGAAAACTGTGAATTATATTACAGACAAAGGGTTACTATCTCTAATGCAAAAAGAGCTTCTAAAAATACAGTAAAACAAGACCAGTAACCCTAAGCAAAATTGGCAGAAGTGAACTAATAAAAGTAATAATAAATGCTCATGGTCCTAGATGAAATGAAAAGATATTCAACTCATATGTAATGAGAAATGCAAACTAAAATTATGCCAACATACAATTTCTCAATCTTCAGAAAAACAGGAATAAAGAATCCAAAAATATATTTCACTGGCTGGTGGGAATGAAGAAAAGTGCAACCCATATGAAGGGGAGTTGGCAATATCTACCAAAGTTATATTTGCATTTTCTCTTTGACCTAACAATCCCCCTTCTAGAAGTTCATCCAAATATGTGGACATTGCAAAAGTACAGGGGACATACTCACAACACTATTCATTGCAGAACTGTTTTCAATAGAAAAAGATTCAAGTCTAATATCCATGAATAAGAAGTAGTTGAATAAACTATTATGCATCCACATAATGAAGTAGTATGCCCCTGTAAAAAAAAAAGAACTAAGAATATATCTATATACCGCTTTGAAATGAGCTCTGGGGTAGATCATTACATAAAAAAAAAAATCAAGGAGAAAATTATGTATTATGCATACTGTTTATCTAAGGAAGTAATTTTTTCTTTGGCTTGTATTAGAAAAATGAAAGAGTAACCCAAAATTAAAAGGAACAAGTGTTATTTATAGAACAGGGTTTCTCAACAACAACAATAGTAAAAGTTTGGACTGAATAATTCTTTGTTGTATGACTATCTCATGCACTGTAGGATGGTTAACAGCATCCCTGGCTTCTACCTACAGATGTATCTACCTAGTTGTGACAACAAGGCATTGCCAAATGTCCCTAGGGGGCACTTTTTTGAGAATCTCGATGATTGTGGAAGGAACAGAGTGGAGGGGTAGAAATGGAAGCTGGAGTTCTCAGAATATATCTTTTTTAATTTTAATTTTTAGATTTGACTTTGGAACCATGAGAATGTTTTACATAACTATATAATAAATTAATCCAAAATTAAAAGGAGTTCCTAAAATATAGGGAGCAAAATGAAACATATTGAGTTGGTAGGTTAATGACAGAGAGTAGATTCTTCAAGGGACCTTAAAACATAATAATTTTAACTGTACAACTCTAGTGAATATGCCCTAAGGAGAAAAAGATCTGCAAAGAAATATTAAATTGTTTTTTTCAGTTACCAGTGTTAGTGATGATATTGTTCAAAACTAATTAATAAGTAATTATGTTAATGCTGTTAGGAACCAATGTTTTTAGCATAAGAGAAGAGACATATGAAAGTACAAAAAATTAACTAAAAACGTCAACCTAAATTTGGATTGGAAATATTAACATGAATTCATGATGATATATTTTCTCTTAAAATGAATTGTTTCCTAGCCCTGTCTGCTAAAAAAGTCCTGAGACAATACTTAATAGTACCCAAGCTGTGGTCTTTAAATTTTTTTTTCTTATAAGAAGAAACCACAGTTTTTGCAGAAATGGGTGTTTCCAGGTCCAGGGCAGAGAATGTACAAGAGGAGTCAGAAAGACCTTGTTATATCAGAAAATGAGGAAGCTAAAATACTATTATGAGTTATGACAAAAAAAGCAAAGGAGCCAAATTAAAGAGGCTTCCTCATATCAGGATTAATGACTGTATTGGATTAAAAGGACAGCAGTTATGTTAAACTTCATGACTTCATAATGATACTCAAATAAATGGATAAGAAGATGTGGCACACACCCACACACTGGAATATTACTCAGCCATAAAAAAGATTGACATCTTGCCATTTGCAACGATGTGAATGGAGCTAGAGAGTATTATGCCAAGCAAAATAAGTCAGAGAAAGAACCTCAAGTACCATATGATTTCACTCATATATAGAATTTAAGAAACAAAACAAACAAGCAAAGGGAAAAAAGAGAGAGGGGGGCTAACCAAGAATCAGACTCTTAACTATAGAGAACAAAGTGATGGGGCACCTGGGTGGCTCAGTCAGTTAAGCATCTGCCTTCAGCTCAGGTCATGATCCCAGGGTCCTGAGATTGAGCCCCACATCGGGCTCCCTGCTCAGCGGGAAGCCTGCTTCTCCCTCTCACTCTGCCTGCCGCTCCCCCTGCTTGTACTCTCCCTCTCTCTCTCAAATAAATAAATAAAATATTAAAGAAACAAACAAAGAAACAAAAACCAAAGTGATGATTACCGGGGGTTGGGAGGGGTGGGAAGGAGTGGCTAGTGGGGATGGGTTAAATAGGTGATGGAGATTAAGAGTATACTTGTGATGAGCACCGGGTCTTGTATGGAAGTATTAAATCACCATATTGTACACCTGAAACTAATATTACAATGTGTGTTCACTAATAGGAATTTAAATCAAAACTTAGGAAAAAAGCCTCATTGTTTACCTTTGAAGAATGTTACAGAACCAACTCATTCTTCCGAATCCTGGTAAGGAAGGGAATGTATCAAACATGTCTTTCCTGTATGAAGAACCTCAGGGCAGCCATCTAGGTCATAAGTGGATCTTTATTGAAGTATTCCAGCTAATAAAGAGGAAATAAAGTAATGAGACCATTATCATTTCTAATTTTTAATAAAACTAGATCTAGGCAAAGGCCAACAATAGCTGCTAAAAACATTTTAATGGAAGAATCAGGCCAGCAATACCTAAACTCACAAAGAGGGAAAACCAAATATTACATACTTCCTAATAGAGGCACACTGCATCAGTATGACTTATTCCTGACAAAATATCAAACTGAATCTCATCAGACCTCTATATCTAATCATCCATAGGAGATGGAATAATACGTTGACACCATGAATATATAGTCAGCAAAATCTAGAATATGGAAAAGTATAGGAACAACAATCCTGTTTTTTAAAATAAAAAAAATTGTGAGGAAAAGAAGAGGGAGAGGGAATGTGTGAATTAAAGAGATTTATGAAACACGTTAACCAGATGCAACATATGGACCTGGTTTGGTTCTTGCTTGAGACAAATCAACTCTAAAACGCTAATGAAATGATTAGAGATGCTTGAACATTGACTAGGTATTTGATAATATGAAAAAGTTGTTAATTTTAAGAGGCGTGGTAATAGTATTTTTTTTAAAAAGAATCTTGTAGACATATATTCTAATACATTTATGGGTGAAATGAAATGTCTGATATTTGTTCCCCATGGGAAAGCGCTACTTAGTCCTGCCTCACTGGCTCTCCAGAAGTTGTTTAGCATTTGCTGTTGGGTATCTTAACAGCTCAGGCAAGCTTAAGAGGCAACATATTGATAAAGATTGTACTCATTGGAGAAGATGAAAATGAAATTGCTTAATGGATCTTTCTGCCTTTCCTTTATTATCCATTAACATTCCATTCTCTATCTCCAGCAGGGAAATAGACATTCCTTGATTATTGCTTCTCTGGAATTAGCTGAAAACATTTCAGTTCTTTTCCTATTTTCCGCAATTTCAGCATATCCTGGGCTTAAATCTTTCCAGAGCTATTTTAAGGCTTTATGTCACTTTTGTGATGTTTGTGTTTAAAACTTTGAGATCATCATATTTTTCTCTCCTTTTCTCTCTCAATACATTTTATATCTGCAGTTTGATTATGTTGGACCATTTTCAATATTTCCTTCCTCTGAAGAGGCCATTCCCTATATAAATTTCTATCATATCTACATTACAAATGAGTCCAAAATAGAATATTAATATTTTTTCAATTTTGTGCATGAGGATATTATCAGAGAGGCAAGAATGCCAGAGAGAGAGAGAGAGAGAGAGAGAGAGAGAGAGAGAGAGAGAGAGGAAGAATTTCTGAAGCAGAGTACTTTTTTCTAAAGGAGGATGTGACTTCTAGCAGATATCCTGATTAATTGAGACTGCAATCTCTTGCCTTTGTGCTGGATTTATAACCTCTGTCAGGGAAGTGTCACTTCTTTCTTCTATGTGGGGATCTGTAGTGATATCATTATTCTCTTTCTCCCTCATCTAAATGCTCTCCACTAGCCTGGCACGGTAGGGCTTATGAATGAACAAACCCTATTTTTGTGCAACATCTGTGTAGATGCTGTTCAGTTTTCATTTCCAAAATCATGATCTTCATTAAATAGAGGCAGACGAAGCACCACCTGTGCCCCCTTTGTTACCTAAGTGGGGCTTCAAGATTGCTCAAGTTAAATTCCTGTACCTTCCGACTATGTTGTTTCTCACAGTGAATCAGCAGATGAGTTCACATCCAATATGGGTTTTATATTTTGCCTGACTCACTCTAGAGCTATTTTAATAGTCTTTACTCTATATACTGTTATAGAAAGGCAGCACATTATTATGATTTTAGGTTTTAAACAATATGCATGACCAATGAAAATGTTGAAATTGTGATCATTCAAGAAGCTAGCTAATTAGCTCAGAATGATTGACGTCTAAAAGATTAAATGTGGATTAAAGTTGTAGGGGTGTGTGTGAAGAGAGAGAGTGAGACAAATTAAAAGAGGAATCTTGAAAAGGGTGACTCTTCCTGTAAAATGCAAAATGGAAGTAAAACCATGCAGTAGTCTATTTTGAATTTTATTATCAGGTTACTTTACTTATTTCACTGAAACTGAAAAATATCCTGATCAAATCTAAAATGATATGAATATCTCCAAATACTTTTAATCAGATTAATTTTTATTGGTTCAAAATCAGTTTAGGTGAGATGAAATGAATGGGAAGACGAGAGTGTGAAAATTGTGGGGAGAAAACTGATGCTAGATTCAGAACCACCATTTAATTAGTTCATTCATCTCTCTACCCCAGCATCTGTCACACTTGTTGGTCCATAATGGGTGCTCAATAAATCTCTGTTGGATTATATTATGGTGATAAACATCAACAAAAATAAATTATAGGTCAGCCACTGTTTTTTTTTTAAAGATTTTATTTGTTTATTTGGGAGAGAGGATGAGATAGAGAGAGCATGAGAGAGGGGGAGGGTCAGAGGGAGAAGCAGACTCCCTGCTGAGCAGGGAGCCCGATGCGGGACTCGATCCCTGGACTCCAGGATTATGACCTGAGCCGAAGGCAGCCGCTTAACCAACTGAACCACTCAGGCGCCCCCAGCCACTGTTTTAATATGATGTCTATACTCAAATACTTACGTGTCTGTAGTACATGTGATTACATTTTAGCTTTTTGGTTCACAGTACTACCATTTGAAGTTTTTAAGGTTTGTCTTGAATGAAGCATATCGTCTTGAGCAGATAGTTGGTATTTTAGTCTCATTTATCTAGTGCTTTATATAATAGACAGGTTAATTTTTATTTTTACTTAAAATATAAAACACTACGGTAAATAACAAAATTAAACAGTAAGGGAAATATTTCTTACAGTGTTTTTAACAGGATAAACACAAACTTCTGTAGCATTTGGTACTCTCCCTAATTCTTGTTACTTGCTTATTTCAACAACACTTTGATCCACAGACTTTAATTTGCATGTGTTTAGTAATACATTTGAGATACTTTACTTGAAGTTGGAAGTCCTTGGATGTCCTCAAAAGTCTGAACTGTCAGTCAGCTTGAGTAAATGCTTCTATATCTTTCCCTGACTACTATCTGTGGTAGTAATGAGTCTTCTGACTTTATTTTTATCTTCTGTTGAAGTAATTCCTCGCAGGTTTCTACTGTGTTTCAGAATTCTTTCATGTTTGTGCATCATAAAAGCAAAATATCATCTTAAAGTAATTCTCTACTTTTCAAGAAGAGTGGAAGCTAGTAGTCTGTTTTGTCTGCTGACCTTTGCTTGGGAGCACTAAGACAATATTTACATTTAATATAATTGCTTGCTCATATTGCTTACTCATTTTTATGTGTTTTAAAAAATTTCTCTAAATTTAAAATCACATTATTGAGTACAGAGATTGTGTGTCACATGAAATTTTTATATTCTCAACAGCACTTAGCAATTGCATTTCACTTAGTTTATAACTGATATTTGTTGATTTATAAGTAAAAACGCTTTCAGGGTTCCCTTGCTCCTCTCTCCTTTTGTGAACCTGTCCAGTAGCCTGTAATGAATATTATCATTGGCTTTCAATACTGCTGATTTGACAGATTTAGAGATAGTACATCATCTCTCATCCACTTTATGGCTGCAGAAAGGATGGACAAGCAAATTCTTTATACCCTTAGTGACTCATTAAAATTTTTATAAACATAATACCAGAAATAATAAAGTCATGAAAGCACAAGCGTGGCAATTATTTTAAAAAGTTAAACTTTTCTTCCTATACTTGACCATATCATAATGTCATTCCAGAGGGAAAACATGTATTTCTTTTTTCATAGTTTATAGAGGTTAAATCTTGTCTACAATAACAATGTTATTATTTTTTTTCTTGTTAGAATGCTATTATTGGCAGAGAATGTCCGGTCTTATTTAAGTATATGGGAAAAAACAGTCTTTTAGAAAATTCATGTTTTACCCAACCTGAATTCTACTTAATTTTCCCTCTATCACATAGTTTACCCAAACATAGCTTCTGGTTTCTTTGAAATATTTGAAAGGCTCAATATTGTATGTGCTTTATGGTAGATATGAGTTAAGAAACTTGGAAGTACAAGAAAAGATATCACACTTATTAATTATATATCTTTTTACTTGCTTCAGTATTACTATAAAAACACTGAAAGTTAAGAGTAATTGGAGTACCAATATATTTTCGTAAGTTTTGGATATCTGTTACAACTTACTTAAGTAATTTTGAATAGATACTGACAATAATTCTCATATTATGGATAGTATTTATTCACAATCATTCATATAAACAACTATTAGACACTACTGTGCTCTCCTTATTAGATGCTAGATCTTTAAAAACATGTGGCCTGAAAAATAAAAATAAAAACATGTGGCTTACTAAGTTTTGAGAATCTAATTTGAGAAGATCTGATGAGAAAGTTATGCTATGAGGATGATGAGGATGATTATCAGGATAAATTGTGCTATCACTGAATTTCAGATGATTTTTGCTGCCTCAGCTTTTTTAAGGCATTTTTTTTCTAGCTTTATTGAGACATAATTAACATATAACATTAAGTTTAAGACAAACATGTGATGATTTGATACACATATATATTGCAAAATGATTACCATAATGAAGTTAGTTAACACCTTCATCGCCTCACATAATTCCTTTTTTTTTGTTTTGTTTTGTTTTATGGTGAGAATATTTAAGATCTACTTTCAGCAACTTTCAAGTATATAATACGGTACTGTTAGCTCTAGTCACCATGCTGTACATTACAACCTCAGAATGTATTCATCTTATAACTGAAAGTTTGTACTGCTAATCAACATCTTGCATTTTCCCCACCCTCCCCCAGCTTGGGTTTAATTCCTGCCCTGTTACTTACTAACTCTGTAACCTTGAGCAAATTACTTAAACTCTGTCAGTTCTGTATGTGTGTTTTTCTCACTTGGACAACTTTTAAGTGGATATTAAAAGAATTTTGGGAAAGTTCTTGCTATGCAACAGACACAATAAATATACATTTATTTTTCTCTTTCTGGTCTATGCTACTTCTTTTTTTTTTTTAAATCAAACTATTGTTGTTCCTTGAGTAATGCTGAAAAGTTAATTAATAATTCATCTTGAACACTTACTGTATATATGACACTGTGTTGGTGCTAAATATTTGATGTGAAAATGAGGCCTTTCTTTAAACTCATCATGGGCAGTTTTCACATATCACAATGCTCTTTGATTTATCTATTTATCTAGACAGGGTTATTGAAAATTCAGCCTTTGAACAAGTTGTGAAGTCATAGAACTTTAAGCTGAGAAGACATAAAAGCTTAATGAGTCTGTTAACGATTTGTGAATTTAGGACATTTTATTCTGTAGAAATTTTTATCTCTATTATTTGGATTGTAATGAGCAAACATGTTATCTTGGATTAGAGAATAAATTGTTTTCAGGCATTTGAGGACAATGAATTCCACAGATATATCAGACTCTTCAGAAAACTTAGGTTAATGATAAGGAGAGGAATTGGGTCAAGGGGAAGAAGATCACCAAAGAGTAGAACCCATGGATCTTCTTTTTCAGTTTTCCTACTCCTTTCCATTTTCTCTCACCGTGTTCCCTCAGTCCACTATCTTTCGTGGACACATATCCTTTTGTTCCATGAGACATGTGTCTATGATAGATGTTGCCAGGAGGAGATAAATCATGGTAGGGGAGCACCATTACCAAACAGACACATATATCCAGATAATTTTCTCACTATGCAGGGGAGATATTTTTGAGTAAGGAGCTCTCTAGTGTTTCTAGTCTTCTCCAGATTAAATCTCCAGACTGTAATAGCCTGGTATACCAATTAGTTTTAATTTAGTTTCCCAAGGTGGAGACACACACTACTTATAAAGGAGATAATTTTAGATAGTACATCTGAGGGACATGGTCTTAAATAACATCTAATCACAGATTTTTTTTTTTTAACTTTTATAGTTCTTCTCATTAGTAAAGAAAGATCTCAGGTTGATAATAGAATATATTTAACAACTAAAACTTCCTAGTGTAACTTTTTATAAAGAGAGAGCAGGTCTCAAACTGACCCTGGCTGACAGCAGTAACCAACTGAAATGTAATAGTTTTATTTTCACTTTTTCTATTTTTGGGAAGTGATGCTGGATTTCCATTTATGATAGGAATATAAAGTTCTTAAAAATACATTGAAATTAAATGGCAATTTAGTTGATTTAAACATAAAAGTTAAGGAAATAATTGTATAATTGGTTGAAGTACCAGCTGTGAAGATACTATTGACCATAATTTAACTTTAACCTGATTTAGTACTTTCCATTACAGTCGGTGTATCTTGTCATCTGATATCTAGACTGGACACAGTGCTTCAGGAAGAGTCTGACAAATGAAAAATACTGTGGTACGGTCAGCAACTTAGTCCTGCCCAATATACTTCAATTAATACCATCTAAGATTGCATTAGCTCTTTTGTAAAGCCCATTATGCTTTTGTCTTATATTGAATTGAAGTCAACTTAATCCCTCAGGTGTTTTTCCTAAGAACTTCTGCCAAGTTGACTTTTCTTCTTGAGACACTAGTACAAATTGATTTTTTGAAAATCAGGATAAAAAAAATCGCACTGTTGGAGTGCCTGACTGGCTCAGTCGGTAGAGCATGTGACTCTTGATCTTGGGGTTGTAAGTTCAAGCCCCACATTGGGTGTAGAGCTCACTGAAAATTCATTTCAGTAGTAGTTTCACTTAGGTGACACTTTCTTCTTTTAATCATAAAAATAATATGAACTATTTCATCGAATGTCTTGTTAATCTAAAAAAGCCCACAAAATCAGTAAGATTCTCCTGTTTCCCACTTCAGAAGAAAACTTACCAATGAAAAAAATTAATTAGTTTGACATTATTTACTCTTGACATTTTATTTTTTTAAGTCATCTATTGATCATGTGTAGATAATTTAGTTTTGAATTTTGTTTAGAGTTGACATTAAGCTTTGACACTTTTCCAAAGCCTGTTATTTCAAATAAAATAATGTGGAAATGGTCCAGTTTCATTCTTCTGCATGTGGCTGTCCAATTTTTCCAACACCATTTGTTGAAGAGACTGTCTTTTTTCCACTGGACATTCTTTCCTGCTTTGTCGAAGATTAGTTGACCATAGAGTTGAAGGTCCATTTCTGGGCTCTTTATTCTGTTTCACTGATATATGTGTCTGTTTTTGTGCCAGTACCATCCTGTCTTGATGATGACAGCTTTGTAATAGGGCTTGAAGTCCGGAATTGTGATGCCTCCAGCTTTGCTTTTCTTTTTCAACATTCCTCTGGCTATTCCTCTGGTCTTCTCTGGTTCCATACAAATTTTAGGATTATTTGTTCCATTTCTTTGAAAAAAGTTGATGGTATTTTGATAGGGATTTTTGATAGGGATTGCATTGAATGTGTAGATTGCTCTAGGTAGCATTGACATCTTCACAATATTTGTTCTTCCAATCCATGAGCATGGAACGTTTTTCCACTTCTTTGTGTCTTCCTCAATTGCTTTCATGAGTATTTAATAGTTTTCTGAGTACAGATTCTTTGCCTCTTTGGTTAGATTTATTCCTAGGTATCTTATGGTTTTGGGTGCAATTGTAAATGGGATCCACTCCTTAATTCTTTCTTCTGTCTTGTTGTTGGTGTATAGAAATGCCACTGATTTCTGTGCATTGATTTTATATCCTGCCACTTTACTGAATTCCTGTATGAGTTCTAGCAGTTTTGGGGTGCAGTCTTTTGGGTTTTCCACATAAAGTATCATATCATTTGCAAAGAGTGAGAGTTTGACTTCTTCTTTGCTGATTCAGATGCCTTTTATTTCTTTTTGTTGTCTGATTGCTGTGGCTACACTACACACAAAAAGAGACTCAAAATGGTTGAAAGACCTCAATGTGAGACAGGAATCCATCAAAATCCTAGAGGAGAACACAGGCAGCAACCTCTTCGACCTCAGCTGCAGCAACTTCTTCCTAGAAACATCGCCAAAGGCAAGGGAAGCAAGGTCAAAAGTGAACTACTGGGACTTCATCAAGATAAAAAGCTTTTGCACAGCAAAGGAAACAGTCAACAAAACCAAAGGACAACTGATAGATGGGAGAAGATATTTGCAAATGACATATCAGATAAAGGGCTAGTATCCAAAATCTATAAAGAACTTATCAAACTCAACACCCAAAGAACAAATAATCCAATCAAGAAATGGGCAGAAGACATGAACAGACATTTTTCCAAAGACAACATCCAAATGGCCAACAGATACATGAAAAAGTGCTCAACATTGCTCAGCATCAGGGAAATCCAAATCAAAACCTCAATGAGAGGGGCACCTGGGTAGCTCAGACAGTTAAGCATCTGCCTTCGGCTTGGGTCATGGTCCCCGGGTCCTGGGATTGAGTCCTGTGTTGGGCTCCCTGCTCTGCGGGGAGCCTGCTTCTCCCTCTGCCTCTCTCTCTCTCTCTCTTTCATGAATAAATAAATAAAATCTTAAAAAAAAAAAAACCTCAATGAGATACCACCTAACAGCAGTCAGAATGGCTAAAATTAACAAGTCAGGAAACGACAGATGTTGGCGGGGATGCAGAGAAAGGGGAACCCTCCTACACTGTTGGTAGGAATGCAAGTTGGTGTAACCACTCAGGAAAACAGTATGGAGGTTCCTCAGAAAGTTGAAAATAGAGCTGCCCTATAACCTAGCAATTGCACTACTGGGTATTTACCCCAAAGATACAAATGTAGGGATCTGAAGGGTATGTGCACCCCAGTGTTTATAGCAGCAATGTCCACAATAGACAAACTATAGAAAGAGCCAAGATGTCCATCAACAGATGAATGGATAAAGAAGAAGTGGCATATATATATATATAATGGAATATTACGCAGCCATCAAAAAACCTGAAATCTTGCCATTTGCAATGACGTGGATGGAACTAGAAGGTATTATGTTAAATGAAATAAGTCAATCAGAGAAAGACAAATATCATATGATCTCATGATATGAGGAATTCTTAATCTCAGGAAACAAACTGAGGGTTGCTGGAGTGGTGGGGGGTGGGAAGGTTGGGGTGGCTGGGTGATGGACATTGGGGAGGGTTTGGGCTATGGTGAGCACTGTGAATTGTGTAGGACTGTTGAATCACAGACCTGTACCTCTGAAACAAATAATACATTATATGTTAAAAAAAAAAAAGAAGACGATAGTAGGAGGGGAAAAATGAAGGGGGGGAATCAGAGGGGGAGTCGAACCATGAGAGACTATGGACTCTGAGAAACAAACTGAGGGTTCTAGAGGGGAGGGTGGTGGGATGATGGCTTAGCCTGGTGATGGGTATTAAGGCGGGCATGTCCTGCATGGAGCACTGGGTGTTATACGCAAACAATTAATCATGGAACACTACATCAAAAACTAATGATGTAATGTAAGGTGATTAACATAACATAATAAAATAAAATAAAATAAATATGTGGAATTGATTTTAAAAATTTACCACAGAGAATATAGAAATTATACATGGAATTAATTAAAATCTAGAATTGCTACCTTGTTTAATAATTTAGGTGAACTTTTTGCTCTCCTTGCCCTCAGAAAAAGTAAGGATTATAAGGATAACAAGTATATGTATTGTATTTGTAAGGAGTTGTTTGTACTAGTTTCTGGTTTTTGAGTGAGAAAAAAATCTACATATGGCAAAAATAATCAGGTAATGAAAAATACATCTGACATTTGAAATTGTGAAGTTGTTTCTAAGTTTATATTTTCAGAGTATTAATAGATAACATTTAATGTATATTTGTTCCCTTCTGGGCACTGTCTAGGCAGTTTGCTTGTATTACTTCATTTAATCCCCTCAAGAATTTTATGAGCTAGCTCTATTTCACAAAGAAGAAACTGATGCAGAGTGGTTAAGTGAGTTGCCCACGATCATTCTAGAGTCAGTGTTGACCCTCATCTATGGTGACTAGCATTCATTCTCTTACCTATTGTTACATATTGTAGTAAAGCATATTATCTAAAGACAACTTGCTACCAGCTTTTGCCAATAATTCTTTGAGATGGAATTTTCTACTATTTTGTTAGCAAAGTATCGGGAAAAAAAGTGTACCCCATTTGAGTGTCATATTATAGAGAATATCAAATGAAAGCAAGTAATATTTAGTACAACAGAAGTTCTCTATAGCCAAACACTATCTTTTAGAGCTTGTTATTATGAAGTTAATCTCCACAGTAGTAAGGGAGACCTGTCCTGAGTTTCTAGTGGGTCAGAGAGTTCACATACATTTTCTTTAACCCATGCAAATTTCCTATCTTGATTTTATAAATGAGGAAACCAAAGATTGCAGAGGTTCACCCACTTGTCCAGCATCTCACATGTAATCACATAGGTGTGTCTGATTCTGACACCCATGCTCTTTTCAGTACATCAGTCTTACTCAAAGCCCACATTGGAGCGAAGGGAGGTCTGTCTCTAAGTCTCTTTTTATTCCAAGGATTATGCCATGGTGAGAAGTTATAGGTTTCAGAAAAACAAAACAAAACCAAAATACCTTCTCACATTCTCTAGGAGGTATGTCTTTTTTTTAATAAAATAAAGAAGAAAAATGGCAATGAGCTAGAAATTTTATATTATGAATTTTCTTAGTGTCTCTTTCCCAGAATATAAAATCAAGGTGATACATGTCTTGAATACTGGATTATAGATAATAATTGTTGCTGTTAGATGTTGTGTTTTGCTGTTTGGTCTTTGTAACTCAAGTATGTTTTTTGACTTTCTCCATCTTGATATGACCAAGAATTCTGATATTTCTTTTTGTCATATTTTGCTTTAGTTTATATAATTTCTAATGACTCAAATAAACTCTTTAAAAATCCTTATAGAAAAATATTAGTTTAACTGCAATAAAAATAGGGCTTTGAACTTCTTATAAGGAAATTTAATTTCCATGTTAAGAGCTACATCAGTTATGTGCCATGTGGTTTATACATGTTACCTTTAATCCTTAATGACATCCATCCAAGGTAAATATTATTTTAATTTTATAGAACAGGAAGCCATAGTTAATACATAGCTTCAGAAGTAGAAAAATATCTGGTATATTAGAAGAACATCAAAAAGGGGCACCTAGGGGGCTCAACCGCTTAAAGTGTCCAACTCTTGATTTCTGTTTGGGTCATGATCTTGGGGTTGTGAGATTGAGCACCTTGTTTGTGTTGGGCTCTGCCCTGAGCATGGATCCTGCTTGAGATTCTCCCTTTCCCTCTCCCTCTGTCTCTCCCTGCCTCACTCATGCTCTCTTTCTAAGAAAAAAAAAGAACACCAAAGAGATCTTTATGGATAGAGCAAAGTGAACAAAAAGGAGAGGAGACATATTATTAGAAAGGTATGGTGGGGGAAAGAATGGTGAGTGAGATACAGATCATTTTGATCTTATAAGAGACTGTAGAGAATGAAATCTACTCTACCATTTTGATTAGAGGAGTGCCATGGTAAAATTTACATTTTAACTGGTCACCCTGGCTGCTCTATTGAGAATACCCTGTGGAAGCAGAGGGACCAACAGGGGGTTCCAGCAGTAATCCAGATGAGAAGTGAGGGTGGCTTGAACCATAGAGGTGGCAGGGGAAATGGTTAGATGTGGTTTGGCTCTTGATAAATTTTGAAAGCTGAACCAGTAGAATTTTCAGACACATTGAATGTTCAGTATGAGAGAAAAAGAGGAATCAAGGAATGGCTCCAAGGTTTATGGTCTGAGCAACTGTAAGGATGAAGTTGCCCCTGATTGAAATGGAGAAGAATGTGGAAGAATCAAACTGTGGGAAAGATCAATATGATAAATTTGAGATGCTGAATAGTTAGCCGGAGAGAACCGTGGGCAGGAGACATACATTTGGGTATCATCAACACGTATTTAATACTGAATATACAGAGGTTGAGACAGATTACCAAACAAGAAGTATAGATTGTAAAGGAAAGGTTTCTGAGGAATGAAACCTGGGACACCCCAATGTGGAAAGATGGAGAGATCAGGAGGAACTACCAAAAGAAATGGATTTGGAGTCTCCAGTGCAGTAAGAGAAAAACCAGGACAGTGTGATATGTTTGAAATTGTATTAGTCTGCTTAGGCTGCCATAATGGACTGCCACAAACTGGGCAGCATAAACAACAGACATTTATTTTCTCACAGTTCTAGAGGCTAGAAGTCCATGATGAAGGTTCTGGCAAATTCGGTTTCTGGTGAGGACCCTCTTACTGGCTTGCGGATGGCTATGTCCTCCATGACCTTTCCTCTGTGTATGCACAGAGATGAGCTCTGGTGTTTTTATCTCTTATAAGGGCACCAGTCCTGTTGGATTAAGGTCTACCCTTATGACCTCATTTAACCTTAATTATCTTTTTAAAGGCCCTATCTCAGAAAACGTCACAATGGGAGGTACACTTCAATATATGAATTTTAGGGTTACAATTCAGTTCATAACACAAGTCAAGTATAGAAAATGTTTCAAGGAGAGTGATCAGACATGTCAAGTATGGCTTTTATCTATTTATGTTCAGAGCTAAAGCAAATGTTGTCCCCATGCTTGTGCTCTCTCTCTCTCTCCCTCTCTCTGACAAATAAGTAAATAAAATCTTTAAAAAAAAAAGATAGGAAGAACTTTTTGCATGTAAAAAGTCAGTATTTCCCAACTTCTTGTCCATGGTTTGATGAGGCACTCACTTCCTCTCCTTCTCCCCCTTCCCCCCCTTCTCCCAATCTTGTTAACAATAAATTTAGCTTTGCTAATCTTTCCTTCCTGGTTTTCTCTCCATCTTGGATCTATAATAGATAAAGTTTCCCAACCTGTTTTATAATTTGGATTGGCAAACCTCTCAGTGGAAAAGGAGAGGGTAGGTGATGGGAGTGGTAAAGAAGCAGAATTTGAAGGCTGTTTTTGCCAGCATATTTTAGAGCCCTGTAGTAAGACTGTGATCTCCAGTGTCTGCCAAGTTTTCAATGTTAGCAGAGAAACTCTTGGAAAGTGAGTAGAAAGTAGATCAATAATTAAGATATAAAATTTATTCCAATTCTGAAATTCTGTGTTTCAGTGGCCATCCTCAGCAGAGAGCTTAGAATTATGGGGAAAATTAAAATATATTAGAATTAAGAACAATATGAGCCACTGTGATATATGATATATATATATATCATATTAGGATAATGCTAATTATAGATAGCATTATGATCTCTGAAGGATTATATGCTTAGAGAATTAGAAAATTTAATATCTCATGATAATATATAGACTACAGTTTTAAAAATATTTAATTTAAAGCAGAAATAGCTAATAATAATTTGACCTAATAACTCAATAATCTTAAAACCTGGTGTTCTTTACTGCATGTATGGTAATATTTGTTATCACTTCACAGATTTGTGTTTCCAAAGCTGGTAAACAGAAGCTATTTTCTCCTAAACATAATGTTTTTATTTAAGAGGTACTTAGTGATAAATGAACTCAGTAATTATTGACTATTCAGTAAAAGTAAAATTCAATAATAGGTAAATGGTGGGAATTTGAGTTTGGCTATAGTGGACTATTTTTCATTTTCTTCTATAAAAATGTTAAGGAAGTTTCACTTGAGGGAGAATGGTATAAATGTAATTTTTCCTAGTTCCTCCTCTCCGAACAATTAAAAACTCTGGTCTCAAATATAACACAAACATAGGAAGACCCTGAAAGGTAGAGAAAACAAGACAAACTGGCTAGGTATCCTGGGACCAAGGAATGACAGTGGGGAATTCCTTAGGTTTTGTTTTTGCCTTGTATATCCCAAACTGTGTCCTGGAGAAGCTTTACACCTAAGAATGCCAAGAGACCAGACCAAAACCCAAACCAAAACAAACCAAAGAAGCCCCCCCCAACCCAAACAAACCCAAAGAAACCAAAAACAAAACAAAACAAAAAAACCCAACCAAGACAAAACCCAAACAAACCCCAAAATGACAAAGCAAAACAAAACCCAAGAAAATCCTGTTCTCATTAGCTAAAGGATGAAGGAAGGGCCAGCCTAGAAAGGCAGAAAACATGTATACAATAAATGATCTACTCCAGCCAAACACCACAGAAGAAAGCTGCAGCTCTGTGCCCACTCCTTCCAGTGAAGACTGGGTAGAGTACCTGGACTTCCACCCTTGCCAGACTGTAGGAGGTGCCCCATTCTTCATGCTGGGGTGTCAGAGAAGGCTGAGTGAGAAACTGAGACTTTCATCCCTGCTGGGCACAATGAATCCCCCCTCCCTTGTTTGCAGTATCAGTAGATCAGTGACATGGCACCCCTTAATCTCCCAGCCAGGATGTCATCAGTGGAGACCTAGTGGGAGCCTGAATTCTCACTCTGCCCAGCAGTATCAAGGAACCCTTAACCCCCTCAGGTTCCAACAGAGGCTGAGTGCAAAACTTGGGTATCCACCACCATCTGGCAGTACTGAAGTGATGCCCCCTTTCATTCAGTAGAGTAGTATCAGAGGGAAATTGCTGGGGCTTCTGGGTGACTCAGTCGGCTAAGCATCCAACTCTTGATTTTGACTCAGGTCATGATCTCAGGGTCCTGGGATTGAGCCCCACTTTGGGTTCTTGCTCAGCAGGAGTCTGCTCGTCTCCCTCTCCCTCTGCCCCTCCCCCACTCATGCACACACTCTCTCCCTCTCTTAAATAAATAAATAAATCTAAAAAAAGTTTGCTAAAAAAGATTTAAATAAGATTGAGTCTCATAAAACTCCAAATGTCCAGGTTTCAATACAAAATCACTCATCATACCAAGAACTAGGAGGAACTCAAACTGAATGAGAAAAGACAATCGACACCAACATCAAGATGATATATATGTTAGAATTATTTGACAATGAATTTAAAGCAGACATCATGGGCACCTGGGTGGCTCAGATGGTTGAGCGTCTGCCTTCGGCTCGGGTCATGATCCCAGGGTCCTGAGATTGAGTCCCGCATCGGGCTCCCTGCTTCTTGGGAGCCTGCTTCTCCCTCTGCTTCTCTCTCTCTCTCTGTCTCTCATGAATAAATAAATAAAATCTTAAAAAAAAAGGCAGACATCATAAAAATCCTTCAGTGAACAATTACAGATATGCTTGAAACCATTGAAATCTGGGCAAAAAATTGAAATTCTCAGCAAAGTAATAGAAGATATAAAGAAGAGCCAAATGGAAATTTTAGAACCAAAAAAAAAAAAAGAAAGATAAAGCAAAATAAAAACTTAATAGATAGGCTTAATAGAAGAATGGAGAAGACAGAGGGAAAAAAAAGTCAGTGAATTTGAACATAGAACAATAGAAATGATCCAATCTGAACAACAGAGAAAAAAAAATAGCTGGAAAAAAAGTAAACAGAGCTTCAGGGACAGATAGGGACAAAACAATTCACGTCTTTGCTTCCAGAAGGATGTAGGAGAGAGGGTTCCCACTGTTACTACATAGAAATACAATTGATTTTGTATGTTAATCTTGTATCCTGCAACCTTGCCGAACTCACTCACTAGTTCTAGGAGTTGTTTGGCCTTTTTTAAAATAGATTCCTTGGAATTTTCTCATAAACCATCATGTCATCTGCAAATAAGGACAGTTTTATTTCTTCCTTTCTGATCTGCATGCTTTTGTTTCTCTTTCTTGCTTATTGTACTGGCTAAAACCTCCCATACTATGGCTGAGTAACAGTGGTTAAAGTATTCTTTGCCTTGTTCTCAATCTTAGGGGAAAGCTTTCAGTCTTTGACTATTAAGTGTGATGTTAGCTGTGGGTTTTTTGTAGATGTTCTTTGAAGTTAGGGGACTTTCCTTCTATTCCTAGTTTTCTGAGACTTTTTACCATGAATGAGTGTTGACACTGAAACTAAAAATACAATGCCATTTATAATCACTCAAAAAAGAAAGAAATACTTAGGTGTAAGTGTAAGAAAACACCTGCAGGCCTTTATTTTGAAAACTACACAATGCTGATGAAAGAAATCAAAGAAGGTTTAAGTAAATGGAGAGATGTGCCAATTTCATGGATTAGAAGAAACAGTATAGTAAAGATGTCAGTTCTTCTCTAATTGATAAACAAGTATTCGAAATCCCAACAAGATTTCTTTGTAGATATACTCAAGATTATTCTAAAATTTATATGGAAAGATAGAGGAACTAGAACAACTAAAACAATTTTGAAAAAGAAAAATAAAGTGGGAGAAAAAGTCTACTTAATTCAAGATTTATTATCTAGTTACAGTAATCAAGACTGTGTGGTATTAGCAGAGAGATAGACACATAGATCAGTGGAATGGATAGAGAACCCAGAAATAGACTCATAAAGTATGGCCAGCTGACTTTTGACAAAAGTGCAAAAGCAGTTCAATGGAGGAAGGATAATCTTTTCAACAGATGGTGTTGAAGCAATTTTCTATTCACAGACAAAAACAAAAGCAAAAAAAACTTGAACTAAATCTCACATCTTATGTAAAAATTAAGCCAAAATGCATCCTAAATATAAATGTGAAAGATAATACATATAACTTTTAGTAGATAGCATAGGAGAAGAATCTTTGGGATGTAGGGCTTGGTGAAAAGTTCTTAGACATGACACAAAAAACACAATCCATAAAATACAGAAATCTATAAATTGCATGTCATCAAAATTAAAGACTTTTTTTTTCTGTAAAAGACATCATTAAGAGGTTGAAAAGATTAGCTTTAAACCCGGGGAAAATATTTGCAAACTTTATGTCTGAAAAAGGACCAATTTTTAGAATATAAAAGTAACTCTGAAAACTCACATTAGAAAGCAAACAATCCAAGTAGAAAATAGGCAAAAGACATGAAGAGACATTTCACTAAGAGGATATATGCATGACAAATAAGCACATGAAAAGATGTTCAGGATCACTAGCCATTAGGGAATTGCAAATTCAGACTATAATGAGATATCACTGCATACCTATAAAAACAGTTACATTTGAAAATGTGACAATACCAAATGCTGGCCAGGATGCTGAGAAACTGAATCTGTCATACATTGCGGGTGGGAGCGTAAAATGGTACATCCACCTTAGAAAATTGTATGGCAGTTTCTTAAAAATCTAGACATACACTTACCATATGACACAGAAATTGTAGTCCAGGGCTTTTATCCCAGAGAAATGAAAACTCTATTTGCACAAAAATCTGTACATAATTGTTTATAATAGTTTTATAGCCAAAAACTAGAAGTAGTCCAAATATCCTTCAGTAGGTGAGTGGTTAGACAAACTCTGGTATATTCATACCATGGAATACTGCCCAGCAAAGAACCAAAACCAAAACCAAACCAACCTCAACCATAAAAACAAAAGTGAATGAGCTACTGATACATGCAGTAATTTGGATAGGCATTATGGTCAGTGACTAAAAGTCAATTTCAAGAAGTTACATATTGTATGGTCCCATTTTTGTAACATTCCTGAAATGTCAAAATTATGAAGATGGAGAACATTTTTGTTTGCTGGGGGTTAGGTATGTTGGAGGGGGAGGAAAGAGGTGGATGTGACCATGAAAGAATAGCATGGGGAGGTCTTTGTGTTGATGGAATAGTTCTGTATCACGATTGTGTTGTTAGTAACACAAATCTATGCATGTCATAAAATGACACAGAACTAAACTCACTCATGGGTAAATGTCAAATTCCTAGTTTTGATACTGGACTATAATTATGTAAGATGTAGCCATTGGGGAAGCTGAGTGAAAGGTACAGACCTCTCCTCTGTACTGTTTTTGCAAGTTCATGTGAATCTATAATTATTCCAAAATAAGATGTTAAAAAATTTAATCTTCAGAGGCAGCCGTGCATTCAGGCAGTTTCTATTCTGGTGAGAGAGATGGAAAACAAGTAACTAAGTAAGTAAATAAGTAAGTACATAACAGTAAGTAAGTAAATAAAGTCTTATCTTTCCTTGGAATGGATAACCAAGATTGCACATGATTCCTAAAGCAAAGTTTCCCCCTAAAAATACCTCTTTAAAAGTACTTAAAAATTTTTTATTATAGTAAAGTGACACATGCATTAGACATTTAATGATTTTTAGAAATACAGCCACCTATTTGTAAATGTAAATCTTTGTCCTTAAAACATTACCTGTCACTTTGAGAGAAAGAAAGAGCATGTGCATGCATGCACATGCATGTACGAGTTGGGAGGGGGGCAGAGAGAGAGGGAAAAGGAGAATCCTCAAGCAGAGGTCTGAGCTCAACGTGGAGCCCGATGCTGGGCTCGATGCGGGTCTGGATGTGCGGCTCGATGTGGGGCTTGATTTCAGGACCGCAAGATCATGACCTGAGCCGAAATCAAGAGTCAGATGCTTAACCAACTGAGCCACCCAGGCACCTCGATTCCCTGTCACTTTTAATCCTGCTTTTCTGCAGGAATCTCTTCTTTTGTAGCTGTCCAGCTGTCTCTTTGCTTGAGGTGGGACATCTATCTTCTGCCCTCAGACATCAGTGTTCCCAGACTCTAAGACTTACACCGTTGTCTTCCTGATGAGGGAGTAGAAGGCAAGCTAAGGACAAAACACAAGCTGACACCCTGCAAAAGCCCCCACCCTCAGGATATGTGTGACATTCCTCAAGCACTCCTGGCTGCCCTAAAACTAAGTAAGAGAAGGAAAAGACAAATATTTAACTAATATAGATCACAGTCCTGCCAAACATGAGTCTCCATCAGTTTACAAATGTCTTAGTGATTTATAAGGAAAAAGCATTCTTATCAATAATGTGACTCCCAGAAATCCATAACTCAATTTCTTGGAGCCCTAACATCACCCTTCCTTCCATGAGTGATGTGGGAAACAGAGGCAGAAGGAAATGTAAACGAAGTTAAGTTTCTTTACTACCTGTGGCCTACTGACAAAGACTTGTAACACAAAGAGTGTAACATTTCTCCAGGAAACATCCCAACGGTCTTAATATTAATGCCTTATTAGAAAGAAAAACAACCTTACCTTGACAATAGCAAGGCCTCCAGTATCCTGAGAGTCTTCTTTAGCATATCAAAGTCCTTTTGAAAACCTCCCTTTTTCTTTACCTCCCTCACTCCCAAGTGTATAATCAGCCATTCCTCCCAACCTCAATGCAGCAGCTCCTTCTGCCCACCGGATCACACTTTTTGTACCAAAAACATCTCAAGAATTCTTTTTCATTGTCGGCTTTGGACCTCACCAACATTCCAAAACTACATCATTCCCATTCTCAGGCCTTTGGACTCAGACTGAATTATACCACTGGCTTTCCTGGTTCTCTAGCTTGCAGACAGCAGGTTGTGGAACTTCACAGCCTCCAGAATTGCATAAGCCAATTTTTATAATAAATCTCCTCTTGTATGTATCCTGTTGGTTCTCTTCTCTGGAGAACCGTAATTGATACAGGTGGGAAGGAATTAGAATGTTGGCAGAAGAGCAAGGCAGCCAAATGTGGCTGGAGTGGAGTAAGAGAGAGTGGTAAGAGAGACCAGAGAAGTGGTGTCCTACATAATTTGTCCACCCTTGGCTCCACCACCACTATGGATCCCTCTCTTCTCTTGGATCATCTTCTCTGGATATTGCAATACTGGTGGATCATTTCAACAGTCGGTCATGGTGGGTCTTGAGACTTTTACTATGAATGGGATGAGAAGCTGTTGAAATGATAGGCAGAAAGTGATATCTTTCTTATGTTTAAAAGGAGCACTGGGTGTTATATGAAAACAATGAAGCATGGATCACTACAACAAAAACTAATGAAGGGGAGATGAACCATGAGAGACTATGGACTCTGAGAAACAAACTGAGGGTTCTAGAGGGGGTGGGGTGGGGGGATGGGTTAGCCTGGTGATGGGTATTAGAGAAGGCATGTACTGAATGGAGCACTGGGTGTTACACGCAAACAATGAATCATGGAACACTACATCAAAAACTAATGATGTAATGTAAGGTGATTAACATAACATAATAAAATAAAAAATTATTTAAAAAAACTAATGTATTGTATGGTGACTAACATAACATAATAAAATAAAATTAAAAAAAAAGAGACTTTTCTGGCTACCCAGTTGAGAACAGATTATTGGGTTTAGGAGTGTGAGCAGAGAGAATGTTTAGGAACAAGGCTATTATAATAATCCAGAGAAGAGATGGAAGTGGATTGGAATGGGGTAGGAGATGGGTAGTGGTATAAATGAGGAGGATGGATTCAGCATACAATTTGAAAGTAGGTATCACAGGATTTGCTGGTGAATTGATATAAGTAGAAAATTTTTGGCTTGAGCAATTGGAAGACCATGGCACTACATTTGATAATGTGTAATTTGAAAGGTTCGGTGTTGAGGAATATGTATTCTTGTTTAGTGAATCTCAACATATGGCTGTTGCTGTTGTTAGGCTCAGATTTGTAGACTGGATGAATATATTTACTTTTAGTTTCTTATCACTTGCTACCACATATGTGCCTGGAGTACCCCATAATTTATGAAGGGTGGGTATTAGCCACTGCTTGCATAAAGGATATCAGTGACAGAACATGATTTTTTGTAAAGGTTTTTTATTTATTCATTTGAGACACAGAGATACAGAGAGAGAGAGAGAGAGAGAGCATGAGCAGGGGCAGAGGCAGAGGGAGGGGGAGAAGGACCCTGGGATCATGACCTGAGCCGAAGACAGACACTCAACCACCTGAGCCACCCAGGTGCCCCCAGAACATGATTTTAATTATTATAAGGGCAACCCAAAGCACTCAAGCATGATGACTTAGAATGTCTGTCATTTTGTAATTGGTTCTGTATCATTGTGTCAAAATTTTTGTATGACTGGTTAACCGGGCCCTTTGTTCTTTCTGTTCCCCCTAGTGTCTCTGCCACATTCCTGCCTACCTTTACCTCTGAGGCTAACCTAGGTTATTAAAGTTTTTCTTTCCTTAAAATATACCTTTCAAACCAACAGAAAAGGTCTGAAGTCTTCCATTAAAAAAAACTAGCATATGTCATCTTTCAGCATGTCCAATAAAATGTTATTGTCTAGGGTGAATGACAACATCAATTTTTTTTTTTTTTACATGGAAGGACTTCAGCTATTTTTTTTCTGAATAATGTTTTTGGGTTTCTTCAGGGCACATTCTGACTAGTATTCCGGCTATTTTAATTTGCACAAGAGTTTACCAGTTTTTTGCATGCTTATTTATATTGGTTAACTCTAATAGAAAATCTGTGTAGGAAAAACATTTGTTCATTAGTCTCATAAGAATTGGAATATAGTGTGGGACTTTGATTTAGGATACAGTGAGAGAAAGAATATGAGTATGGATTCAAGGGAAAAAGAGAATGAATAAAAGGAATCCAGAAATAATCAGAAGGAACTAAGCCAAACATACAATTATACATCAAGGCCATAATAAACAATAAGTAAATGTAGTATTGGAGTGGGTTTTTAGATTGGTCCTCAAGACCATTGTGAATAAGGCAGAAAGCAGAACTCCAAGATAGAAACATATGTAAGTTTCAGTGGATGATTGGAATACAGTACAGACATATCTTGTTTCATTGTGCTTCACTTCACAGCACTTTGTAGATATCGCATTTTTCACAAATAGAAGGTTTGTGGCAGCCCTGTGTTGAACAAGTCTATTGGCATCATTTTTCCAACAGCTTTTGTTCACTTTGTGTCTGTCACCTTTTGGCAATTTTCAAAATATTTCAAACTTTTTCATTATTATTATATTTATTATGGTTATCTGTGATCAGTGATTACGACTTGTTGAAAGCTTAGATGATAACATTCTTTTTAGCAATAAAGTATTTTTTAATTAAGGTATGTACTTTTTTAAAAAACATAATGTACTGCACACTTAATAGACTTACTAGTATAGTGTAACATAACTTTAATTTGCACTGGGAAACCAAAAACTTTGACTTGGTTTATTGTGATACTAGCTTTTTTGCAGTGAACTCACGATAGCTCTGGGGTATGCTTGCAGTCCCCCCTTATCCGTGGTTTCACTTTCAGTAGTTTCAGTTACCTGAGGTCAACCGTGGAAACAGACAATCCTCCTTATGATGAATCATTAGAAGTCAGTAGTAGCCTAATGCTATGTCACAGTGCCTGCATCATTCACCGTGCTTCATCTCATCACGTAGGCATTTTATCATCTCACATCATCACAAGGAGAAGGGTGAGTCTAGTACAATAAGGTATTTTGAGAGAGAGAGAAACCACATTTACATTGTTATAATTGTTGAATTTTATTATTAGTTATTGTTAATCTCTTACTATGCCTACTTTATAAACTAAATTTTATTATACGTAAGTAGGTGTAGGAAAAAACACCGTATATATAGGGCTCAATACTATCTGTGGTTTCAGGCATCCACTGGAGGGAGGGATCCCCCACAGATAAAGGGGGACTACTGTAAGATCAAATTAAGTACTTCGAGCAGGTGCTGTTGAGAATCATGATTGTGAGTAAAATTAGCCGTCATGGTCCAGCCATGGTGGAAGGAGCTCATTGTCGATGAATGGTGTCGCGGAGATCAGTGGGTGGCAGTAAGGAGAGCAAGAGAACTCTCCTGTTACAGAGAAGTCAGAGGTGCCTTTCTTTAAATTTGTCATGGCATCACCATAACCCACCAATCAAAAATGGGCAGAGCAGTTTGTGGAGTGTACAGGATGGAGGCGGTTGCCAGAGTGCCATGCTTTGAGGATCACAGTGTAGCTCAGTGCATAGTACTTGAGGAAGGCTGAAAAAGGGAAGTACTTGATAGGAAAGTAATGGGATTCTCTTACTCTAAAAGGATTCCCTTCTATATACATCTTTAGGCTGCATATTGCTGATTTATAACTACTTTCTCAAAGCTACTCTGCATGGCTATTAAAACTCCATAGGTGGGGTGCCTGGGTGGCTCAGTCGTTAAGCATCTACCTTCTGCTCAGGTCGTGATCCCAGGGTCCTGGGATCGAGCCCTGCATTGGGCTCCCTGCTCGGCGGGAAGCCTGCTTCTCCCTCTCCCACTCCCCCTGCTTGTGTTCCCTTTCTCGCTGTCTCTCTATCTGTCAAACAAATAAATAAAATATTAAAAAAAAACAAAAACAAAATCAAACCCTCCATAGGTGGCCTCGGTCCTCACTTCCTGAAAGCAAAACAAACAAACAAACAAAAAACACCAAGCAAACCAAGACTGGGAAGAATTAAACAGAATATTATAGTGGGCATGTGCTTTGAAATCAGATGTTCTGAGGGAGAATTCTAGGTTTACCTCTTAATTTGGTGTGTAATCCTGGGCAGATTACTTAATTGCTCTGTGCTGCAGTTGTCTCATCAACAAAATGGAGTTTTTAATAGTGTCTGCTTCATAGGGCCATTGTGAAGAATAAATACTATAAAGCATGTAAAGTGCTTAGCACATTATGTGCCTCAGTAAATGTTAGCTTAAATTGATAAGGTAATTAATTGACTCACTAACACATATCATTCCACTTCTAGAAAAGAAAAAAAACACATCTCTGGAATTTAATAGGGATTGATAGGTAATATTTATCTCCAAATGTATTATTTTAAAATAAAAATAACTGCTTTTTTAATGTGGTAATTTAGTGGTAGGGACTTAAAATTTTTTGATCTCAAATATTCAAACTATTATACATTTTCATGGGGAAAACTTTCATTTTTTAAAGGAGGAAATCTATTTCTTCTTAAAGATTTTGATTTATTGATTTGACAGAGAGAGAGAGAGACAGCAAGAGAGGGAACACAGCAGGGGGAGTGGGAGAGGGAGAAGCAGGCTTCCTGCTGAGCAGGGAGCCCGATGTGGGGCTCGATCCCAGGACCCTGGGATCATGACCTGAGCCGAAAGCAGATGCTTAACCGACTGAGCCACCCAGGCACACCAAGGAGGAAATCTATTTCTGAATGGTTTATGGTATATATGTTAAAAATATTCTGGAACAAACTATCATTCAGGGTGAACCTTAACACTAAAAATTAATAATAAATACTTCACACGAAATGGAAAAAGGCAGGAACAACCGTCTCTTGGTGTTGGAGATCTAGTCAGTCACAGGGGTGGAAATGCATGCCCATGTTGATGACTGGCTGCTGGCGCCTGTATGGTTCCTTCCTTCTCCTTCCTCTAAAGTGGATTCGGGTTTCTAGTTGCTTTGCTGGCTGGCTTGTGCTGGAAAGCAGCAGGTTTGATTTCTGTTGGCAGCCCTGCCTTTCGTGCTCCCTGAGATGTAAACTTAAATTGATTATGTTGCCCCTTCACCTCTGTGATCAGCTGGAAAACAAAGGAAAGTGGCTCAGGGAACTCAGAGCTAGAAATTCACATGCAAAAGACAGCACATTTCTTTGAATTCCTCTATCAGTTTGTCTTTCTTAAGACACAATACACTCTGCAGTGGAATTTATTTTGCTTGTATCATTTCCCTTACTAGTGAAGTGTAGGTGTTCGAGACACATAGTTCAACCCTCACCAGAATATTTTCTTACACCCTTAACAGCTGATTATCTAGCCCCTGCTCCAACACTTCCAGCCATGAGCCATCTTAACTCACAACTTGTTTTGGGGGAGACAGGTTTCTTTCCTTTTATTCAGCAGAAACTCCTTTATTGAAACAAATCATATAATATTGTAGTTCAAAAAGAATACACTTTTTTCTAGTTCATTTCATTTTTGCATGGACATTTTATTCACTTTTAAAAAAATCATGATCAGGGGCGCCTGGGTGGCTCAGTTGTTAAGCATCTGCCTTCGGCTCAGGTCATGATCTCAGGGTCCTGGGATTGTGCCCTTCATCGGGCTCCCTGCTCTGCGGGAGGCCTGCTTCTCCCTCTGCCTGCTCTGCCTGCTTGTGTTCCCTCTCTTGCTGTGTCTCTCTCTGTCAAATAAATAAATCAATAAAATCTTTAAAAAAAAATCCTGATCAATATCACTATTTTCAATATTGATATATATTCAATACTTTAAATATCAATATCAGTATTTTCTTGAGTATTAGATTGGAGAAATATTTAAGCATATTCAACTTGCTCATTAAGTTATTTTTCACAATTATTTTACTATAATTTTGTAATTAAAAAAATTTTTTTAAAGTAAACTCTTCCCCCAACGTGGGGCTTGAACTGACGACCCCAAGATCAAGAGTTGCATGCTCTACTGACTGAGCCAGCCAGGTGCCTCTATTTAACTATAATTCCAAATCAAAGATGTTCAAGGTTTGTTTCCTTAGTCGCTTACTTTTCTTTGTGAAATTTTGAAATGTTACATAATCATTTAATTATGTATTATTTATTATTTGGTTGCAAAGATAATGACCATACCTCTCATACCAATCACTGCAGATTTGGGTAAACTGCTTGTGGAACTCTCAGGACTAGTTAGGCGAAATTTTCATGCATATCTTTTGAGAGTTTTTGATACTACACACAGGGAATCTGAATTGTAGGTCTGGGATAAAAAAGGTCCATGAATTCCCTATTATTAAATGTAGCATTGTGTTTTTTGTGAGATTCCAGAGACTTTTATCAGGCTTTTTGAGAGTTCTGCAAATTCCCCTCCCCCAAATGTTAAGAACTTTGTTACTAGAAAGTTATGAGAGTATGTATGGCTTTGTTAGGGCTGCCAGAACAAATACCACAGACTGGGTGGCTTAAATAACAAAAATGGGTTTTCTCACAATTCTGGAGGCTCGGAGTCTGGGATCAAGGTGTCAGCAGGGTCGGTCCCTTCTCTTGGTTTATAGATGGCTATCTTCTCCCAATGTCTTCACATGTTCTTCCCTGTGTACATGTCTGTGTCCCAATCTCCTTTTCTTTTTTTTTTTTTTTAAAGATTTTATTTGTTTATTTGACAGAGAGAGAGAGAGACAGCGAGAGCAGGAACACAAGCAGGGGGAGTGGGAGAGGGAGAGGCAGGCCCCCCGCCGAGCAGGGAGCCCGATGAGGGGCTCGATCAGACGCTTAACGACTGAGCCACTCAGGCGCCCCCCAATCTCTTTTTCTTATAAGGACAACAGTCTTGTGTGCCTGGGTGGCTCAGTTGGTTAAGCGTCTGCCTTCAGTTCAGGTCATGATCCCAGGGTCCTGGGGAGTCCCACACTGGGCTCCCTGCTTGGCAGGGAGTCTGCTTCTCCTTCTCTCTCTCCCTCTCCCTGCTGCTCCCCCTGCTTGTGCATGCGTGCACATGCGCGCTCTCTCTCTGTCAAATAAATTAATTAAATCTTAATGAAAAAAAAAGATATCAGTCATACTGGACTAGGATCCACACTAATGACTTCGTACTAACTAATTGCCTCTTTAAAGACTCTATCTCTAAAGACAGTGACCTTCTAGGTATTGGGGGTTAGGACTTCAACATATAAATTTTGGAGGATTACAACATATAAATGTTGGAGCTCACAACAGAGTACTTGTTTGAAAATTAAAAATCAAAAAGTGAAAACTGCATTCAATTCACTCTAGAATAAGTTTTCCCTAGTTGGATTTTGCTTGTACAGTAGCTATTAGCCTGCAAGTCACGCACAATTTCTTTTTCAAACTGGTTGCTTCTGTGTGAGCTTTCTGGCTCACTGGAGCCTGACTCAATCACCCAGCAATATTTATTGAGCACCCACTGTGTGCAAAAACTGTCCCAAGATCTCTAAAGTCTGCAGTGTTGATTGTGCCTGCCAGCCAGGGTCAGGTTGACTTGTGAAACAACTTTGACATTTGCTTTGTGCTGTATTTTAAACCCTGAAATTTAAAGATCCTTATCATGGAAAGGAAGTTTCCAAAGGTGTATTTCCTCCATCTTTTCTGCAACCTTATGGTACGGACACTGATGGTGTCTGTAAGCTGGAAGTGATTAGATTTTGGAAAGTTTTCTTAAAATATGCACATGAAAATCCATTCCATTATAAAGTGAGTTCACAGCTGTGGTAGAGAGAAACTCTATTACTTTCTAAGCAGTTGCAGAGGATTTATCTCAAGGAGAGAACTACATTAATAGAGATATTTGATTACTTACATTAATAGAGGTATTAACGTGAGGAGATATTAGAGATAATAGAGATATCTCTAATAATAGAGATATTAATGTAATAGAGATATTAATGTAAAGCCTCATCTCGGTAATGAGGCTTTCTGGGGTGCAGTGAAACATAGATTCCTAAACTTCTCCGGCTAAGAAATAAACAAATTTGGAGGGTTCAGAGCTGAGCAATCTAGGGAGGGGAGAGGAGTGGTGGAGAGGGGTGGGAGGAGGGTGGAGACTGCAGACTGGTGGGAAGCTGGAGCCTGGAAAGACACAATCATTGAAAATTCCTCTAAGTTGGAAATGGCAGAAGGGAGGTTTAATCCTTAATTTTAAATTGTTGGCAGTGCTGTGCAGTGATGTGAGGCTTGTCTGCTCTCTCCAAATTCTGTGGAATCTCTTGCAGGCACAGCTTTTTGTCTTTGGTTGCTGAGAGACAAGGGTGAGACCAGATGGAGCGAGAAAAAGGAGAGAAATATAATAAGGAAATAAACACATGGATCTGCCTAAGCTAAGGAATAGTATTACTAATAATGTTGAGTCTCTGCCTTTGCAACATTTTACTAAAGCAGGCAGCAGATTCCCCCAAATTGAGAAGTCTACTTTATTTCATTTTTATTACCAAAGTCATAAGCTTTTGCTTGGTCTTTGGAGGCTTCGCCTGGGGCAGTTAGCAGCCAGGAGCCATCGGATATGGGTGGTGGCAACAGCCGTGGCAGGATTAACGTGATCATACTTCTTAGGCATTAGTGAGTTAATATTCCTAATTTGTCTATTGCTTGGTCCAGTCGTGCAAAGTTAAGAGCTGTTTATTTTATTGAGTTAGTGCATTTCACATCTGTCCTTCTGATTCCAAATATGCATACACAGTTACTAATGAAGTTGGAAAGGCAAGACCTTGTGCTTCTTTCTGCCAATTGCCTAAACTCATCTCCTTGGTGTCTTAAATTCCTAATATCTCATTTTTCATAAGCAGACTCCTATTTTAAGGCTTGATAAAAGTCTTCAGATTAGCAATATGAATATGAGATCCAAAAGCTCACTGTATGTGCCAGGGTCTTGGCAGGAAAGAGATGCCACACTCAAACTGGGTAACTGAGCAGAGTTTAATAAAAGGACAATATATAAAGCTGTGGGCAGGTGTTAGTGAAGACTATAAGCGATAGATAGTGCAGCTCCTTAGGGCTGGTATCATCTGGGGGTCTGTGCCCTCTTAGGCTGAAAGGGGCAAGGAGAGAGTGGCTCATGAACTTGCTGAGAGCTGTATAAAGAGGGTCCTCTGACAGGAGCTGGCTTTTGAGAGACAGACACACATAATCTGGGTGGCTGGCAGGGAGGAATCAGACCAAGAGAGACTCTGACCTCATACTTCTCTTGCTTTCTGCTGCCCTTGCTGGTGCCTCAGGTTTACTGAACGCAGCTGGAAGCTTGCTGCAGTCCACACAGGCTAGTCTCCCAGGGAAAAGACCAGGCTGGAAGAGGATCTGAAGGGCAAACAGAAGAGATCAAGCTATGCATACAGGTATCTGTATTTTGAGGGGTTCAACCATTATCCAAGTGGAGCTGTGTTGTATTTGGGGAAGGCCCATGCTACTAACGTTAACTTGCTAAATCCCATTTCCTCCAAGAAAACTTCCTCATAAACCCAGCCAGAAGGACCTTGCTATCTTTTGAATGTGTCTAGTACTGTGTTAGTCCTACTCATTGAACACAACAGATAACTGTCTTGGATTAAATGTGCATGAAAACCTATGTGTATCTTGCTTATATTTGTTTCTTCCAGAATGCCTTGCACAATGCCTTGCACTCAACTTTTCCCATTAAAAGTTTTCTGTTTTTGTTTGAAGTGGCCAACCCCACAGGGCAGCAGGGAGAATTATTCATGCCTCCTCAAGTATGACTGCTGTTTACCTCATGTTTTTACTGTTACTAAGATGGTCTCCACTCTGCCTGGATGGCAATGACAGTATTTTCAGGATGATTCATGCCACTATCCTTCCATGTAGTCTGTAAGCCACGGAACAGCCAAAGAATCATAAACTTCAGATAACATTAGGATGATGATTTCTTCATTCTGAAATCTCTTGCTGTGTATCTGCTTCCTGCCCTAACAGTTACTCCCAGACTATTAGCATCAGTTCCTTCCTCTGGTCTAGCTCCTTTTTCTTTGTTTTTCTTTACCTTAGGCTCCTTGCCCTGGTTAACCAAAGTTGCTTGCTGGCTTCTCAGCATGAAGAGCATAATTTGCTTCTGGTCCTTTGCATGCATCTTGTTCAAGGTCTAGAGCACTGTCTTTTTACTTCCCTGGGTTATTAGGAAGTTAGTGTTGCCCTGAGACTACTGGCAAGAATCTTAGCAGATAGTTAAGGCATGTTTCCCTAGTTTTGCATCTGGGTACTTGAATTTTGGAATCTGTAGGTAGTATTTTAGATTTTTCCTTTAAAATTTTTGTATCTTCCTAATGGGTTTCTTAGTATAGGCTGTTGCATATTTTGGATTTGGATTATGCTGTCAAGCATATTATTGCTCTAATTTCTGTTTATTTACAAATTTTATGAACAGTAAAATTTTCCTTCCACATGTTAGTGAAAGCATCAAAATATATAATTTGTTATAGGTTGAATTTGATCTGTTAACCAGCACTCTATGGTTCTCATTCATTTAGGTATTAAATCACTCACTTGTAATATTATCCAGATCACATTTCTCCATCTAATTAGTAAGTATATCATTAAAAACTTCAAATGCCCTGCTGTAACCCAAATATAACATTCTATGCCAGTCTGGCTATGAGAAAGAGATTTTAGGTTAACTTGCATGATTTATTCTTCAAAGGCCAGGCTGGCTCCGAGTCATTAACATTTATAAATGTTTACATACCTTGTTAATGATTTGTTCAAGTTTTGTTTTCTTTTTTTTGCCAGTGGTTGAAATAAATTTTAGAAGTCTGTAGTTTTCATTTGCTTGCTCATCCTCAGTCTTCTGTCATCTCTTTTATTCCCTATAATGTCTCAAATGCTGACATTTGTCCTGCATTGAATTTGCAAATCCTTTTAGTATTCAGGGATAAAATTCATCCTGGTGAGCCCCCTATGAACTTAAAACAAACAAAAAGCAAACCAACTAAACTGAAAGGAGTTCTTCAACTCTCAATGTCATCAATTTTGGATTTTAATCCTTTTAAAAAAACTATATAAGGATTGAGATTTCTCCCTGTTAGGTTCAACAGTAGTCTACAAGTTAAGAAGAAAAAGTGGACACTATCTAACATCCACAGTGAGGGAAGAGTAGCTAGCAAATTTATGCACTATATTTAAATCTAGCTCTGAATTTGAAATTCTAATTATTTAAAGACCCTTTTATTTACAAGGATGAAAACAGAAATAAATTCATTTTCAAGAGGAATTCCTTATTAAAATCCACATTTCGAGGACACGATGTCTTTAGATTTGTTGAAGAGCTAAAGGAGCTATGTGGTGAGCTATTCCTTCTCTTATCTCAGACACGAGAAAGCCATGAGTGACCGGGAGTGCAGGTTGAAACCCATTACCTGATATCAACTGGCTCTCTCTGCTGGAGTGTGACCTTACGTGAGGGATTAATAAATGGACAAAAATGTAATAAGCTAAATATCACATATCTGTTACGTTCCTCAAACAGGTTTGAAATAAACTTTGGAACTCTTGTACTTTTTTAATCATTAAATTATTTATTTATTTGTTTATTTAAACTTTTCACCCTTTCACCCATTTCTCCCACACCATACTCCCTGCTTCTGGTAACTACCAATCTGTTTTCTGTATCTATGAGCTTTTTTTTTTTTAAGATTCCATATGTACAGTTTTTGTGGAATAAGAGACATCATACCATATTTGTCCTTCTCTGTCTGACTTATTTCATTTAGCATAATGCCCTCGAGGTCCAGCCATGTTGTTGTAAATGGCAAGATTTCATTCCTTTTTTATAGTTGCATAATATTCCACTGTAGATATATACCACTTCTTCTTTATCCATTCATCTCTTGATGGGCACTTAGGTTTTTTCCTATCTTGGTTATTGTAAATAATGCTGCAATGAACATAGAAGGTGCATATATCTTTTTGAGTTGGTGATTTTTTTTTAACTTTGGATAAATACCCAGAAGTGGAATTTCTAGATCATATGGTAGTTCTATTTTTAATTTTGGGGGGAAACTTCATATTGTTTTCCATAGTGGCTGCACCAATTTAAATTCCTGCCAACAGTGCACAGGGTTTCTTTTTCCCCATATCCTCACCAACACTTGTTTGTCTTTTTGATAATAGTCAATCTGACAGGTGTGAAGTGATATTTCATGGTGGTTTTAATTTGTATTTGTCAGATGATTAATGATATTGAACATACTTTCATGTATTTGTTAGCTATCTCTGTTTCTTCTTTGGGAAAATATCTATGCAGATCTGCCATTTTTTAATCTGATTTTTTGATTTTTTGCTATTGAGTGGTATGACTTCCTTATACATTTTGAATATTAACCCCTTTTATGACTTGCAACTATTTTCTCCCATTCAGTAGTTTGTTGTTTTATTTTGTTGATGGTTTTCTTTGGTGTGCAGAAGGTTTTTAGTTTGATGTAGTCTCATCTGCTTATTTTTGTTTTCATTGCTTTTGCTTTTGGTGTCAGATTCAGAAAATCATGGCCAAGACCTATGTCAAGGAGCTTACTGCTTGTGTTTTCTTCTAAAAGTTTTATGGTTTCAGGTCTTAAATACATTCAAGTATTTAATCCATTTTGAGTTAATTTGTGTATATGCTGTAACATAATGGTCCAGTTTGATTTTACATGTTCCTGTCCAATTTTCCCAGCACCATTTACTAACAAGACTGACTTTCCCCACTGTATATTCTTGAGTCCTTTGTCATAAATTAATTTTGTCCATCTATGTGTGGCTTTATTTCTGGGCTCTCTGTTCTGTTCCATTGATCTGTGCCTGTTTTTATGCCAACACCATACTGTTTTAATTGCTATAGCTCTGTAATAGAGTTTGTAATCAGGGAGCATGTTGCCTCCAGCTTTGTTCTTCTTTCTCAAGATTGCTTTGGCTATTTGGGGTCTTTTCTGTGTTTTTCAAAAATTTATTCTATCCATTTTTGTGTGGAGACTTTTCTCTTTAAAGCAAAGATGGATGCAAAATGGGAGACCTAATTTTCTCTGTTATTTGTTAGCAATGTATTGTAGATGATAGATGGTCCCAAGTAGTGAGCTTCTTGCTTCTTTGTTTTGTTCTGATTATATTATTTTCTCTCTACCCCCCAAACAACAACAACAAACCAAAAACTCCCACAACAAACCTAGCCAAAATCAAAATTAATAAACAAAACCAAATTAAAAACAATCTCCTTCGGTTGGAATGTTTGGTCCTAGGTGGTGAAGAACCCAGGAGCAGGGCTGCTTATAACATGACTTTTGGGGTTCCCATGGCATTTAGCTATTCTTGCCATGTTTATTCTGCTCTTTTTGTGTTTATGCAGCTTTAAAATGCATTCAGATTATTTTTAAGTGTACTAATAACATTATTCTTTTGTGGGTTAAGAATAAAACTGTAATTGTCCCAGGAGCCTGGACCTGTAGAGATAATAGCAAACATTAGCAGAGAGGTGTTCTCTCAGGTCTATTTATCCAGTATCAGTTTGATTTGATAATCTCACCATAGTATCATTACTGGTCATAAAATTAACTACTTCTTTTTTAATTTTACCCTTCAATATTCATCTTTCTTGTTTTCCTCCTAGTTCAACACAATAAAATTTTTAAGTCTTAAAGTCTTTCAATTATAACACCTAAGGCTTTTAGCACAAAGAAAAAAAAGGTGTGCATAGAAAAGTTATATTATGTTCCTTCATTTCTGTGTTGTTGTTTTGGGTGTTCTAAGTTTGGATCTTTGATCCAATTAGTTGATTTTTTGTAAGTCATGACCCTGATAGGGTAAACTAGTAGAGCTGGGCATTCATTACAGATAGTAAAATGCAGCTGCTGAATAGCTGGCTTTGCTCAATGATTTCACCTCATGATATATACAGTTACTATAAACTTCACTTTTTCTTATCAAGTGGAAGACTGAGAAACAATTTAATAATGTTTTCAACTGTAAGAAAATCTTGTAAGCAGAAGGTGATGTTTATTTATTGTCCATTTCTGCTGAAGAAAATAAAAAGGAATTGATATTTAACTGCAATGAGGGTTATTAAATATTAGAAGGAAATTCTGCCTACCTTTGGGGAAGTCAGGTGGGGAGAAAGAAGGTAGAAATGGGGTCACTAAGAGATGATATTTGGGATGGGAAATTATATTCTATAATTTTCATAGGGGCTTTCCCAATAGGATAGACTGAAAGAAGTTTAGATTATATACTCTCTGGGAATTCAAAGAGGATATTGGAGAAAGACTAGACAACAAACAGCATTTTAAGATCTTGATTAATATTGCAGTTTTATGATTGAGTAATCTTTCAACCATTCAGTTGCAAGTCTGTTTTACAAAAATTACATTTTTTTTTATTAAACCAAAGCATCACATATATATATTGAACACTAATATGCAGAAGGTTTCTTGGTTTGGACATAATTTGTATATTGCTAAATTCAGGCATTGGTGCTTAACAAATAAACACTGATTTGAATTTGATTTTTCTAAGGTTGAGGGTGATTCAGCTTTTTTGTTTCTTTTTCATATTTATTGTATCTGTCCCTTATGTAAATTCTGTAGATGGTTAGGGATAAAGATGATTACTCTGAATACACAGCGTGAATTTTCATGACTCATGGAACTCCTTTCATCCCACTCAAACTGCCAACTTTCTACTGCCTCATTATTTTGTAGAAATTTGAGATTACTACATGAGGTCTAGGTTCTCTGTATAGTGTCTGAGGTAGTCTTACACAAGGTGGCTGTTGATCATGCACGATCTGAAATTCTCCAGGTTATATAGTAATCTCTAGTACCATTCTTAAGCCCAGACCAAAGGACCCCCTTCCTTGGGTATTGCTATGGGCTGAAATGTGTCCTTCCAACTCCTAAATTCATATGTTGATGTCCTGACCCTCAGTACCTCAGATTATGACTATATTTGGAGGCAGGGACTTTAAAAAGGTAACGAAAGTGAAATAGGATTAGATCTAATCTAACCTGACTGGTGTCCTTATAAAAAGAGTAGAGTAGGGCACAGAAAACAGAGAGAGAGGGACAACCGTGTGAGGAAACAGTGAGAGGGTGGCCATCTGCAAGCCAAGAAGAGAGATTTCAGAAGAAACCAACCCTGTGATGCCTTGGTTTTGGACTTCTGGCCTTCAGAATTATGAGAAAATAAATTTCTGTTGTTTAAACCACCCAGTATGTAGTATTTTGTTATGGTAACTCCAGCAAACTAATATAGATATTATGACTCATAATGCCCCCTTTTGGCCCTCCTCCTGCCCTCTGTCCCCATAAGGAATAGGAGTCTATAGGACCACAGAGATATGCTTGCTTGGGAAGTGGGCCCATCTGGTACCTATGCCTGCCTCTGAACCATACTATGTGGACCCAGACCCTGAAATTCTGTAACTAAATGGCCTGAGTCCACTTTCAGGGCTTGAGAAAACTCTGACTTTGGTCATTCCTCATGAAGGGAGCTCTGTCCACCTGTGGATACCTGTACCCATAGACCTGGGCTATAGCTCTGTGGAAGGAGTGTAGGGGAGCAAGAATAGGCTAGGCATGGAAAAGAAGAGGGGTAAGCCATGGGTGGGATGGAGACAGAGAAGGGGGGATCATTTTGTCCGTGCCTCTATGTACTGATGTGGAACTTTGAGGAATCTGAAAGAAGTTTGAACCTACCTTTCCAGGGTTTGGTCAAAGTATATTTTTCAAGGTAGTAGGATAGGACATACTTTATTTATAGTTTTGTTAGCTGGATGTGTCATTTTTAGTATTGTATGTTTTGTGAATCTCCATTTGTATTCTTATCCAGGTTCCACAATATGTTAGGGGTAGATCTGATATCATCAATTCTTTTATTGTAATTTCCCTTTTTCCATATTAGAAGCAGTATTTGGAAGCTGAATTTATGGTTGACATCAATGGTATAGTAAAAGAATTTATTTGATCTTAGTTTATTCCTATTTTGAGGACAGATAAGACTTTAGACACTGAAGTCAGAGATAGGGGCAGGAAGGAATCCAGAGAAAGGAGGGAGGAGGGAAAGGAGGCACTGTTTACATGTCCAGATCTCTGGGTTCAGATCACCTTTGATGATTTTAACTTCAACAGTTTTGGATTATGATTACATCAGCTCAGGTCCAAGATGAAGTTGGGAGTGTAAGAGCTTTTTTAGAAGTCTAGCCTGAGGAAGAAAAGTGGCAGAATAAGCAGGAGCAGGTGGGGAAAGCCTTCAGAAGGTGGTGCTGCTCTGAGACTGTGCAGGGAGAATGGGAGGAGAGGGGAGGGTAGGAAGGTCACAGATTACAGAGCAGTTCTGAGAAATCTCAGCCAACCCTATGGGGAGCCTGTTCACAGATGACCCATAGAGGAATCCTGAATTGGGAAGAAAAGGCCAGGCCCCAGTGCCCCCACCAGGCTCAGTCATTAGTGGGGACTTCTGGGGAGAGCATGGCCTCAACTCAGATGTTGCAGTGGATCCTGGAAGTGTTACACCTGGAGGCTATTAGTAGAATGCACTCCTCATGGCAGGTTCTTGGAGGGAGATCTGAGGGGTGTACTACATAGCTGCTACATTTATTTATTTTTTTCTGATTGCAGTTACAACTCCTGTTTATCATGAAAACTTTCTCAAATCAAAATGAAAACTAAAAAAAAAAAATCAGAGAAAATAAAAAAGTCTCATAATCCCATCCTCTATGGATAAGCATTAATAGTTGGTAAATGTATTCATTAGTGTTCTCCACAGAAACAGAAATAACAGATTTTGTGTGTGTGTGTGTGTGTGTGTGTGTGTGTGTGTGTGTGTGTGTGTTGTATGTATGCTTATTTTAAGGAACTGGTCACTTGATTGCAGAGGCTGAGGAGTCCCATAATGTACCATCTGCAGGCTGGAAGCCCAGAAAAGCTGGTGGTATAGTTCCAGTCCTGTCCAAAGGCCTGAGAACCAAGGGAGCTAGTGGTGTAACCCCTGTTTGAATCTTAATACAGGAGAAGAATGATGTCCCAGTTCATGCAGTCAGGCAGAGAGAGAGTTCCCTCTTCCTCCACCTTTTTGTTCTATTTTGGCCCTCATTGGATTGGATGATGCTGACCCATGTCAGGGAGGGCAATTTACTTTACTCAGAAAACTGATTCAAATGTTCATCTCATCCAGAAAGTCCTCACAGATAGACCCAAAAATAACATTTAATTTAATATGAGCATCCCATGTTCCAAATGACACATAAAATTAATCATCATAGTAAATATCTTTAATTATAAGGATGCTTAAAAAATTAAATTCATATCATATATGTTTGCAATCAAAACTTTTTATTTAGGTTTTTTATATTTTACATGTTTTCACATGTCATTAAATATTCTTTTCCAGCACAATTTAATTATTGCCCTGTAAGACATTTTATGATAATGCCATACTTTATTAACCAATTTAGTTCTTATTTTTGAATATTTAGTTTTCTAGTTATTCCCTATTACTATTAACTGTTAGATATTAATAGTATCTCCATACTATTAACAATAACATGATGAGCATCATAGTCCACAAAAAATAATCTTTTTTTTTAAAGATTTTATTTATTTATTTGAGAGAGAGAGAGAGCACACACACAAGCATGGGAGCTGGGAGCCTGACCCAGGGCTTGATCCTAGGACCCTGGGATCATGACCTGAGCCTAAATCAGGAGTCCAACCTTTAACTGACTGAGACACCCAGGTGCCCTAGGAAATGATTTTGAATTTGATTTCAAAGTCTTTATTTTTCCAAGTATAAAGTACTCTCCCACTTATCCATGGTTTTGCTTTCCCTGGTTTCAGTTTTCCCCAGTCAACTGTGGTCTGAAAACAGATGATCTTCCCTCTGATGGCACATCAGAAGGTCAATAGCCACCTGATGCTAAGTCACAGTGCCTATATCATTCACCTCACTTCATCTCATCACACAGGCATTTTATCATCTCACATTATCACAACAAGAAGAAAGTTGAGTACAGTACAGTAAGATATTTTGAGAGAGAGACCACATTTCACGTAATTTTCATCACAGCATAATTGTTTTGTATTTTGTTATTGTCATTAATCTCTTATTGTGACTAATTTATAAGTTAAACTTTATATAGGTATGTATGTATAGGAAAAACAGTATATATAGGATTTGGTCCTATCTGCAGTTCAGGCGTCTACTGGGGGTCTTGGAAGTTATCCCCTGTGGATAAGGGGGGACTACTATACACAGAATCAATAGTTTTATCTTTCCCCTAATTACTCTTTATAAATTGATTGGAAATATTAGCATTAGTTATTGTGTTTATATATAACTATATATACATATAAATAATTTATATGATTTATAAGGTGCTGATAATACTCTTATTTAGTAAGGTGTTTCCTTGTAATTAGTATTAATTATGTGGTCAAAAGCACAATAAACTGACCTGTGGTTTTTATATACATGTCTTATGTTTTGTTTTATATGGTAATTTCTGTTTGTTGTGTTGAATTTACTTTTGAGTGCCAATTCAAGTAATTGTTTCTTAGGCTTCCCTGAGTTAGCAACTTTATTTTTTAAAAAGATTTTATTTATTTATTTGACAGAGAGAGAGAGAGATCACCAGTAGGCAGGCAGGCAGGCAGGCAGAGAGAGAGGGAGAAGCAGGCTCCCTGCTGAGCACAGAGCCGGATGAGGGGCTCAATCCCAGGACCGTGGGATCATGACCTGAGCCGAAGGCAGACGCTTAACCGACTGAGCCACCCAGGTGCCCCGAGTTAACAACTTTAAAGATATTTTTGACATATTGGCAATAATACTTTTATAAAGAGGGTAATATACAAATCAAGATGAAATAATACCAGTCATTAACAAAAATATGTGGAAACTGTGGCCTTGAAAAATCTATCTGGGGACAGAAACATGCTTTGAAAACAAAACTGGCTACCATATATTTAGATGTTACCAGTGAATGAAATAAAAATATCAATTTGAATCTTTGGGTGTCAAGTTGGTAGGCTGTGTCAGCCTATCAACTTGTTTTCTAATGGATTGTTTTCTAATAGATTATAAATAATTTTTTTCCAGGAAGAAATACTCTTCAGATTTTTCGGAAAGAAATCTGAGAAAGATTCTCTTTGTTTTCATTTTTGCTGTGAGTTTAGAATAGTTGGGAGGTGACAAAGTGACAAAAGAGTGCCTTAGGATTTACAAAAAATTTAATAGATGTTTGACCCATAAGTCCATGTTGTGGTAAACCTGTGTCTACCTCAGAATACAACAATATTTGAGCTAACATTCTAGTGTGTATTACATAGAACTATTTCTTTTTTTATGCTCTCCCTAGTTGGGAGAGCACACACATAAGAATTATAATTTCTACTTTCCCTGTGGGGGATTGAGGCTGAGAGAGGTTGAAGTAACTTGCTAGGGATCACAAATATATATGGTGATGCCTGGAATATTACCCACCTTCTGATAGTTGTTTCCAATGATATTGAGTATGAAAATGTCTTGTGCAAGTTACTGTAAAAATGTTACATGATGCAAAAAGTCAACCTGTCTATAAATGTGAAGTGTGTATTAATTTACTTAGCAAATATTTGTTGAGTGCCTCCTATATGTCAGGCAAGGTTCTGATGCTGCATATACATCAGTAAATACTACTGACAAAAATTCTTATTTTTGTGACGCTTACATTGTAACTGCAGGAGGTAGATACTAAACCATGTAATAGTAAATAAATTATGTGTTTGGAGTGATAATGTTTTTGGAAAAAAAATAAACTAAGGGGGATTGGGAATGCAAAGGCAAGTGGGGAGGTGACAACTGAAATGAGTTAGTCAGATGTCATCTCATTGATGAATTGACATTTGAGGCAAGATTTAAGAGAAATGCAAAGATGAGTCTTGTGGTATCAAAAAGAGCAGAGTTACAGCTAAAACAGCTGAGAAGGTACATGCTAGCGGCAAATGCGGTAGGAACTGTGACGAGGGGTGGATGAGAGGGGAAGAGAAAGTAAGATAGAGGAGTGGCAGCAGGAAGGAAGGGGAGGGGGCTGGACAGCCCTGGGGGTTCTTTCAGTGACCAAGACTTTTTTTAAAGATTTTATTTATTTATTTGAGAGCAAGAGCAAGTGAATGGATGAGCAGGGGGGAGGGGCAGAGGGAGAGGGAGAAACAGATTCTCCACCGAGCATGGAGTCAGATGGGGGGCTCAATCCCAGGACCCTGGGATCATGACTTGAGCTGAAGGCAGATGCTTAACCGACTGAGCCACCCAGGTGCCCCTGACCAGGATTTTTTATTCTGAGAACTACATGGAGCCTTTGGAGGGTTTGAGCAGATAAGTAGTATGTTCTGACTTAGGATTTAAAAGGAGTACTCTGGTTACTTATGCTGAGAATAGACTATAAGGAGCATGGGTGGAAGCAGGAGTGGTTAAACAATTACTGCTAAAATCCAGGTGAGAGATGCCAGTGGCCTGAACCAGGGCAGTAACAGATAAGGTGGTGAGAAGTGTCTGGATTGGAGTATACCAGGTGTTCTATAAGACAGTCAGCAGGATTTCTGGATAGGTGAGATGTGGGATGTAAGAGAAAAGGAGGTGTCAAGCATGATTCTGAACTCCGGGAAATGTGGAACTGCCATTAACTGAAATGGGGAAGATGCAAGTCAAACAGGTTTCAGGGGAAAGGTCAGGAATTTCAACTTGAGGTGCCCATTAGATATTGGTTGGGGATAGTGATTGGTTACATACTGGAGTCCCAGGTTGGAGATATGAAGCTGGCATTGTATTTAAGGCCATGACACTGGCTGAGATCACGTCGGGGAATAAGTGTAGATTGAGAAGAGAATAAGACCAAGGACTGAGCCCTGAGATTTCAGTCTTTGGAAGTGGATTGACGAGGTTGAAGAGGAGGAACAAACAAAGGAGACTGAGTTGGAGTTGGCCAAGGAGGGAGAAGGAAAACCAAGGAAGGGTGGTGTCTAGAAAGTCAAGTGAAAAAAATGTTTCCAGGAGGAGGGTGTGGCCTAAGACAGATGTTGCTGACAGGTCAGGTTGCATGAGTACTGAACATTGACCACTGGAGTTAGTAACGGGCAGGTCATTTGTAACTTGACAAAAGCAGTTTTGGTGGAGTGGTGTGGGCACTACCCTGATTGCAGTGGACTTAACAGAACAGTGGAAGAGGTTAATTTGAAACAGTAAGTAAGTATGGTCAACCTGGAGGACATTTGCTATAAAGGGATATAGAGAAATGCAGAGTTGCTGAAGGGACGAGAGGGCACACAAGAGATTTTTAATGTTTGTTTTTAAGGTAGGAGAAATAATAACATTTTGTATGCTGATAAGAATGATCCAGGATAGACAGAAAAATTAGTGATCTAGGAGAAATAAGGGAAATTTTATGTGTTTGAATAAGTGAGAGGGGTTGGGGGCCAATGCACAGGTAGCAGGATTATTGATGGAAGGAGCAGAGATGGTTCATGGACATTAACAGGAAGAAAGGCAGACATAAGGATGTGGGTGCTTGTAGGTCATAGTGGTAAAAAGGAAAGCCCTCAGATCCCAACTTTCCAAAGCCCTATTCCTGTAACCTATTTGTTATGTATTATTCTGTCTGTGAGGGGATTGATATTTTCACACTATAACTCAGATGTGCAAAGAAAATGAAGAGTATTTACTTTAAAATGAATATTCATGAGCTTGTATCAGGCTGGAAGTGGGGGGAATACCTTAAGCACAACCTCTGTCTGTGGTCCTGTAATCCTGTGGTCTGAACTATGTGGTCTTTTTCTATCAACACCAAATGGCCTTTTGTGTGCCTATTCCTGCCATGTTCTCAGTAACTCTGCATTCCAATTTCTGGTTCCCCATTTACCCTAAGTGCAGACTACTGGGTATCTGGAGCTCCAACTCAGGCTAAGTCCTGTGCCCTAGGTAGCCTGCATCATACTATTGGGATGAGCTGCTGAACTGACTATAGGACTTTTCCTAGCAGGGTGGATATGTGTATCTAGTAGAACTACATAATTTGAAGCCAATGGTCAAATGATACTGGGCAGATGCTAGGGGTAGACCAGAACATCACAATTTTTAAAATCTCTTTAGACGTTTCCAAAGCACTACCAGAATTGAGAAACACTGTCTTCAAGACCTGCAGAATCTCTACGCTTAGCCTAAGAACAGTTTATTAATTCCTGCTGTTTTAAAGGGCACCCATACCTACATGTTTCTTTGTTCCCTACTCTAAGGTGTGGCCCTGAGGGTGAGTGTAAGCAGGGACTCAAGCAACTGACTTTTTATTTCAACCCTTCCTCTCTTGGACTGGGAGGGTGGGATTTTTATTTACTCTTCTTCATGGAGAGGATCCTTTTTTATGTTGTGTTTGTGATCTGGGGCCATAAAGCTTTCATGGTTCAGCTATAATGACAGAAGTAATAACCCCTCTGGACCGGAGACTTAAGTGTCCTGTGCATGCACATGCACAATGCATGCACACACATGTATAGATACACATGCACACATGCGCACACACACATTCCCATACACACACAGGCCTAGACTCCTTTCTGGTTTCAAATATAGGCTTCATTACCACTAGTTGTATGATCTTGGTCAAATTAACTTAACCTTTGTACTTTAGTGAGATAAACTCAGGGTTGTGGTGAAGATTAATGTGAAAATTCAATAAAACTATTTGAATAAGGCTTGGAACCTTAGACTAGTCCTTGATGTAGTAAGTATTGACTAAATTTTAGCAATTTTATTTGTACATTTGCATATAAATATTCATGTAGCTATCTAAGGAAGGTAGATACTAAGAACAGACTTATGCTTTCCTAAGTGGGAGTTAAATGAATGAGGTTCTAGGAGTGAAATGCAATGTTGGAGAGCCTGATCGATTCTCCTTAAGCAAAAGGTGGTGCGTAGAGAAATTAGGAAAGACAGAAAATGGGCAAGTCTTGAAACTACATAAAAATGAGAACTTGCATGAGATGATGTTTGAAAGGAAGATGAAATGGACAGTATTCAAAGAGTCATATTAGTTAGGAATTTTGTTTCACTATTGATAAGAAAAAAGCTGCATCTAGCTCAACGTCCACAGTTTTCTCCACTGGATCTAAATGTGGCTTTATTTATAGGATGTTTGATATCCTATAACCCAAAAGGCAAATTATCTGGCCCCAGCACACTCAAATTTTATTGGTGAGAAAAAACAAAATAACCACAATAAAACTACTTATAACAGGGGAGAATTGGAAATATAGTCATTGCTCATAACAGTGGCCAAATGATGTTGGGCAGGAATATTAAGAATTTGCTGCCTTGGCTGAAGGTTAAGGTCCTTGATTAGGCCCTCTGGCAGACCCTGGTTCGGATATCTGGGAGAAATTCTCTGGTTCACTGAACTCCCTTGCCCTCTGATGGATTTTAACCTTTTTCTTGAATTATACTATTACAAAGAATATTTGATGGACATCTGTGTATACTAGTTCGAGCACATATATCCAAGGAATTCATTCCTAGAAGTGAAAATTTTGAAAATTAATTGTATTGACAACTGAGTACATATTTCTGAATTATCCTCTAAAATAAAGTGCCTATAACCATAAAATAAAATAGAGTTCCTGTTTTGAAGTCTCTTCAAATAAATAAAGAATTGCATAGGCCCATATATCATACTGTTGTATTTACAGTTTTTGCTGCTTGAAAAGATATATAATGACATCGCTTATTTAAAAAATATATTTTTAGGTCTCACAACAGCAACATCCTATAGCTGAAAAAATGTGTGTATACGCATAAGATGACTCAGTTGTTTGTTTTGCTTTGGTGTCAACAACCATTGAGAAATAAGAAAAGAGGGAAAAAATCTTCCACTTTCTGGCTTTCCAGTTAATTGATGTTGGGATCTGGAGTAGCAGTGGGTTTAAAAGGGCAAGGACAGTGGTCACTAATAGGAAGAACAGGAAGTGTAAGGGCCTGGGGTGAATTGCATGCAGGTTGTCATGTGAAAATGCAAACCCATTTTGCCATATCTGTCAGTTATTCATGTGTAGTAAAAAATCTGAACTTGGTGTTCCATCATATTAAAACTAACTAAAAATAAAATATGACATGGGTAGAACAGAACAAGTTTGTGGGCTATATTTGGTTGCAGTTTACAGGTTTATACCTTCTGGGCAAAGAGATCTTTAGTCTCAAGCTTATATTTAAGGTCATATTGTAATTAGCGATTCAAATCAAGGCTTGTTCCTGAGAGCTAGACTCTATGTTCTGTTAGGCAAGGGACTGAGACCTCTTGGCTTCTTACTGTGTCTGGTCCTAGGATGGGCAGTACTCAATTAATATACTAAGACCAGGCAGAAAATTTGATTTTTAAATTTATTAGGTAAATATTGAAATGGATAGCAATCATGGCTAGTAGCAAGTACCATACAAAATATAAAATCTTCCAGAAAAAGTTGATAATATTTCATTTTATGCACTGTTTGCATTTCTTCTTTTTCCTCTAATATTTTATTATGGGTTTCTTTATTTCTTTTTGTTTTTGCTAGAAGAGGAAAAATATTGGATATAAGTTGCTTAGGACCTTTTAGAACAAGGAATTGCTTTTGCCTTTTTTTTTTTTTTGAAGATTTTCTTTGTGGCCATGGAATATAGGTGTATTTAAAAAATTATGGAGATTTCAAACGTTCTTCATTTATAATAAACTAGCTAAATGTCTTGGTAGTTCTAATTTTTTGATATCTGGTTTGCCTCTTTTCTCAGAAATCACACAAAAGAATTAACACCCGTGTTGTTTCTGAAAATGGCGTCACCATCTGTTTTCCCTACCAAATTATGCCACCTTTAACACTTTCTCATTTTTCTTTCTTAAAATTCAGTTTAACTATTTGGTTGAAGATACTCATTATAAAACCTATCTTATTATCATTGTTTTCCCATAAAGTCACTCTTCAAGTGTGGTCTGCAGACCCTGGAGTGTCCCTGAGCCCCTTTCAGGAGGTTCTGTATGGTCAAAACTATTTTCATAATAATAGTAAGTCTTTGCCTTTTTATTGTGTCAACATTAGCTCCAATACTTTAAAAGCAAGGGTAGATGAAACAATTAGAGTTTAGCAGGAATTAAGGTAACACATGCTTGTAGTAAGATATCACTAAAATAAAAACAGGCTCAGTTAAGTATGTCCTACCGCAAGGGTGCCTGGGTGGCTATCTTAATTTCCACTTAGGTCATGATCTTGATGTCCTGGTATTGAGCCCCGAGTTGGACTCTGCGCTTGGTATGGAGTCTGCTTCGGATTCTTGCTCTCCCTCTGCTTCTGCCCTTCCCTCCCCCCCGACCCCACCGTAACTCGCTCTCTCTCAAAATACATAAATAAAATCTTAAAAAAAAGTCCTATTGCATGTCAAAGTGCAATGGCTGTCTCAAGGAAAAACCTTTTTACAAACTGAGCCTTCCAAAATTATTTGAAATTGCCTTTTAGCTAGGGTGGGAGAGGGAGTTTACTAGAGCAATAGTAGAATAGACAGGAAATGCTTGGTGCAAAGGCTAAGATTAGGACTTAGTGTAGGAAAAACATTGCACATTTAAATGATTTTTAGTAAATTCATAGAGTTGGGTAGATATCAATTTATTTTTATTTATTCTTTTTAAATTTTAATTCCAGTATAGTTAATATACAGTGTTATATTAGTTTCAGGTGTGCAATATAGTGATTCAGCACTTCCATACAACACCTGGTGCTCATCGCAAGTGTAATCCTTAATCCCCATCATCCATTTCACCCATTCCCCCCCTCACCTCCCCTCTAGTAACCATCCTTTTGTTCTCTGTAGTTAAGAGTCTGTTTCTTATTTTGTCTTTCTCTTTTTTTCTTTGCTCATTTATTTTGTTTCTTAAATACCATATATGAGTGAAATCATACGATATTGGTCTTTCTCTGACTTATTACACTTACCATTATACTTTCTAGCTCCATTCATGTTGTTACAAATGGCAAGATAGCATTCTTTTTTATGGCTGAGCAGTATTCCATTGTATACGTATACTACATCTTGTTTATCCATTCATCTATCAACAGACACTTGGGCTGCTTCCATAATTTGGCTATTGTAAATAAGGCTGATACAAACATAAGGGTGTATATATCTTTTCAAATTAGTGTTTTCATATTCTTTCTGTGAATACCTAGTAGTGGAATTACTGGATCTTATGGTAATTCTATTTTTAATTTTTTGAGGAACCATCATACTGTTTTCCATGTTGGCTGCACTAGTTTGCATTCCCACCAAGAGTAAAGAGGGACCTTTTTTCTCTCCACATCCTCACCAACACTTGTTGTTTCTTGCATTACTGGTTTTAGTCATTCTGGCAGGTATGAGGTAATAGCTCATTGAAGTTTTGATTTGTATTTCCCTGATGATGAATGATGTTGAGCATCTTTTCATATGTCTGTTGGTCATTGCTATGTCTTTTTGGAGAAATGTCTGTTCATGTCTCCTGCCCATTTTTAAAACTGGATTTTTGTTTTTTGATGTTGAGTTGTAGAAGTTCTTTATATATTTTGGATACTAACCCTTTATTGGGTATGTCATTTGCAAATTTCTTCTCCCATTCAGTAGGTTGTATTTTAGTTTTGTTGATTGTTTCCTTCCCTGTGCAGAAATTTTTGATTTTGATGTAGTCCCATTAGTTTGTTTTTGCTTTTGTTCCCTTACCTCAGGAGACATATCTAAAAAAATGTTGCTATGGCTGATGTCAGAGAAATTACTGCCTGTGCTCTCCTTTAAGATTTTTATGGTTTTAGGTCTCACATTTAGGTCCTTAATCCATTTGGAGTTTGTTTTTGTGTATGGTGTAGGAAAGTGGTCCAGTTTCATTCTTTTGCTTGTAGCTGTCCAGTTTTCCTAACACCATTTATTGAAGAGACTCTCTCTCATTTTATGTTCTTGTCTCCTTCATTGAAGATTAATTGACCATATAATTGTGGGTTTATTTCTGGGCTTTCTATTCTGTTTCATTGATCTATATGTTTGTTTTTTGTGCTGGTACCATTCTATTTTGATCACTACAGCTTTGTACCGTATCTTAAAATCTGGGAATGTAATACCTCCAGTTTTGTTCTTCTTTTTCAAGATTGCTTTGGCTATTCAGGGTCTTTTGTAGCTTCATACAAAATTTAAGATTATTTGTTCTAGTTCTGTGAAGAATGCTGTTGGTATCGATAGGGATTGCTTTAAATGTTTAGATTGCTTTGGGTACTATAGATATTTTAACAATATTTGTTCTTCCAATCCATGAGCATGGAATATTTTTCCATTTTTTGTGTGTCACCATCAATTTCTTTCATTGGTGTTATATAGTTTTCAGAGTACAGGTCTTTCACTTCCTTGGTTAAGTTTATTTCCAGGTATTTTATTATTTTTGCTGCAGTTTTATATTTTTGCTGCAGTTTTAAATGGGATTATTTTCTTAATTTCTCTTTCTGGACTTCATTATTAGTGTATAGAAAAGCAATGGATTTCTGTATGTTGATTTTATATCCTGCACACCACAAATGATTTTTCTTTAAATTTCTTTCAACCTCATTTGCAACTTAGCACAATTTCAACTCCTTCAGTCACAACCACTGATCTGCTTTTTTTTTTAAATTTACCTTTTCATAATATTTTATAATATGAATGAAATCATATGACATGAAGTCTTGTGCATCTTGTTTAGCATGTTTTTGAAGTTTGTGTTATAGCATGTATTGGTATTTAATTCCTTTTTATTGTAGAATAATAGTCCTTTCTGTGGATATACCACATTTTGTTTGTCCATTCATCAATCAAGGGGTATTTGTATTGGTTCCAGATTTTTTCTTATGAGTAAGAATGCTATGAATACTCACACAATACTATTTAATTCCTCTGTTGATTTTTTAAAATTATATTTGTGTTATTTTCTTTTAGTTATTTTACTTTCCATCTCTAGAATTTCCATTTAATTTCTAGTTCTGTATACTCACGCTTTTTGTTGAAATTCTTTATTCATTATTCAAACCATCCTGAGATAGGGTCAGGATACAGGCCTCTTTGAAGGGAAATGCTGTCTTGTAATGGACAGAAAAAGTAAAGGTTAGGCAAATTCTGATTTTCCTATTCCTTCTGTCCAAAGATTCTTTATTTAGTGTTTTAAGGATTTTTATTTTTTCAAAGTTTGTTATTGTAGCATGAATGTTATGCCCCAATCCATCACAGTTTTGGATTTTGACATCCAAAAGTTTCATTTTTGAAAGTCAAAAAAACCTTTGCTGTTAAAACTATTTTTTTGCTATGAGTTTTAGAAAGTTATTTTGAGACTCCAAAGCTATGATTCCATTTCTTTTTATTATTTTCTGTGATAAAATTCTTTCCCTGAAGTAATAGGAATTCTGCTTGAGTGAGAGGAAGGAACATGGGGTGAAATGAATAACCAGAACTGAAAAATACATCAATTAAATAGAAAACTTTATTTCACCATGTATATGTTCCAAAATTCCAAAGAATTCATGATTAAAAAACACGGGGGGCTTCTATTCTGTGACATGGAACATGAATAACAGTAAAAAAATTATGAAATTGTTGAAATATTTCAACTATAAGAATAGTTGTTCTCTAACCTATGTACCTGCTTATAACTCTCTTTTGGTACCAAACCTACTTCTCTCCACCTCTGTCCAGCACACTGGGTAGATTGAATATAGTTTCCTTGCTTGATACCTTATATTTTCTTTTCCTTTTTTTTTTTTAAATTGGTGAACCTACATTGACACATCATAATCAACCATATTCCATACTTTACATTATTATTCACTCAGTATTATACACTCTATGGATATGGACAACTGTATAATCATATGTACCCACCATTATAATATCATATTATTTTCTTTTTCTTTTTTTAATTTATTTTTTCTTTTTATTTTTTTATTATGTTCAGTTAGCTAATATATAGTACATCATTAGTTTTTGATGTAGTGTTCAACAATATCATATTATTTTCACTGCCCTAAAAATCCTCTGTGCTCTGCCTATTCATCCATTCCTTACCACTACCCCTGGTAACTGCTATTTTTTTTAAATTGTGTCCATAGTTTTGCCTTTTCCAGAATGGCATATAATTGGAATCATATTGTATGTAGCCTTTTCATATTGGCTTCTTTCACTTAGTAATCTGCACTTAAAATTTTTCCATTAAAAACCCTTTTAGTTTTTTAAAAAACTACAAAAAAGGTAGGCTTAATTTCTTTTTAATGCTGAATAATATTCAATTTTCTGGATGGACCACAGTTTACTTATCCATTCACGTACTGAAGGGACATCTTGGTTGCTTCCAAGTTTTGGCAAATATAAATAAAGCTGCTATAAACATCCATGTTCAGGTTTTTGTGTGGACATGAGTTTTCATCTCCTTTGGGTAAATACCAAGAAGGGCAATTGTTGGATCAATGGTAAGAATATGTTTAGTTTTCTAAGAAACTGCCAGGCTGTCTTCCAAAGTGACCAAATCATTTTGGGCAGTGCGGGCCACCCTGCTCTGGTGTAGGGCCCAGGCACCAGGAATGTCCCAGGCCCAGCTCTCTGAGACCTGTGCGCTATGTTCTGCCAGCTTTGTTAGTGTCTGCATGGCCTGAGGGCTTGCTGTGTTTAGAAATGGCCAAATAGTGGGACCAGACCATCAAATACTACATCCTGGAAGAGATCCAGAAGCACAACTACAGCAAGAGCACCTGGTTGATCCTGCACCACAAGGTGTACAGTTTGACCAAGTTTGTGGAGGAATATCCTGGGGGGTTGGGGGGAAGCAGTGTTAAGGCAACAAACTGGAGGGATGTTACTGAAAACTTTGAGGGTCAGGCACTCTACAGATGCTAGAGAATTGTCTAAAACATATATAATTGGGGAGCTTCATCCAGATGACAGATCAAAGATAACCAAGCCTTTGGAAACTGTCATTACTACTGTTGATTCTAATTCCATCTGGTGACCAACTGGGTGATCCCAGCCATCTTAGCACTCAGGGTAGCCCTGATGTATCACCTCTACACAGTGGAAGATTAAACACATTCTCAGAAGTCAATGAGAGAAAAGACTGCTTTGGACCAGGGAGAAAGAAGCCAGTGTTAACTACTTCAACTAACAGAAGCCCTCACCTGAAAAATAATTTTTAATATACCTGTTTCCCTTTTCTACTACCTTCGAACCAAACCAAAAAGAATTCTATTTTTTCTACTCCTGAGCTCTTAGAATGTGCCTCTTTGTTCATCAACTTTTTTTGTTTTTGATGTTCAATCACTACATAAGTTACTTACCGTAGGCATGATCTTTTAAAAAATATATCTGGCTTTTAAAATATTAAAAAAAGTGGCCATACCATTTTGCATTCCTACTAGTGATGAATGAGAATTCCTGTTGCTCCACAACCACACCAGGATTTGGTGTCAGTATTCTGGATTTTGGCCATTCTAATAGGTGTGTAGTGGTATCTCATTGTTTTTTAAATTTATATTTCCCTGATGACATATGATGTGGGGCATCTTTTCATATGGTTACTTGCCATCTGCTTATTTTCTTTGGCGAGGTGTCTGTTAAGACCTGAGGCTCATTTTTAAATTAGGTTGTGTATTTTCTTATTGTTGAGTTTTCAGAGTTCTTTCTATATTTTGGATAGCAGTGCTTTATTAGATGTATCTTTTGCAAATATTTTCTTTCAGTCTGTGGTTTGTCTTCTCATTCTCTTAGCATTGTCTTTCACAGAGCAAAAGTTTTTAATTTTAATCAAGTCTAGACTGTCCATTTTTTCTTTCATGGATCATGCCTATGATGTTGTGACAGAAAAGTTATCACCATACCCAAGGTCATCTATGTTTTCTCCTATGTTATCTTCTAGGAATTTTATAGTTTTATGTTTTACATTTAACTTTGTGATCAACTTTAAGTTAAATTTTGTGAAACCTAATGTAATGTTGTATGTCAACTATATTAAAATTAAATTATTATTTTTTAGTGAAGGGTGTAATGTCTGTGTCTAGATTAATTTTTTTGCATACGGATGTCTTGTTGCTCCAGCATTATTTGTTGAAAAGACTATCTTTGCTCCATTGTATTGCCTTTGCTTTTTTATTGAAGATTGGTTAACAATATTTATGTAGTTCTATTTTTGGGCTCTCTATTCTCTTCCATTGATCTGTTTGTCTTTCTTTTGCTAATACCACACTATCTTGATTACTATAGATTTTTAGTGATTCTTGAGGTTGGGTAGCATCAGTCTTCAAACTTTTCTCTTCTCCTTCAATAGTATATTGGCTACTCTGAGTCTTTAGCCTCTCCATATAAATTTTAGAATCCTTTTGTTGATAACCACAAAATAACTTGAGATTTGGATTAAGATTGTATTGAATCTATAGATCAAGTTGAGAAGAAGTGACATCTTGACAATATTGAGTCCTCCTATCCATGAACATGTACAACTTCACCATTTGTTTGGTTCTTTGAATTTGTTCATCAGAGATTTGATTATCCTCATAGAGATCTTGTACGTATTTTGAAAGATTTATACTATGTATTTAATATTTTTGAGTGTAAATGTAAATGGTATTGTTATTAGTTTCAAATTCCACTTGTTCAGTGCTCTTATATAGGAAAGCAATTGTCTTTTGTATATTAACCTTGAATCTTCAAACTTTGCTATAATTACTATTAATTCCAGGAGGTTTTTTGGTTAATTCTTTCAGATTTTCTACATAGAGAATCATGTCTTTTGTAAACAAAGAGAGTTATATTACTTCCTTCCCAGTATGTATACTTTTATTTCCTTTTCTTGCCTTATTGCATTAACAAGGGCTAAGAAGTGGTGAGAGGGAATATCCTTACCTTATATCTGATCTTAGTGAGAAAGCTTAGTGGAAAAGATTCTCATACTTAAGTTATGATGTTAGCTGAGGGTTTTTATGAACATTTTTTATCAAGTTGAAAAAGTTCCCATACTCCTAATTTACTGAGAATTTTTATCATGAATAGGTGTTGATTTTTGTTAAATGGTTTCCTCCATCTAATGATTTTTCTATTTTAGTCTGTTGATGTAATGGATTATAATTAATTGATGTGTAATTAATGAAACAATCTTGAATACCTGACATAAATCCCACTTTGTCATGGCATATAATTCTTCTTATACCTTGTTGGATTTGATTTGGTAATTTTTGTTGAAGATTTTTGCATCTGTGTTCATGAGAGATATTGGTATGTAGTTTCCTTTTCTTGTAATGTCTTTCTCTTGTTTTTGGTATTAGGGTAAGGCTGGCTCCAAAGATTGAGTTATAAAATATTTCCTCTGTGTCTATGTTCTGAAAGATTGTAGAGAAGTGATACCTCATATTTTCAACCTTCATTTTTTTTCTTTCTTGTTTTAGATTTCCAGGGTATCAAAGAGATAAATTTATGCTAGTTAGTTAATATACGTTGATAAGTGAAAGTGTGCAGGATGTCTATCCCTCCAAGATAATTTGTACAGATTACCAAAAGTCTTCTTTATACAATGCTGCACATAAAAAAGACAATTTTACTTCACATTTGGGTTTAAGGGGGATCAGGGACAGAGGGGGTAGAATTATGGCAGCCAGCAGAAGAAGTTTTGGTATATGACTTCTTTTCTGATATAATGCACATCTTATTTCAGCATATTGCTTAACTTATTCTGCTGGTTTTGGGCCCACTTATGTACATCACTAGAGCCTCTTGAATCTGTTATGACTAAATATACCTTTTAATCTGTGTTTCAAAGGTATTTATGTATGTTTCTTTAGAATCTTCATTTAAAAATTGATGGTATCCTTTTTCCTGTCTTAGCCTGTAATCAAACCTATTGGTGGAAAAGATTGAAAAACTGTCAATCTAAAAGCCATAATTCCTATTTACAGAAATAGAGTGAGTCTTTTGCAGTTTTGTGATTTCTTTGTGGAAGTAAATAGAGTGCTCTGTGAAGATTATTCATATTGTACCACAAAAATGCAAAAATAAAACCTCTAATAATCTGAAGGAATGACAGTTATTAGCAAATATTTACATTTAATGCTAAAAAAAGAATTGTCCCCATATAGATAATCTGTACCTTCTATATAATTTACTGTTGAATATTTTCAGGAGAGCTTGGCATTTTAGCTTCATTAAATGCAACCATTGTTAGGAATTTCCTGAGTACATGTATAAAAATATACCTGACATATATTTTATAAAATAAATGAACACTATTGTTTCTAATTCATATAAATAAAATAACTTATTTTGTTCATATTTTGTTCAAAGACTCCAACTTGTTTAGAAATCATTTCTTATAGAAATATTTGTAATTACTTTTCAACTTTCAGAGCAAAGCATTTTCCAAAAACTTAAATCTTTATTTTCAATATCTTGTAAAATATAATAGTAACTTCATGGAAACAGGCTTGTTTCCTTTCTTTTTTGGGTATGGTCTTATTATTTCTTACAGGATTGGTAATACAACAATTTGGATAATATAGATCTTTTTCAAACTTGATTTCTGAATATGCTAGTTGATTGAAATAAAGACTTCCTTGATCAGTTTATCTACATAACAGCATTAGTTCTATTTTATAGGATACTTGTGTCTGACATGAGGCAAATATTCAACACACTTACTGAATCAATAAATAGATGCCCGTGCTTGCCAAATGTTTATAGGGTAGAAATGATAAGTGAGCATGAATATTACATCCATTGAATGAACTCTCTCCTCAGATCCAGTGGCCCAATGTTTTTTTTTACTTAGTAGAGAAATTGAAGAATAACATTTTAAAAATCTCTGGATTTGAGCCCTACTAGTGCAAGATTTGGAAGGTCAACCCCACATACATCTTCTTGCAATGAAGCTCTGCTCTGTCAGGTGGCCCAGGGATACAAGTGCCCCTATCTTATTGCTTCCCCATCCCTTGAAGCAGTACCACTGACCCGTGAACAATGGGTTTGAACTGCCTGAGTCTACTTATACTTGGAATCTTACAGTACAGTACTATAAATGTATTTTCTCTTTCTTATGATTTTCTTAATAAACATTTTCTCTTCCCTAGCTTAATTTATTGTAGGAATACAGCATATAATGCATGCAACATACAAAATCTGTGTTAATCAACTGTTGATGATATCAACCTCAGAACATACAGGTGCCTGTAATCCCTCACATTGTTTAAGGGTCAGCTGTACTTCTCAAATTTCAGTGTGTATATAAATCACCTAGGAGTCATGTTAAAATGCAAATTCTGGGGATGGGAAAAGATGGTGGAGGAGTATGGGACCCTATTTCAATCAGTCCCCTGAATTGAGCTGGGTATCTACCAGACCACTCTGAACACCCATGAAATCAACCTGAGATGTAAGAAGATATATCTGGATCTCTACAAACAGAATATCCCCAGTGGTTGGTTTCAAGGTATGAAGTGGGGAGCCATGGTTCTGTGGCCAGATATCAGAAGATAAATGTAAGGGGGAGGGAGCCTCTGGGACCCTGCACCACAGGAGTGCAAAAGCCTCCCATGCTGCAGATGGAGCACACACTCGCAGACCAGTAGCAGTGGGGAAAAGACATTAGGGCAGCCCCCCGGACTGAAACCTGGAGCTGTGTGGGCATGCATGTGATTTGGGGGAAGCTGGCGGTTTTAGAAGCACAAAGGGCAGAGACGTGCCCGACCTGGAGGTAAGGACTGGGAGTGCAGCTGTGGGACACACAACCCAGGATCCTGCAGTTTTAGCAGTGCAGACAGAAACGGAGACAGTGTGGCCTGGAGAGCTCACCGAAGAACGGACTGCAATCTCTCTGTTCTGAGGCAGAGGTTTGGAAATGGTCATTTCTGCTCTTACTCTCAGAAGAGACACGATAAGCCATCAGGGAAAGCTGCCAGAGAACAAAAGCCCCCCAAACCGGTTTTCACTGAGCCCATCTCCCCTCCCCCACAGTGGGCAGGACATCTCTGCCCAAACAGGGTTGCCTGAGTAACAGCACAGCAGGCCCCTCCCCCAGAAGACAGGCTGGGAGAACAAGAGGGGCAACCCTAAGGTCTCTATAAAATAAGTGCATTTTGCTTGGGTTGTGGTCAATAATTTGGACTCCATACATTCCCTCAACCACCCCTCAACAGAATGACTAAGAGGAGGAACCCCCAAAATAGGAAAGACTCACAGACTGTGACTTCTGCCACAGATTTACAAATGGATACAGATATAACCAAGATGTTAGAAATGGAATTCAAGATAGTAGTTGTGAAGACAATAGCTAGAATGGAGAAATAGATTAATGGCAACACAGAGTCTCTAAGGGCCCTCTAAAGGCAGAAATGAAAGCTGATCTGGCAGAACTTAAAAATGCTATCAATGAGATCCAATCTAATTTAGATACTCTAATAGCTAGGGTAAATGAGGCAGAAGAACAAATTCATGATCTAGAAGACAAACTGATAGAAAAGATGGAACAGGAGTTAGGCCTGGAACAAACAGCTTAAAATCTGTGAAAACAGAATTAGAGAAATAAGTGACACCATGAAGTGTTCCAATGTTAGAATTATTGGGATCCCTGAGGGAGTGGAGAGAGAGAGAGGACTAGAAGATATATCTGAGCAAATCATAGCTGAGAACTTCCCTAACCTGGGGAATGAAACAAACACTCATGTCCTAGAGGCAGAGAGAACCCCTCCCAAGATCAAGGAAAACAGACCAGTGCCCCGGCATGTAATAGTAAAACTTGCAAATCTTAGAACCAAGGAAACCATCTTAAGGGCAGTTAGGAGGAAGAGATTCCTTACGTACAGAGAGAGGAACATCAGAATAACATCAGACCTATCCACAGAGACCTGGCAAGCCAGAAAGGCCTGGCAAGACATATTCAGGGTACTAAATGAGAAGAACATGCAGCCAAGAATACTTTATCCAGCAAGGCTGTCATTTAGAATGGATGGGGAGATGCAGAGCTTCCAAGACAGGCAGAAACTGAAAGAATATGTGACCACTAAGCCGGCCCTGCAAGAAATATTAAGGGGGGTTCTATAAAAGGAGGAAGACCCCAAGAGAGATATAGAACAGAAATTTACAGAGACAATATATAGAAACAAGGACTTCACAGGCAACATAATGACAATAAAAATCTTATCTTTCAATAATCACTCTCAACGTGAACAGCCTAAATGCTCCCATAAAATGGCGCAGGTTTGCAGATTGGATAAAAGACAGGACCCATCCATAAGCTGTCGACAAGAGACTCATTTTTAACCTAAAGATATATCCAGACTGAAAGTGAAGGGATGGAGAACCATCTTTCATGCCAATGGACCTCAAAAGAAAGGTGGGGTAGCAATTCTCATATCAGACAAATTAGATTTTAAGCTAAAGACTGTAGTTAGAGACACAGAAGGACACTATATCATTCTTAAAGGGTCTATCCAACAAGAAGATCTAACAGTTGTAAATATCTATGCCTCCAACATGGGAGCAGCCAACTACATAAGCCAACTGTTAACCAAAATAAAGAGACATATTGATAATAATATGTTAATTTTAGGAGACCTCAATACTCCGCTCTCAGCAACAGACAGATCATCTAAGCAGAAAATCAACAAAGAAACAAGAGCTTTGAATGACACACTGGACCAGATGGATCTCATAGATATATACAGAACCTTCCACCCTAAAACAACATAATACTTACTCTTCTCGAGCACATGGAACTTTCTCCAGAATAGACCACATACTGGTGGTTCACAAATAAGGTCTCAACTGATACCAAAAGATTGAGATTTTCCCCTGCATATTCTCAGCCATAATGCTTTAAAACTGGAATGCAATCACAAGAGAAAATTTGGAAGAAATTCAAACACTTGGAAGGTAAAGACCACTCTGCTTAAGAATGTTTGGGTCAACCAGTAAATCAAAGAACTTAAACAATTCGTGGAAACCAGTGAGAATGAAAACACATTGGTCCAAAACCTATGGGATACTGCAAGGCGGTCCTAAGGGGAAAATACATCGCCATCCAAGTCTCACTCAAAAAAAAAAAAAAAGAAAAGAAAAATCCTGAATTCACCAACTAACTTTACGCCTTAAAGAACTGGAGACAAAACAACAAATGTTGCCTAAGCCACGCATTAGAAGAGAAATAATTAAGATTAGAGCAGAGATCAATGAATTAGAACCCAGAAATACAGTAGAGCGGATCAATGAAACTAGAAGCTGGTTCTTTAAAAGACTTAATAAGATCGATAAACCACTGGCCAGACTTATCCAAAAGAAAAGAGAAAGGACCCAAATTAATAAAATTATGAGTGAAAGGGGAGCGATCATGACTAACACCAAGGAAATAGAAACAATTATTAGAAATTATCAACAACTATATGCCAGTAAATTAAACAACCTGGATGAAATGGATGTCTTCCTGGAAACCTATGAACTACCAAGACTGAAACAGCAAGAAATTGACAACCTGAATAGGCCAAGAACAAGTAACGAGATTGAAGCAGTGATCAAAAACCTCCCAAAAAACAAGAGTCCAGGGCCTGATGAATTCCCTGGGGAATTCTACCAAATATTCAAAGAAGAAATAATGCCTATTCTCCTGAATCTGTTTCAAAAAACAGGAACAGAAGGAAAGCTTCCAGACTCATTCTATGAGGCCAGCATTACTTTGATCCCCAAACCGGGTAAAGACCCCATCAAAAAGAAGAATTTCAGACCAATATCCCTGATGAATATGGATGCCAAAATTCTCAACAAAATACTAGCTAATAGGATCCAACAGTACATTCAAAACCACTACATCAAAAACTAATGATGTATTGTATTGTGAGTAACATAACATAATAAAATAAAATAAAATTAAAAAAATAAAATAAAAGGATCATGCACCATGACCTAGCGGGATTTATCCCTGGGATGCAAGGGTGGTTCAACATTCACAAATCAATCAGTGTGATAGAACACATTAATAAGAGGAGAGAGAAGAACCATATGGTCCTCTCAATAGATGCAGAAATTGCAGAAAAAGCATTTGACAAAATACAGCATCCTTTCCTGATTAAAACTCTTCAGAGTATAGGGATAGAGGGAATATTCCTCAAGTTCATAAAATCCATCTATGAAAAACCCACAGCAATTATCATTCCCAATGGAGAAATGCTGAAAGCCTTTCCCTTAAGATCAGGAACACGACAGGGATGCCCACTCTCACCACTATTGTTCAACTTAGTACTAGAAGTCCTAGCAACAGCAATCAGACAACAAAAAGAAATAAAAGGTGTTCAAATTGGCAAAGAAGAAGTCAAATTCTCTCTCTTCACAGATGATATGATACTTTATGTGGAAAATCCAAAAGACTCTACCCCCAAATTACTAGAACTCTTACAGCAATTCAGTAATGTGGCAGGATACAAAATCAATGCACAGAAATCAGTTGCTTTCTTAAACACTAACAATGTAACTGTAGAAAGAGAAATTAGAGAATTGATTCCATTTACAATAGCACCAAAAACCATAAGGTACCTTGGAATAAACCTAACCAAGACTTAAAGGATCTATACTCTAGGAACTACAGAACACTCATGAAAGAAACTGAAGACACAAAAAGATGGAAAAACATTCCATGCTCATGGATTGGAAGAATAAACATTGTTAAAATGTCTATGCTGCCCAGAGCAATCTATACTTTCAACGCCATCCCGATCAAAATACCAATGGCATTTTTCAAAGTGCTGGAACAAACAATCCTAAAATTTGTATGGAATCAGAAAAGACCCCGAATCGCCAAGGAAATGTTGAAAAAGAAAAACAAAAAGCTGGGAACATCATGTTGCCTGATTTCAAGCTCTATTACAAAGCTGTGATCACCAAGACAGCATGGTACTGGCACAAAAGCAGACACATAGACCAGTAGAACAGAATAGAGAGCCCAGATATAGACCCTCAAATCTATGGTCATATAATCTTCGACAAAGCAGGAAAAGATATGCAATGGAAAAAAGACAGTCTCTTCAATAAATGGTACTGGGAAAATTGGACAGCTATACACAGAAGAATGAAACTCGACCATTCTCTTACACCATAAACAAAGATAAACTCAAAATGGATGAAAGACCTCAATGTAAGACAGGAATCCATCAAAATCCTAGAGGAGAACATATGCAGTAACCTCTTCAACATTGGCCACAGCAACCTCTCTCAAGACACATCTCCAAAGACAAGGGAAACAAAAGTGAAAATGAAATTTTGGGACTTCATCATGATAAAAATCTTATGCACAGCAAAGGAAACAGTTAACACAACAAAGAGGCAACCCACAGAATGGGAGAAGATATTTGCAAATGACACTACAGACAAAGCTCTGATTTCCAAGATCTATAAAGAACTTCTCAAACTCAACATCCAAAAAACAAATAATCAAGTCAAAAAATGGGCAGAAGACATGAACAGACACTTCTCCAAAGAAGACATACAAATGGCTAACAGACACACGAAAAAATGTTCAGCATCATGAACTATCAGGTAAATTCAAATCAAAACCACATCGAGATACCACCTTACACCAGTTAGAATGGCAAAAATTGACAAGGCAAGAAATAACAAATGTTGGAGAGGTTGTGGAGAAAGGGGAACCCTCTTACACTGTTGGTGGGAATGCAAGTTGGTACAGCCACTTTGGAAAACAGAGTGGAGGTTCCTCAAAAAATTAAAAATAGAGCTACCCTATGACCCAGCAATTGCACTACTGGGTATTTACCCCAAAGACACAGATGTAGTGAAAAGAAGGGCCATATGCACCCCACTGTTCATAGCAGCGATGTCCGCAATAGCCAAACTGTGGAAAGAGCTGAGATGCCCTTCAACAGATGAATGGATAAAGAAGATGTGGTCCATATATACAATGGAATATGACTCAGCCATCAGAAAGGATGAATACCCAACTTTTACATCAACATGGATGGGACTGGAGGAGATGATGCTCCGTGAAAGAAGTCAAGCAGAGAAAGACAATTATCATATGGTTTCACTTATTTGTGGAACATAAAGAATAGTATGGAGGACATTAGGAGAAGGAAGGGAAAAATGAAGGGGGGGAATCGGAGGGAGAGATGAACCATGAGAGACTATGGACTCTGAGAAACAAACTGAGGGTTCTAGAGGGGAGGGGGGATGGGGTATGGGTTAGCCTGATGATGGGTATTAAAGAGGGCACGTACTGCATGGAGCACTGGGTGTTAATATGCAAACAATGAATCATAGAACACTACATCAAAAACTAATGATGTACTGTATGGTGACTAACATAACATAATTAAAAAAATAAAATGCAAATTCTGTTGTTTGTTTGCCAGTTGTATGCCTAGCATCTTTTGTTTTGTCAGATACTTTGTTTTTGTCTTAATGCAAGATGAGAGCCTGCTGGAGCTTGTTATTTCAGTTTACTTACTTAAAATATGAACAATCAATAAAGCATAAATAGCTATATTTATTTCCCTTGGTACACAGTTCAATCCTTGATTGATGATGAAACATTAAATTGTGTCATTTGGTTGTCATGAGTATAATTGAATTCCATTAATGGTTAGTGAATCTGGTCTGTGTGCTGTCCTTCAGGGCCTGTTAGAATAGGCTTATTATATACTATTTCAAATCCCCCTTTGTGCTTTACTTATTAAACTGAACTGTATTCTTCCATTCTTCAAGGCTTTGGTATTTTGTGAGTATCTTTGCTTTTATAATAATCCTTTCTTCCATATTCTGAGCTGACTGCTAAGTTTATTATTTTATTTCCATTGCCTTTTAAATGGTTAACATCTGCTAGATTTTATAACTTCCCAGAGAAGAAAAGGAAATTAAACATGAACCATAGTGCACTTGAACAAAGTATGTGCTACTGTTATAGATTGAGTGAATACATACTGAAAAGTCTCTGTTAGAGTCTGGTTTAGAATGAGATACCAACTCACTCTGGTCAGAATGGCTAAAATTAACAATTCAGGAAACAACAAGTATTGGCAAAGATGTGGAGACTGTTGGTGGGAATGCAAACTGGTGCAGCCACTCTGGAGAATAGTATGGAGGTTCCTCAAAAGGTTAAAAATAGAACTACCCTATGACTCAGCAATTACACTACTAGGTATATTTATTCAGGGGACACAAAAATAGTTAGTCAAAGGGGCACATGCACCCCAACGTTTATAGCAGCAATTTCCACAATAACCAAAATATGGAAAGAGCCCAGATGTCCATTTACAGATGAATGGATAAGAAGATGTGAGGTATATATATACATATACATATACATATACATATTTATATACATATATATATAAAATGGAATATGACTCAGCCATCAAAAAGAATGAAATCTTGCCATTTGCAATGATGTGGATGGAATTTGAGGGTATAATGCTAAGTGAAATAAGTCAGTCAGAGAAAGACATATAGCAAATGATTTCACTTATATGTTGAATTTAAGAAAGAAAACAGATGAACATGGGGAAAGGGAAGGAAAAATACAATAAGACAAAACCAGAGAGGGGGACAAACCATAAGAGACTCTTAACTGTAGGAAACAAACAGGGTTGCTGGAGGCGAGTTTGGGGGGGTAAGGGGTAATTGGGTGATGGGCATTAAGGAGGGCATTTGTAATGAGCACTGGGTGTTATATGCAACTGATAAATCACTAAATTCTACCCCTGAAACTAATAATACACTATATGTTAACTAAATTGATGTTAAATTAAAAATTTAAAGAAAAGAGTCTCATTTATTTGATTCCACATATTCTTGCTATACGAAGTCAGATTTTTTAAAAAGGTATAATTTCTATTATCATAGGCAGTTTTACTTAGATGAATATTGTGTAGTAGAAAAGTGGCTTCTTGCACAGAGATTGTTACAGTTGGCCATGTAGATAACAGGGTGACAACTATCTGTAAACAAACAACTGACCACAATGCAGTAGACTTACTTGTAGAAGTGAACTTATAATTGCCCTTTATTGTGGGAACTCAATTACTGCATGTATGCAGGTGTCCTTTAGGCCTCTGTTACATTTCTTCCCCTCTGAAATGGACTTCATGATAGTTTATTACCTGAATTTCCAACACTGGAACTGAAATGAGGCCATTCTGGGAATATGATGAAATTCATTGAACTTCAGTAGAAATGTGCACATACAGATACACTCAAATTTTTAAATTTAATTTTAGGCTATTTGTAGAACTCTAAGAATAACTGGGGAAAGGAAAGGGATGTAAAGATCAGGTTGAGTTAGAGAGGGGAAGATATCACTGTTGAGATAAAAGAAAACAAAGAAAAATAATAAATAAGTTTAATGTATAGACTGTGTTCTTCAGATTATTAGCTTCTAGCTATGCATAGTTACAGATAGATAATTTCTGTGGGAGTTCTAAAAAATGACTTACCTTTTAAAGATCAGTGGCAAAGATGAAAAAAATGAAGGGAAGTTGGTAATATGTGCCAAGATAAATGTCAATATACAAATGCAGCAGTCACACTTTAAAATTGTATCTTAAAGAAATAAAAAAGTGTAGATGAAAAAATATATAAATGAATGCTCATTTCAGTGTTACAATGGCAAAAATGCGAGCACTCTGAATTCAACAATAAAGATAGATCAACTAAATATGGCATGTTTTTGTCAATTACACTACTATGCAATCTTGACAAATAATGTAGATCAAGGCCTCTCAGATTTAATGTACATGTGAATCAGTGGTGTTCTGGTAAATGTTTAGCAACTAGCTTTCCGGAAAAAATTTTGTGTGAAGTATTTGATGATTTCTGTGATACAAATATTCCACCACGGCTGATCTGATGCTACCAAAGTGACACCACTGAATGCAGAGTTGGGAGGAGATGTGCACAACTGGCTCCCTTAAAATGCAACCCCCTCTAGCACACCACTGAATTATATATCACTTGTGGCCTTGTTTAAGTGCAGATTCTGATTCAGAAGGTCTGGGAAAAAGCCTGAAGACTTTTCATATCTAAAAAGCTCTTAGTCACGTTGCAGCTGCTGTCCTGGGGACAATTGGAGCACTGAGGTTGTGGAATAATACCTGTTGACAAGAGAAAAAAAATATTTCCAATATATTACTATATGAAACTAAAACCTGAGACAAAGTTGTGTAGATTGTTTTATTATATTTCCAAGATATACATAGTATGGACACATTGTGTCATATGATATATTCATATATGTATATATAATGTTGATATGCCCACTAAGTTGATAGTAAGTTGATAACTTATAGGAATGGAATAAAAAAGAAATTTTATTTTTTTTCTCTTATGGACCCTTTAAAATTAATTTAGTAGAGAAAGTTTCTCCCCCTGAATGTAAACTTAAAAACCAACTGTCTAAATTATAAAGTACAGTATTCATTTAGAAAATAGGATATGAAGTTTTAATAATAAAAATTCTAAACTTTATTTAAAATTAAATATTCTCCCCTCTTTCAGATAGGACAGTTTTCAGGTGGCCCACCTGCTTTTGGGAAGGGTATGTGGATGGTATCTCCTCCTCCTTTTCTTGATCTGCAGTATGTCCAACCTTGAATTCATGCCCTTCCATGATGGGTGTATGTGGGAGAAAGGAGAGAAAGAGGGATAAGAAAGTTCTCACTGGAACTCCTAATGCTGTAAGCTGGCTATACCTCTAAGGGTCGGCAGATGTCTGGTGCATGACTCCTTTAAAGGAGCACATTGGTGGATTTCTCAGATCCTCATGTCTGGGGACTTCCTTACCTGCCATGCCTCACATGTGAATTACTATTTTGTGTATTCTTCTGGGAAGCTCTCTGCAACCCCTGGGAATCCTGAGTCCATCTCCAATTTCCTGTTACTGGGATCCATTTATCCTTTGAAAGACACAAGACAATCCCAGTACTTTTTCACATGGGGAATTTTCACTTATCTTTTGACTTGAGCAACTCAGAAATTTTGGGCCATGTCCCAGGCAGCAGTGGTTCACCGGGCTTCACCATCAGAGAAGCTGGCCTTTGTATTCCCTAGATTTCTCCAGGGGAATGTCAGATTCCAGTCCATCACACCCCCATTAGGGGTCACATATTAAACTCTCTCAGTAGTTCTACTGAAGCTTGTACTTCCTATTCCTTCATTGTTAAGCTTTAAGTATGGGCAGGCATTCCTAATGCTTCTCCCTTGGGTGTCAGTTGAACACCCAGAATTTCAATAGCTCTTTCCTCAAATCTTCTCTTGAAATCTTTCTCCAGTTAGGGTTTCCTTCTGCATCCCTGATGTGGGTTGAGAGTTCTAAGAGCCTTGGAAGAATCCTACCCTTTCCCCTTTTTGTTTAAATTGATAAATTATACATTTGAGTTTGACCCTTCCCTCTGATATGAAAGATCAATCCTATTTTGGTCTTGATTGAAATTCACCTTTAGAAAACATATCACAAAAACAAAATGATATGCCTCAAAAATACTGATACTGGTTGTGGTGAGGATATGGGTGTTTTCCTTTGAATTTGTATTTATTTTCACTTTTTTTCTGTGATTACAGCACTTTTATTACTCAAAATATATTATTAAAAAGCACATATTTTTACATTTTTGGCTTTTAAAATCTGGCAATTAATAAGTTTTTATAACTAGCTTTGTTTTTATTTCTTGTTCAATCTCTTGAGTGCTGACCTAATTTTTGCCACAGGTAGGAAATTACATATAAATGTTATGTTTTTAAAGAGCTTATGTAATATCTGAAAGGGACAGTAGAAGCTTAGAATATTTGATATTTCTTGTTGGAAGCAAATATTGCCTGATATGCTAAAAGCTCTAAAAGCTCTACGTATCCCTTTGCTTGTCTGTTACCTTTGTCTTTTTGTGTACTACCTTCTCCAATTTATAAAAAAACGCAAAAAAAATTGTACTTCCCCCCTAGTTAATAGCGCAATGCCAAATTTCCACATGGTTAGGGGAGATGATAGGGAACAGGGCCAGGTATAAGGTATAAGGTATAGCTGTGTACAGAATGAATGAATGAATGAATGAATGAATGATGGCATCTTGGCTGACAGGTGAAACATAGCTTTGTAATCCAGAGGGAAGTGATACTTGGAAAAACAGGCAAGGAGATATTTGGTGTTAAAATTCATTTTGTACCATGGATTTTAACCCTTGCGCTAGAGGTCAGGATCAGAACGCTAGTCCATAGGTAGGGCTTTGGAAAGAATAAAGTATCCAGGGCCCTAGTTTTGCAGATGTTGTTCTGGGTATTTTATGGAATAAAGGATTCCAATTCACTTAATGTATAGAACTTAGAATAAAGCAAGTCTTTTCAATGTTTAATATCTGTGAAAAGACTGATATGAAGCAGTTCTGGGGACAAAAAAAGGAACAATGGAATATTCTAACTATTTGACTTCATATGCAAGATCAGGGCTGGGCCAGCAGTGAGGGTGATGGATGCTGAATCCTGAGTGTTGGATTGGTGTTTCTTAAATTCTACCTGGTAGAGGTTGGAATTTTTAGAATTTCCTGCTTGGGGCGAGGATGGTAGTGAGAGTTTGAGCTTGCAGGAGGAGGATGTGTGAAGATAGATGCTGGTGCTGAAAATCAATTAGGTTTGTGTTTCTCAGTATAATCCTGAAGTTACCTGCATTTCAATCATTTGGAGGCTTATCGAAAATGTAGATTATCAGTACCATATTGTCTTGATGATTACAGCTTTTTAATAGAGCCTGAAGTCCAGAATTGTGATGCCACCAGCTTTGCTTTTCTTTTTCAACATTCCTCTGGCTACTCGGGGTCTTTTCTGGTTCCATACAAATTTTAGGAATATTTGTTCCATTTCTTTGAAAAAAGTGGATGGTATTTTGATAGGGTTTGCATTAAATGTGTAGATTGCTCTAGGTAGCATTGACATCTTCACAATATTTGTTCTTCCAATCCATGAGCATGGAATGTTTTTCCATTTCTTTGTGTCTTCCTCAATTTCTTTCATGAGTATTTTATAGTTTTCTGAGTACGGATTCTTTGCCTCTTTGGTTAGATTTATTCTTAGGTATCTTATGGTTTTGGGTGCAATTGTAAATGGGATCAACTCCTTAATTTCTCTTTCTTCTGTCTTGTTGTTGGTGAATAGGAATGCCACTGATTTCTGTGCATTGATTTTATATCCTGCCCCTTTACTGAATTCCTGTATGAGTTCTAGCAGTTTTGGGGTGGAGTCTTTTGGGTTTTCCACATAAAGTATCATATCATCTGCAAATGAAAACCTCAATGAGATACCACCTCACACCAGTCAGAATGGCTAAAATTAACAAGTCAGGAAATGACAGATGTTGGCAGGGATGCAGAGAAAGGGGAACCCTCCTACACTGTTGGTGGGAATGCAAGCTGGTGCAACCACTCAGGAAAACAGTATGGAGGTTCTCAAAAAGTTGAAAATAGGGCTGCCCTATGACCCAGCAATTGCACTACTGGGTATTTACCCCAAAGATACAAATGTAGTGATCTGAAGGGGTACGTGCATCCCGATGTTTATAGCAACAATGTCCACAATAGCCAAACTATGGATGGAGCCAGGATGTCCATTGACAGATGAATGGATAAAGAAGATGTGGTGGATATATATATATAATGGAATATTATGCAGTCATCAAAAGGAATGAAATCTTGCCATTTGCAATGACGTGGATGAAACTTATTATGCTAAGCGAAATAAGTCAATCAGAGAAAGATGTATCGTATGATCTTACTGGTATGAGGAATTCTTAATCTCAGGAAACAAGCTGAGGACTGCTGGAGTGGTGGGGGTGGGAGGGATGGGGTTGAATCACAGACCTATACCTCTGAAACAAATAATACATTATATGTTAAAAAAAAGAAGATAGTAGGAAGGGAGAAAGAAGGGGGATGGAAATCGGAGGGAGAGATGAACCATGAGAGACTATGGACTCTGAGAAACAAACTGAGGGTTCTAGAGGGGAGGCGGGTGGGGGGATGGGTTAGCCTGGTGATGAGTGTTAAAGAGGGCACGTACTGAATGGAGCACTAAGTGTTCTATGCAAACAATGAATCATGGAACACTACATCAAAAACTAATGATGTAATAATGTATGGTGATTAACATAATAAAATGAAATAAAATTAAATTAAAAAAAAGAAAGGAAAAGAAAATGTAGATTATTAGACTCTCTGAACTAATTGCCTGAGTGTATGTCAAGGAATTTGCATGGCTCAGAAGCATCTTAAGTAAGATTCTTAATGCACCTTGGAGTCCAAGAACCACAAAAACAGAATGTGGCAAAGATCCAAGATGAACATTTGGCTTGGAATGCCATTTGCTTTTGTCTCTGCTGATAGTCTCAGACTTTAATATTCAGTTCAAATATTATCTCTTTTATTAAGCTATTTTTAGTTTTCCTAGAAGAAATAAATCACACTGTCTTTGATGCTTTCATGGCATGTTTCTTTATTGTGTTTTGGGTAATTAAATACCCTTAGAACATAGGTTTTTATATATATGGGTCTACCTCTCTTTGGGTAGGGCAGTGTGCACAGTGGTGAATACCAATCAGCCTGGATTTAAAACTCACCTCTACCTCTCACCAGCTGTGTAACTTTAGCCAATCTCTTACATTTTTAAAAAAAATGCTTCACTTTCCTTATCTGTAAAATGGAGGTAGTTGCGAGAATTAAATGAGTTCGCACTTATAATGCACTTATAATGCTAAATAGTAAAACACTTAATAGTGTGGCATACCCTTATGCTCAAGGAATCTTTGCTATTATTATTTGCTGGGGGAAGATTGCATGTTGTATTAATCTCTGTCAAGGACCCCAGTGCAGAAGTAGGCACTCCAGGAAATTGTTGAAATTGAATTGAATTCATCTTCCCAGGCAGTTATCAGGTTAGACAAGGCAGTGTTCAGGTGGGGAAAACTCACTTGGCTCTCTGGAAAAAATACAAGAAAACATGAAATGTAATATTTATGAATTTTGGGTTTGAGAGTGTGAAGGGATTTAATTAAAGATTATATAAAGAGAAATCAGGGTGAGACAATTTCCAGTTTTCAAAACAACTCTGAAATATATTAGATATGCCTGTAGTGTGTGTCTTGTAGAATGCAACTGCTACATGCTAAATGATCCATGCCCTTTCTTATTTTTTAAAAGCAGAATGCTTGTTTAGAAATGAACCACATAAATGAATTCAGAACTATCAGGCAATGCCCTGTTTCCCATTTGGCTTTTAGGATTCTTATGGATGGGACCTTAATTTTCAAGTAACAGATATTTACTGAATAGTAATAAAAATACAAAAAATAAATAATATGTAAGTTATTTGGGCTATGCTTGATAATCAGATCTATGAGTATATGAATACCAAGGAAGGTTTTTCTTTTCTTTTTATTTACTTATTTATACTTCTGCCTCTTCCCATAAAGGATCTGTGGTCACTATATACATATTTTGATAAAAGGCAGGCTTTTCCAAGCTTTTAAAAATCCAGCTTCAAAAAATATTTTTATAAGTGAATCCACATATCTTTTATGACCCAATTACTGAAAACTTAGAATCAAATTCTTTATTTTTAATATTATGTTTATTGTACCTTGTCAGAAAGCTCAATATGAAATCAATTTAATATAATTACACATTTATAATTGCATATTATATATGAACATTTTTATTTTATTTTTATGAACATATTTTAAAGAAAAAACAAGGCTATTATTTTCAACAATAAAAATACATATGACTTTTTGATCAAGAATTATTGAGTGATCAGTTTTCAGGGGATTAGTGGATAATTCTGGCTTGATAGATTATTTAGTTGGCAGAAACTTCATTCCAAAATTTGTAAAAAATTTCTATATTATTTAAAATTTTCTCTTTCTGTCATGTATAATACACATAGTTTGACAAGAATTGCAAGTAAAGGCACTTGAATTCTTATGTTAAAATAGTCTTTTAAGATGAAATTTTAAGACTTCAGGACATGAATCTATTAAAATGTGCTAAAGAAACTATATTAAAGTTTTAGCCTGTGCTGTGGTATGCAGGTGCAAGTGGCTCTGGTTTGTAGCAGAGGCTCTACCTTCTCAGAACAGTTCTATTTTCCAACAGTAATCCTCAAAGATAATTGATCCTCTCCACAGAAATCTCAAAACCATGTCTCAAATAAAGTACCAATATTCTCATTTCTATCTTCCAATCATGATGGAGTAACAGGGACCAGATTTAATCTCCTGTCTCTAACAATTTTAAAAATGGACACCTGGGTGGCTCAGGCATTAGGCGTCTGCCTTCGGCTCGGTACATGGTCCCAGGCTCCTGGGATCGAGCCCCGCATGGGGCTCCCCACTCGGCGGGAAGCCTGCTTCTCTCTCTCCTGCTCCCCCTGCTTGTGTTCCCTCTCTTGCTGTGTCTCTCTTTGTCAAATAAATAAATAAAATCTTAAAAAAAAATGGACAAATCATAGAATAACAATTTTCACATTGCACAACAGGCAGCAAAACACTAATCTCTGAGGGAAAGTAAACAAATTAGATGGGCCTTTGATTCTTCATATTATTGCCTGGAGAGCATTTACGGGCTACCAAGCAGGAAAGGTAAACCCAAACAGAACCTGAAGATGTCTCTGAGTTGAAGAAACAGAGTTGAGAGATTGCAGGATTTCAAGGTGGCTAGAATTCACATGATAGAGTATCATGGAAGAGAGGGTCTTACAGAGATATAGTCTAGACATCTTCCAAAGATTTATCCTCCCTGTGTTCAGCTGAGTATCAGCATTGCATATATGTGAGGAAATTACCTAACATTAGAAAAAAACCACTGGAAAAGAGCTAGGGGAACTATACTCAGAGGTCACAGAGAGTTGAGATAATTTATGTTCCCACCAGGCAAAAATACATAGCCATTAGTTAGAGTACTCAGAAGGGTAATGCCTCGTAGTGGGGCAAAATTACCCTGCACTAAAGGCTGTACTGTTCCTGATTAATAAAGCCTAAAATTGAGCCTCAAAGGGATAAAACTTTCCAAATAATTCAACTTTTCATTGAGTAAAACTCAAGAATATTTAAAGAGTATCTAGTAACCAACAAGGTAAAATTCATAATATCTGGCTTTCAAAGAAGCAGAAAAATAAGACCCATAATGAAGAGAAAAATCAATCAGTAGAAACAGACCCAGAAATGATTTACATGGTAAAATTAATGGATAATAATTTTAAAACCATATTACAATTCTGTTCTATACATTCAAGAAAGTAAAGGAAAGCATGAGCATGTTAGGAAACAATATGTAAAAAGACCCCAATAAAACTTCTAAGAGATAAAAAATACATGGTTTGAGATATATACATTGGGTTGGATTGACAGGAGGTTAGACACTACAGAAGAAAAGATTAATGAATGTGAAGACATCGCAACAGAAACTACTCAACACAGAGAAAAAAGACTAAAAAAAAAAAAAAAGGACAAAACATCTGCGAGCTGCAGAACAACTAAAGTTGGCCTAATATATGGGAAATTAGAATTCACAAGGGAGAGGAGAAAGAGGCCAAGACAGAAAAAATATTTGTAGAAATAATGACTGAAAATTTTATTTTGAAACTAAACATTGATAAAAGCTATAAGCCTAGAGATCCAGTAAGTTCAACAAACCCCAAGCATAAGAAACATAAAGAAAATTACCCCAGACACATTATAATCAAAATGCTTAAAAGTAGTGATAGAGTGAAAATCTAAAAAGTAGCCAGAGGAAAACACATTATGTAAAGAGAAATGAAGTAAAGAATGATAGTGACTGTCAAAAATAATGCAAGGTAGAAGATAGCGGAGTGACATCTTTAAAGTATTGAAAGGAAAAAAGACTCCTATCAACCTAGATTGATATACTCATCAAAAATATCTTTGAAAGCAAAGGCAAAATAGACATCTTCAGATGTATAAAAACTGAAAGAATTTAACTCAGAATTGCACTATAAGAAATGCATCAGATTTGCACTATAAGAAATACTAAATTGTTGTGCTTTGTAGGTAGAAGGAAAAAGGCACCAAAGGGAAGTCTGAATTTATACAAATAAATGAAGAATATTCAAAATGGTAAAATATGTAGATATAAACGATGCAAAGGAACCAACTATCAAACACTGCTGCTGGGACTATAAAATGATGTAATAACTTTGGTATACAGTTGGAAGCTTCTTTTATAAGTTACATTTCACTTACTATTTGAACTACACATTCTTTTTCTAGGTATTTATCCAAGAGAAAATAAAACACAATGAGACTTGTATATAAATGTTTATAGCATTTTTATTCAAAATAACTGAAACCTGAAAAGAACCCACATATCTATCAATAGGTGAGGGGGTAAATAAATTCTGATGTATCCATGTAATGGATTTGAATAATAGTAAAATATAAATATCAAATAGTACTATAGTAATAAGAAGGAATGAATTATTGATAAATACAACACAATAGATGAATCTCAAGATTCATTTTTGCCTATCATAGGTTAAGTAAAGTACATGCTTTGTGATTTTATTTATATAAAATTCTATAAAATGCAAACTAATTTATATAGGCATACCTCAGAGATATTGCAAGTTCAGTTCTAGACTACCACAATAAAGTGAATATTACAATAAAGTGAGTCAAATGATTTTTCTGATTTCCTAGTGCATTAAAAAGTATGTTTACATCATACTGAAGTCTATTAAATGTGCAATAGCATATGTCAAAAAACCCAATGTAAATAACTTAATTTAAAAATAATTTATTGCTAAAAAATGCTAACCATCATTTGAGTGCTGATGGAGATGTACAGTGAGATTAATATTGTTTTTGTGCCTGCTAACACAACATCCATTCTGCAGCCCATGGATCAAGGAGTCATTTTGACTTTTAAGTCTTATTATTTAAGAAATACATTTGGTAAGGCTATAGCTGCCATAGATAGTGATTCTTCTGATGGATTTGGGCAAAGTAAAATGAAAACCTTTTGAAAAGGATTCACCATTCTAGATGCCAATTAAAACTTTCATGATTCTTGGGAAGAAGTCAAAATGTCAACTGTAACAAGAGTTTGGAAGAGGTTGATTTTAACCCTCATGGATGATGTTGAGGGGTTCAAGACTTCAGTGAAGTAACTGCAGATATGGTGGAAGTAGCAAGAGAACTAGAAACAGAAATGGAGCCTGAAAAATTGCTACAATCTCATGATAAAATTTGAACAGATGAAGAATTGCTTCTAGTGGGTGAGCAGACATGTTTCTTGAGATGGAATCCACTGGTGAAGATGCTGTGAAGATACTGAAATAACAACAAAGGATTTGGAATATTACATAAACGTAGTTGATAAAGCAGTGGCAGGGTTTGGGAGGATTGACTCTAAAAGATGTTCATGCTATTAAACAGGATTGCATGCTACAGAGAAGTCATTCATGAAAGAAAGAACCAATTAATATGGCAAACTTCATCCCCTCCCTTCCTTCCTCCCCTTCCTTCCTCCCTTCCTTCCTCCCTTCCTTCCTCCCCTTCCTTCTACCCTTCCTTCCTCCCTTCCTTCCTCCCTTCCTCCCTTCCTTCCTCCCTCCCTCCCTTCCTTCCTTCCTTCCTTCCTTCCTTCCTTCCTTCCTTCCTTCCT